>NC_065594.1:41285057-41647629 GCF_024542745.1 Macaca thibetana thibetana
CTTACACATTTTGTGGAAGAGATATTGAGGGTGTGCCTCTCCTTGGTTTTGATCTTAGTATAAGTAAAAAAAAAAAAAAAAAAAAAAAAAAAAAAAAAGAAGAAGAAGAAGAAGGAGAAATTTTAAAGAAACACCTTTCAGTATTACAGTTTTATGTCATGGAAATTTGAACTAGTCTGATTAGTTAGTCAGCTTCTAGTCTTCAATTTGTCCCTAGGTAGTTTTATGATTTGAAAGATTTGAACTTCTTTGATGATTTGAACTTTTTTTGCATTGTGCTTTTTATTTGCTAAAATGTGAGTTTTTCATCTTATCTTCTGTTCATTGAGTCTAAATGTAAGTATCTAAATCCTTATAGATTAAGTAGGATGAAAGAGAAGCCATTTGCAACTGAAGCAATGGAATTTGTGCTTCCATGAAAAGTGTCTTCTCTGATAGATTTTAATCATTTTACTAATTCATGTATTATAAAACTATGTCTTTCCTGTTAGATTTTAATCATTTTACTAATTCCTGAATTAGTTATATATCCAACAGTTTTAAATACAGAATTCTTGCACTTCAGTGGTTATCTTATATTTGTCTTTTTATCCAAAAGCAATTTGCCTATTGTTTTGCAGTATAAGGTTATGAGTATATTTATTCCTCATAGATAAATACACTGTTAATTGGTTTTTCTACTAGGAAAAAACTTAAATATATTAATCTCCACTCTTGGGGTAATAAAGTAGTTTTGAAAGTTTCTATTCTGGTTAGAAATCCTAATGTCTTCTCTTCTGTCCACATACATTTTTATTAAACACAAAATGAATTATTTGGCTTCAGCTTCATTGTAGTTGATCTATTATGTCCTTTCAAACAGATTAAACATAAGAATTAGTATTATGATAACACAGAGGCAGAATTGTATCAGCCAAGTCATCCACCATTTAGATATTAAACTTTTCATGGTGACAACTCAACTTTGATATTGTCTAAAATTATAAAGATTAGAATTCCCCCTTTAAACTCTGTTGTCAGTAGGAACATATTAAAAATATGTGCTTACACATATATGTAAAAAAGCTTTTGTAGAATCTACCCTTTTCTGTTTAAAAAATATTTGTGTATGCTTAATGTATGTCATGCATTCCTCAGTTTGTGAAGATAAGAGCAAATATGACTACATATTACTGGATGTCAAGGGATGAATTGTGGTCCTCAAAAAGATTCATCTATGCCATAATTCCTGTAACCTGTGAATATGTGGTAAAAGAGTGAATATTAGCTTATATTGCAAAGGAGATCTTTAAGTTAAAGATTTTGAAAAGAGTTTATCCTGGTTTTATACAGGTGGATACTAAGTGCAATGAGTGAGGCAGATGGAGGCTCGACAGACAGAACATGAAAAGTCTGTATAGAGATGGGAGCAGAGAATGAACTGATGAAGCCTCAAACCAAGGAATGCTAACAGCCACCAGAATCTGGAAGAAGCAAGAAATTGAACTCTCTCAAAGATTTTAGAGGGTGTGCTTCCCTGCTGACAGCTAGATTTCAGACTTCTGGTCTTGAGAACTGGGAGAGAAAATCTAAAATCTGTTGTTTTAAGCTACCGAGTTTGCAGTAATTTGTTGCTGTAGTCATAGGAAACTAATACACAAGGTAAGTAAAAGGTCTCATAAAAATATACAGAAATAACCCTGAATTCAGTACTGGGGTTCATTTTAGGCTTCATGATGGAGGTGACATCTAAGCTACTGTGAAATTTCTATATTATTCTGCTCTGTGTCTCTTTCTTGATAACAATGTATTGGTTTTTATCGGAGCTAAAAAATAAGTATTCAGAAATATCTCAGCATCATTCTAATATTATAATTCTCAAGCTTCAGAAAACTAAAGAAATTACCAGGAAATTTCTGAAAAATAAAGAATTATAGAATCTACCCTGTGATGGTTTATACCCTCTGGAGAACAATGACTAATACATACACAGATCTGAATTTAAAACTCACTGTAACTGAGGTCTTGCTCTGTCACCCAGGCTGGAGTGAAGTGGCATAATCAAGACTCACTTTAACCTTGAATTCCTGGACTGAAGTGATCCTCCTACCTCAGGTTCCCAAGTAGTTAGGACTACAGTTGCATGTTACCACTCCTGGTTAATTTTTAAAAATTTTTGCAGAGGTGAGTTATTGCTATGTTGCTCAGGTCAGACTTGAACTGCTGGTCTCAAGTCATCCTCCTGCCTCAGCCTCACAGAGCATTGAGATTATAGAAATGAACCACCATGCCCATCCTTGTGATTTATTTCTGATAAGGAAATATCAGAGATAAATCTTAAGAAGTCACATAGTCTCAGGTCTTTGTACCATTCCTTGGTACAGGGTTCCTTAGCTTGAACTAGCATGGACTCTAACTCAGATCCTGAGCTCTGGAGTACCTTCCTTGACATTGTTTAAGCCCATGTGGTAGACTGGGACTGATTGGACTTTTAGTGCTATCTTGGTTGGCTTCACCTAGCCTGGAGTGGGACCTCAGTGTGCTCCTTAAGGTGCTCTCTGAGGTGCTTCTTCTCTTTGAGGTGCTCTTCGATTCTCTATCCTCCAGGTGGCAGCCTGGCCCACTTTGATAATGCAGGTTATACTTAGTACACTGTCAGCACTCTGGGTTATTAAAGTCCAATCACTAATCTTCAGCTTGAGCCACATTTGTGACTCCCTATGTGGGTTCTAACATGACCATGTTCTAACCCTGGTGCCACTTCTGATACAACTCCCAAGAATTACAGTGGTTGCAACAGGTACTCCGTAAGTTAGGCACCTGCTGCTTCTGATCCCCCCAAGGCAATCTCTTCACTATCTTCACAGGCTTTAGCCACATGTCAGATGGTCCTTTTAGGTTGCTGTGTTCCTATATATCAAGGAACATTTTTATCTGTCCTCTGGTACAGGCTTAAGACATACAAAGAAGAGCAAATCCATTAGAGTTAAGAGAGGTCATCCCCATTGCTATGCAGTTGCTCTTTTTATTGTTCCCAATGCCATTCCTCTGAAGTCTTCTTGGGGGGCCACATTTTAGGAATGCAGAGTACATATCCTGAAAATTTTAGAAGACTTGATTGGAAGATGTAGTGTTCTGCCTTTATGCTATAAAATTCTTATAGGCAAATTTAACAAAAAGAATGAATTCTCTTTTATATTATTTAACATACCCTAGGTAAGACTTGCATTATTGATCATCATCAAAGAAGCACACTCAAAAACTTGTGAGAAAGTTATCAGAAGCAAATGATCACTGCACAGTAGACCACACTCAGTGCCATTAAAAGCATTTGAAAATGCCATTACAGATTGCACTGGTTACTTTAAAAAACCTGTTTTGGTTTAATTCACACAGATTTCAAAAAAATGGGGATGTGATCAATAATTTATTAATTTTGTCTTCTGGGAAATAAGAAATTTACCAGTATTAGTCCATTTAACAATAAAAGACAGAAATAAATATTTCCTGGATATAAACAGAAAGATATGGGGCCCAGACCCTGCAGAGAATCTTCACATGCACTAATTAGACATTAAGATAAGAAGTATGTAAACACTTGTGATAATTTTATGTCTCAACTTAACTAGGTTAAGGGATACCCAGATAGCCGATAAAACTTTCTTTCTAGGTGAGTCTGTGAGAGTGTTCCAGAAGAGATTAGCATTTGAATCAGTACACTGTGTAAAAATCCTGTCCTTATTAATATGGGTGGGCATGATCCATTCTACTGAGGGCCTGCATAGAACAAAAAGGTGGAAGAAGGATGAATTCTCTCTCTGTCTTGGAGCTGGGACATTCGTCTTTTCCTGCCTTTAGATATCAGGTTCTCAAGCCTTTAGACTCAGACTGAATTAAACCACCAGCATTCCTATGTCTCCAGCTAGTGTATAATTTATCATGAGACTTCTTGGTCTCTATAAGTTGGTAAGTCAGTTCCTACAATAAATCCGCTCTTATCTGTCTATCTATCTATCTATCTATCTATCTATCTATCTATCTATCTATCTATATCTTACTGTATTATTGCAATTATATCAATGATTTAAAATAGAGTGGTACTGTATTAGTCAGAACAAAAAAGATAGATATTTGTTCTGACTAATGTAGTACCACTATATATAGATACTTGTTCTGACTAATACTGTATCACTTTATTCTAAATCTGTGATAAATCCCTATATCTACCATAGATCCACTGGTTTTCTAATATATATATATATATGTTCATCAAATATTTTTATATACAAAGAATCCTAGTTTATTGAGAGTTTTTAGCATGAAGGAGTGTTGAATTTCATCGAAGGCCTTTCCGCATCTATTGAGATAATCATGTGATTTATTTCATTGTTTCTGTTTATGTGATGCATTATGTTTATTGATTTGCATATGTTGAACCAGCCTTGGATCCCAGAGGTGAAGCCAAGTTGATCATAGCTTTTCGATGTGCTGCTGGATTTGGTGTGTCAGTATTTTACTGAGGATTTTCGCATCAATGTTCATCAGGGATACTGGTCTGAAATTTTCTTTTTTTTATTGTGTCTCTGCCAGGCTTTGGTATCAGGATAATGCTGGTCTCATAAAATAGTTAGGGTTTATAGTTAATATAGTTAATAGTTATAGTTTTAGTTAATAGTTATAGTTAATAGTTTTTCTATTATTTGGAATACTTTCAGAAGGAATGGTACCAGCTCCTCTTTGTACCTCTAGTAGAATTTGCTGTGAATCCACCTGGTTCTGGGGTTTTTTTTTCAATTGGTAGGCTATTAATTATTGCCTCAATTTCAGAACTTATTATTGGTCTATTCAGGGATTGGACTTCTTCCTGGTTTAGTTTTGGGAGGATGAATGTGTCCAGGAATTTATCCATTTCTTCAGATTTTCTAGTTTATTTGCATAGAGGTGTTTATAGTATTCTCTGATGATAGCTTGTATTTCTGTGGGCTCGTGGTGATATCCCCTTTATTATTTTTTATTGTGTCTATTTGATTCTTCTCTCTTTTCTTCATTGTCAGTCTGGTTAGCGATCTATCTATTTTGTTAATCTTTTCAAAAAACGAGCTCCTAGACTCGATGATTTTTTTGAAGGGTTTTTCATGTCTCTAACTCCTTCAGTTCTGCTCTGATCATAGTTATTTCTTGTCGTCTGCTAGCTTTTGAATGTGTTAGCTCTTGTTTCTCTAGTTCTTTTAATTGTGATGTTAGAGTGTCGATTTTAGATCTTTCTCACTTTATCCTGTGGATATTTAGTGCTATGAATTTCCCTCTAAACACTGCTTTAGCTGTGTCCCAGAGATTCTGGTAAATTGTGTCTGTTCTCATTGGTTTCAAAGAATTTATTTCTGCCTTAATTTTGTTACTTACCTGATAGTCATTCAGGGGCAGGTTGTTCAGTTTCCATGTAGTTGTGTGGTTTTGAGTGAGTTTCTTAATCCTGAGTTCTAATTTGATTGCACCATGGTCTGAGAGACTGTTTGTTATGATTTCCATTCTTTTCTATTTGCTGAGGAGTGTTTTACTTCCACTTATGTAGTCAATTTTAGAATAAGTGCCACGTGATGCTGAGAAGAATGTAATTTCTGTTGATTTGGGGTGGAGGGTTCTGTAGATGTCTATTAGGTCCACTTGTTCCAAAGCTGAGTTCAAGTACTGAATATCCTTATTAATTTTCTGTCTTGTTGATCTGTCTAATATTGACAGTGGGATGTTAAAGTCTCCCATTATTATTGTATGGGAGTCTAAATCTCTCTGTAGGTCTCTAAGAACTTGCTTTATGAATCTGAGTGCTCTGTATTGGGTGCATACATATTTAGGATAGTTAGCTCTTCTTGTTGCATTGATCCTTTTATCAGTATGTAATGCTCTTCATGGTCTTTTTAAATCTTTGTTACTTTAAAGGATGTTTTATCAGAGACTAGGATTGCAACCCTTTCTTCTTTTTTGCTTTCCATTTGCTTGGTAAATATTCCCCCATCCCTTTATTTTGAGCCTATGTGTGTCTTTGCACGTGAGATGGGTTGCCTGAATACAGCACACCGATGGGTCTTCACTCTTTATCCAATATGCCAGTATATGTCTTTTAACTGGGACATTCCTCTAGTTAACATTTAATGTTAATATTGTTATGTGTGAATTTGATTCTGTAATTATGATGCTAGCTGCTTATTTTTGCCATTAGTTGATGAAGTTTCTTCATAATGTTGATGATTTTTACAATTTGGTATGTTTTTGCAGTGGTTGGTCTTGGTTTTTCTTTTCCATATTTAGTGCTTGCTTCAGGAGCTCTTGTAAGGCAGGCCAAGTGGCAACAGAATCTCTCAGCATTTACTTGTCTGTAATTGGAACCTATCTCAAAATAATAAGAGCTATTTATGACAAACCCACAGCCAATATCACACTGAATGGGCAAAAGCTGGAAGCGTTGCCTTTGAAAGCCAGCACAAGATGAGAATACCGTCTCTTATCACTCTTAATTCCACATAGTATTTGAAGATTTGGCTGGAGCAATCAGGCAAGAGAAAGAAATAAAGGCTATTCAAATAGGAAGACAGGAAGTCAAATTGTCTCTGTTTGCAAATGACATGATTGTATATTTAGAAAACTCCATCGTCTCAGCCCCAAATCTCCTTAAGCTGATAAGCAACATTAGCAGTCTCGGTACAAAATCAATGTGCAAAAATCACAAGCATTCCTATACACCAATAATAGACAAACAGAGAGCCAAATTATGAGTGAGCTCCCATTCACAATTGCTACAAAGAGAATAAAATACCTAGGAATACAAGTTCCAAGAGATGTGAAGGACCTCTTCAAAGAGAGCTATATTGCTCAAGGAAATAAAAGAGGACACAAACAAGTGGGAAAACATTCCAGCCTCATGGATAGGAAGAATCAATTTCATGAAAGTGGCTATACTGCCCAAAGTAATGTACAGATTCAATGCTATCCCCATCAAGCTACCATTGACTTTCTTCACAGAATTAGAAAAAAAACTATTTCAAATTTCATATGAAACAAAAAAAGACCCCTATATAGCCAAAAAAAAAAAAAAAAAAAAAATTCTAAGCAAAAAGAATAAAGCTGGAGGCATCACACTATCTAAATTCAAACTATTCTACAAGGCTACAGTAACAAAAACAGCATGATACTGGTACCAAAACAGATATATAGACCACTGGAACAGAACAGAGGCCTCAGAAATAATGCCACACATCTATAACCATCTGATCTTTGACAAACCTGACAAAAACAAGCAATGGGGAAAGGATTCCCTATTTAATAAATGGTTTTAGGAAAACTGACTAGCCATATGCAGAAAACTGAAACTAAACCTCTTCCTTACGCCGTATACAGAAAATAACTCAGGATGGATTAAAGGCTTAAATGTAATATCTAAAACCATAAATACCCTAGAAGAAAGCCAAGGCAATACCATTCAGGACATAGGCATGGACAAAGACTTCATGACTAAAATACCAAAAGCAATGGCAACAAAAGCCAAAATGGACAAATGGGACCTAACTAACCTAAACAGCTTCTGCACAGCAAAAGAAACTATAATTGGAATGAACAGGCAACCTACATAATGGGAGAAACATTTTTGCCATCTGTCCATCAGATAAAGGGCTAATACTCAGAATCTAAAAGGAACTTAGGCAAATTTCCAAGAAAAAAACAACCCCATCAAAAAGTGGGCAAAAGACATGAACAGACACTTCTCAAAAGAAGAAATTTATGCAGCAAACAAACATACAGGAAAAAAAACCTCATCGTCACTGGTCTTTAGATAAATGTGAATCAAAACCACAATGAGATACGATCTCACTCCAGTTAGAATGGCAATAATTAACAAATCAGAAAACAACAGATGCTGGAGAGGATGTGGAGAAATAGGAATGCTTTTTCATTGTTGGCGGGAGTGTAAATTAGTTCAACCATTGTGGAAGACAGTGTGGCAATTCCTCTGGTTCCTCTAGAACCAGAAATACCATTTGACCCAGCAACCCCATTACTGGTCATATACCCAAAGATTATAAATCATTCTGCTATGAAGACCCATGCATATGTATGTTTGTTGCGGCACTGTTCACAATAGCAAAGACTTGGAATCAACCCAAATGCCCATCAATGATAAACTGGATAAAGAAAATGTGGTGTGTATACATCATGGAATACTATGCAGCCATAAAAAAGAATGAGTTCAGGTCCTTTGCAGGAACATGGATGAAGCTGGAAAACATCATTCTCAGCAAACTAACACAGGAACAGAAAAATAAACACTGCATGTTCTCACTCATAAGTGGGAGCTGAACAATGAGAACACATGGACACAGGGAGGGGAACATCACACACAGGGGCCTGTTGGGGGTTGGGAGCCTAGGTGAGGGATAGCATTAGGAGAAATACCTAACCTAGATGACAGGCTGGTGGATGCAGCAAACCACCATGACCTGTGTATACCTGTGTCACAAACCTGCACTTTCTGCATATGTATCCCAGAACTTAAAGTATAATTTTTTAAAAAAAGAAAGAATCCTGTACAAAATATTTGCTTTGAGTCCTTTCTAAGGCCAAAAAGAGCAACCTAAGTTTGGGAAAATCTGCTCTAATTCTATGACCAGCTTCAAATTAGCTGGGCCCAATATGAAAATACAGTGTTCTGTGTTAAAATTATTATTAAGAATTTCATGTTGGCAAAGGAGTAGAGCATTAATCCATGTGCTGGACTTTTCTGAGGGCATAGGCCTCTGCAATTTCCCTTAAAAAGACAGGAAGCTGACTGTGGATATCACAATCATATAGAAATTTCTAACTCTCTCTCTCTCTCTCTCTCTCTCTCTCTCTCTATATATATATATATATATATATATACACACACACACACACACACACACACATGCACACACATACACACACACGTAAATTTTGAGTATATATATAGAGAGATATATTATATAGAGAGATATATATTAGAGAGAGAGAGAGAGAGAGAGAGAAAGAGTTTCCTCACCCAACCAACCACATGCTTGAAAATGTCTAAAATGGTGAGTTCCAGAAGTTGATTTGACCATGTTTTCAACTGTGGACATTCTATCTAAATTTCAAGGTTCATTTAAAATGTTGCTAATGCCAGGATATCTTCACTGACTGACTGAATTGTGCAAAAGTTTCTGTGTTCTTTATACTTCTATGATTATCTTATGCCATGGAGCAGAATCTGTGAGATTTAATTGAGTAAGACATGACACCTACCCTCAATTTTTTATTAACTTGGGAGAGATAAGCACAGGTAAAAATATGTCAAATATATTAAAGAACAGTTTAATCATTTTTTACAAGCTTACAATGCAGGAAGACTTTAAAGGGGGAAATGATCAAAGTAACCAGGACTAGTAAAAATAACATTGAGCAGAATACTGAAGGATGGAAAAGTAATTACTCAGAGACAGATCATCAAGGGAAGCTGGGAATCTTGAGAAAGAGAATAGACAATTTAAATAGAAATGTTAGAAAATAAACAGATATTGAAAAATTATTGGACTATTGAGCAAGGGAATAACCTGACAATAGTGTGATAAGAAGAATCATATGAGAGCAGAATTCAGTTGAAAGAAAGTGATTGGAGTAAGATGGAGGGTATGCAAAGGGACAGATGCAAAATTCTAGATGGGGAAGTGGTAAAACTATGAATTTGATGATTGGGGAAAAATGACAGAAATGCATAGGTAAAGACAAAATCATCTGAATTTCCAGTAGCCAACATGTCAAGGCTTGGTAAAATTAAATATAAGGAAATGTTAGGATGATTCACAGATGAGACTGAGAGAATGATTGAAGTGGTAAATCCGTGAAGCAGTACATGTATAGCTTCAGTGTAGCTCACAGGTTCTCAAATTTTTCCATACATAAAGAATGCTCGGTATTCTCTCAAATGTTCTTAAATATGAAAGAACCCTTTCCCAGTTATGCCATTCTGGGAATCAAATATTATTGACCATCTTAAAATTATTCATTTTAATATTGGTTTTCATGAACTTGATTTTTAAGTCTAAATACCAGCAATTTTCAATTCAAACTAAAGTTTCTTATCCCTAAAGAGTACATTGTTTCCAAGTGCCCAAGAAAGCATATTATGGTATTTTAAAGCTAAATATAAAGCAATAGGAATTGTAGTAATGTAACTTAATTGCACATAGGCTGGATTATAAATAAAAAGAAAAGAAGATCAATGCAAACTAAGAGTAATTTATGGTTACATGATTATTGCTTTTTTGCTCTTAGAAGATTTCAGTGGTTAAATTTGAATCCCAAAAGCTATCTTCACTTAAATGTGATATTGATTGTTAAAAGAATATATTGAAATATAATACACAAGTATGACAAAAAGTAAACTGTGTTTCATTGCATTAGTTTCTTTTGAACAATTATATTCTAGTTAAAGTATATTGTTCACAGAAGGGCAAAAAAAGATGTGTATGCTGTTCCTTGGTACATATCAAAAGATTCCACAATTTATTTGGGCCTCAGTGATATGTTTTGATGACTCTCTTTACAGTTCAGTCATAACATTTTTGTAAATCACAACTTCAATTACCCCAAAAAAGGGCTTAAAATATTTTTACGTGTGCTGAATCCTACCATTATGCTGATTTTACAAAGTTTTAAGGATGAGAAATTTAAATACTATATTTAAATTGTATTCTTTATAAAAGTGTTAAAAATTAAAACATAGAAGATGAAAATGCAAAACGAAATGAAAATATTAAATATTCAGGAAAGTGTTTTGAAAACTATTAGAGAATAGCAATGTTACATGTGACTGCTTTAAGTAAAGGTCATTAGAAAGAGGTGTCCAAAAGGTTAGCATAATGAGACTGTGTTAGGCTATTGCAGCACTGGGATTCCTGGGAAAGCCATGACCAATGTGGAATGCTCTTACCATTTTAAATAAAGCTTCATATGCCTTAAACGTGGGAATTCTCTTCAAGAGCACACTGCCTGGCTTCAATTGTCATTATATGGCAGAGGGAGAGAAGGAATTTCTGAGGGAGCCAGAGCCTAAACTATTTAGAGCTTTATAGAGTAAATTCAACATCTTGGAATTGCACTTTTAAGCAAATGGGTAGGCAGTGCAGACTGTGGAAAATTGGTATTATGCACTCCCTGTGGCTTGTATCATTTAGTTGCTGAGCCGCAGAATTTGAGCCTAGGTAGAAGCTTCTGGGTGGCACTGAAGACTGGACTATGCTAAGGGAAATAAAGCCGATGTTCATCCAACCATACATTCAATCCAAACTTTCTAATCCTTTGTATGAATGCAATGTAAATGTAAAATCTAAAGGAAAACCTCAACAATTTTAATTCAGAAAATAGAGATGTTGGAAGTTAAAGGCCTCATCCTCAGTTTAAATCTGCTTTCACTAAATAATTCTTGTATGAGCAGATGTGAAGAGATAAATGCCAACATGTACATTTTTCTGCCAGTCAAGTATTGATTCTTCCTTATGAAATAATCATAATTCTCATAGAGGTGGATAAGATGAAACTATTTGTAAACCACTTAGTTCATGTTTTCCACTTGGCATGTACATACTTCATAACTGGAAAAATCACATTCATTTGTATAATAATAAATACACAAAAAAACCCTAGGCAAAAGAATACAATATTTGACATATTTTTAGCTATATGCTACTATTGGCTCTTTTTTCAATCTTAACATTGTCTATATTTTCTAAAAATTCTATGCTCAAAGTATTTTTTCCAAACCAATGCTTTCTATTAAACATACACTTTCCCCCACATAGGGAAATATATGCAAGGTATTAAGTAAAAACATTGTATTTTCCAAGATTATTGATTGAACACTTATAATTGGTTAGGATTTTATTGATCAAGGAAAAGAGATTTCAGGGATCCAGCTATGTGCTAATTTTATGACCATCCTTTGTGAAGAAACTGTACAGAATATTTAGTCAATTCTGCTTCTGTAGCCCAGCTAACTATTGGTGACTGTTCTGATTCCTCTTTCCTACACATTGGAAAAAGGTTTCCAAGTAATTTATTTTTGTATTTAGTGGACAATTAGAATAAAAATAGCATAAACATTTGAAGTCAGGCCAAACTAGAAAGCAATGGTAACAAGGATTCAGATAAAGTTATTTTCCTTCCACATGATTACTAAAATGAAAAAACAGTGCAAAGATAATATATAAGATCCAATGTCAGTTCCCCACATTAGTGGGGAGCTTTCTACTATGGCCCTTGTTCCTAATAGAAGAGCTCAGCTGGGTGCAGTGGCTTAGACCTGTAATCCCAGCCAAGGTGGACAGATCACGAGGTCAAGGGATCGAGACCATCCTGGCCAACATGGCGAAACCCTGTCTCTACTTTTAGCTGGATGTGGTGGCGCACACCTGTAGTCCCAGCTACATGGGAGGCTGAGGCAGGAGAATCGCTTGAACCTGGGAGGCACAGGTTGCAGTGACCTGAGATCACACCACTATACTCCAGCCTGGGTGAGAGAATGAGATTCCATCTAAGAAAAGAAAAAGAAAAGAAAAGAAAAAGAAAAGAAAAGAGAAAAAAAAGAAAGAAAAGAAAAGCTCCCAAACTTTTGTTGTCTTGGCATAGTATACAGAGATATATCAGGTGAGAGAAATCTAGAAATAGGGGATTATTGCTGAAGGAGGAGGAAGTAATCTTACACATCCATCCAACAAATGTAGAGAAATAGTTCCCAGTGCCACTTAAATACTCCTTTTTGTATTTCGTTTTCTGTCATCAAGTCTACTTGGGAGTTGGTGCAGTAAGAGAATCGCCTACCAAACCACAGGAAGGGGAAACTATAAAAAGTGCCACTATTTGCTCCTTTCTCTTGGATGTCAATATCCCATTGTGGCAGAAATGTAGTAGGTAGTTGTATGAGTTTTTACTGTCAATATTTAATTCATTTTTTGTTTCATTCATTTGACTAACACTTTTATGGACACTGTTAAATAAAAACTTAAGCTACTCCTGTAATTAGTACTACTACTACTGTTACCATTATAGCTGTCATTATTTAATAATACTATTTCTAAGGCATTATTCTAAAGGCTTTACATTTGTTTATTCAATTCTAATAACAATGGTATGAATAAGTGTTATTAATGTACCCATTTTACAGATGATTAGTTAATATTTAAGAGGCATGTAATATACCTGAAGACACACATGTTTAAAGTGGTAAAAATAAGATGTGACTTTGTGTATCTATGTGATTCCTAAGTGAATAAGTTTTAATTCTACATGGTTCTATTCTTATTCATTAGCAAATTATTCTTTACTCTCAAAAAACAATTTTTTATTATACATTAAGTTCTGGGGTACATGTGCAGAATGTGTAGGTTTGTTACATAGGTATACACATGACATGGTGGTTTACTGCACCCATGAACTCACCTCCTACATTAGGCATTTCTCCTAACGCTAGCCCTCTCTAGCCTCCCATCCCCTGACAGGCCCTGGTACGTGATGCTCCCCTCCCTGTGTCCATGTGTTCTCATTTTTCAACTCCCACTTACGAGTGAGAGCATGCAGTGTTTGGTTTTGTGTTACTGTGTTAGTTTGCTAAGAATGATAGTTTCCAGCTTCATTCACGTTCCTGAAGAGGACATGAACTCATCCTTTTTTATGGCTGCATAGTATTCCATGGTGTATATGTGCCACATTTTCTTTATCCTGTCTATCATTGATGGGCATTTGGGTTGGTTCCAAGTATTTGCTATTCTGAACAGTGCCTCAATAAACATACATGTACATGTGTCTCTTTATAGTAGAACGATTTATAATCCTTTGGGTATATACCCAATAATGGGATTGCTGGGTCAAATGGTATTTCTGGTTCTAGATCCTAGAGGAATCGCCACATTGTCTTCCACAATGGTTGAACTAATTTACACTCCCGCCAACAATGAAAAAGCATTCCTATTTCTCCACATTCTCTCCAGCATCTGCTGTTTCCTGAATTTTTAATGCTTGCCATTCTAACTAACATGAGATGGTATCTCACTGTGGTTTTAATTTACATTTCTCTAATGACCAGTGATGATGAGTTTTTTTTTCCATATGTTTCTTGATCACATAAATGTCTTCTTTTGAGAAGTGTCAGTTCATATCCTCTGCCCACTTTTTGATGGAGTTTTTTTTTTTTTTTTTTTTTTCTTGTAAACTTGTTTAAGTTATTTGTAGATTCTGGATATTAGCCCTTTGCCAGATGGAAATATTATCTCATTCTGTAGGTCGCCTGTTCACCTTACTTAGAACCAACCTAAGTGCCCATCAATGATAGACTGGATAAAGGAAATGTGGCACATATATACCATGGAATACCATGCAGCCATAAAAGGTGAGTTCATGTCCTCTGCAGGGACATGGATGAAGCTGGAAACCATAATTCTCAGCAAACTAACATAGAAACAGAAAACCAAACACCGCATGTTCTCCCTCATAAGTGGAAGTTGAACAATGAGAACATACAGACACAGAGAGAGGAACATCACACACTGGGGCCTGTTAGTGTGTGGGGGGTTAGGGGAGGGATAGCATTAGGATAAATGCCTAACATAGATATGGGTTGATGGGTGCAGCAAACCGCCATGGCACCTGTATACCTACGTCACAAACCTGCACATTCTGCACATGTATCCCAGAACTTAAAGTATAATACAAAAAAATTAAAAATAGACAATAAAGGATGACTCAAAACAGGAGCCAAGACACTCAGTATGAGGGCATAATCCATAGCGATACCTCATTTCCTGAGCTGTGTAAATTTTCTGTGTGCACTTCACTGGATTTAGTATTGTTAGGGGTCAGTGATGAGTATAGTTTTCCACACCCGCTTCTTCTTTGGAATGCAAGTGCCTATCTTAGTTCTAGGGTTCCCTGTGTCATCTCACCATTGTATGTCAAATGTGTATGTGTGTTTGAAAGCAGATAACTTATGTATTTATATAACAGATGTGTAAATAAAAAGCATAACACTTAGAGGATCCTCATCTGCAACTGACCTGATTCAGATGATGAGAGTTTAAGCCTGCTGGCCTAAAGGAATAAAACTTTGGGAATGAGATACTTGGCATAAATGAGGGTGTGAATTGTTAGGGCTCAAAGGGAGGACTATGGTGATTAGTTTTCAAACATGGCCTCTCAATAAACCATATCTCCTGTATTAATGTCCTTAGGTAGTTCTCTTCAATATCAAACCTGTGCTGGTATATGACTTGTTTGAACTGGCAGTATGTGGCAGAAATGATGCCCTGCCAATTTTGAGCTAGAACCTTAAGAAATCTGACATCTTTCGCTTATACCCTTTTGGAATGCTACATAAAAATTTCAACTATCAAATTGGAGTGGCCATTAAAAAAGGAGAGTAGTGTAACTGCATTGAGAGAAGACTAACTCTCTAGTTTTCCAGCTGATTCCAGGCATCCCAGTGTCCCAGCTGAGCCATATTTCTGCTGTACCTCCCAAGCGTCCAGATGACTCCAGTGCCATTCAAGAAATGCTGAGCAAAAACTGTACAGATGAGGTGGGAAGATCACCTGAGCCCAGGAAGTCCAGACTGCAGTGAGCATTATCGGGCCACTGCAGTCCAGCCCAGGTGACAGAGTGAGACCTTGTCTAAAAAAAAATCTACTTCTTATTTATCCTCACAGAAACTTCACTGTTATATATAATTGTCATAAGATGAACCACATAAATTATTTCTTAATTAATTTTAAGTTAATAGTCCCCGCTGCAATAACATAATGCCATAGATTGGGTGGTGTCAATAACAAACATACATTTCTCACAGTTCTGGAGACTGGGGGTCTGAATTCAGGGTGTCAACTTGGTCCAGTGTTTTGAGAGGCCCCTTTTCCTCATTAAAAAGTGGCTACCATCTTGTATCCTCACCTAGTGGAGATAGTGAGCTCTGGTATCTTCATCCCCTCTAAGGACAGTAATCCCATCATGGGGCTCCATCCTTATGAACTCATTCAAACCCAATTACCTCACAAAGCTTCCACCTTAAAAGGTGAAGCTTAATGGGCTTAAAATCATAATGGGAGTTAGGGATTAAACATGTGAACTAAGGGGTGGAAAGCACAAAACATTCAGACAACAGCAATAAATAAACTCACAAATTGATTTTGAGCATCTACTAGATTACGTTTAGAGGTTTTCAAGTAACAGATAATGTTGATGGCAGAAGTTAAGCTTATATCTCTTTATTTTAGTTCAATTCTTTTTTCAATTAGCTAAGCTACTTATCCTAACTATATGATTGCTTAAAGTACAGTAGGTCAAATTATGTGTAGCAATTTAGAGAATCCTAAAACACAAAGAATTTGGGAGAATTACTTCTAAATATGCCTAGCAGATGCAATGTAAATATGGATGTAATCATTTTCAAGCACTAGAACCTTTTTCACAGTCTTTGACTACAAAGTAGAGAATTATCACATCCCATCTGGTCTGTGTTATATCTATTAGGTAGTTCTTCTAAAGTAAATTGTTCAAGGTCAGTCTTTCTGTAGGCTCCCTAATGTGCAAATCTAATAAAGGCTTAACATTACCATATAAAGGGAATTAGCATTGTTTATATCAGATAACTACAAAACAAAGTTGTAAATTGCAAAGTGTGGTTTCCATAATGCTTTTATCATTAATGTAAAAATGAGTATTTTACTAAAACATTAACATTTTGAAGAAGAATAGAATTTTATTTAATCAAGAATAGTTTCTGCACAACAGTAGATTGATTCTTTATTTTCTTCTACCCCTATATTTAATATTTGAAACAAATATATCATTTCCACTTTCTTTCCAGCATTTTATTGCCAGCACAAAATTCTGGTTAAGAATTATCTTGTGTGTTTTAGAGAGAGACTATATATGAAAGAAGGTTTTATACACCCTCAAATACTTCTTTACCAGATGTGTTTCATTTCTCATTTATGACTTAACTATATATTTTTATTAGAATGCTTTTAATGCAAAGTTACTGGAAATTTTAAATTTAACTTTTCTAATTTCCCCTTAACTGTTGGTTGTCTCGTTTATATTAAATCTATGTCTACAGTAGAGTAAAACAACTGATAAATTCTAACAACTGATAATATAGGAGTCAACCCTAAATAAACAGACAAATAAACAATCTAGTTAGTGAAGACAAAATGATAGGTTTTATTAAGTATTCATTTTCCAGGAATATATTTTTCTGTTAAAAGTTGTAAATACTACATTATTAAAATCAAAGTATCAAAGCAAAGAAAATTGCCTTAAATGTTATTTGTAGTTAAAACACTAATAGCAATGGAATGAGAATCAGACTGGCATCAAACTTCTCATCAGCAACAGTGTTTGTTGAGAATATAATATAATAATGCTTTAAATTTCTTATGGAAAAATCTTTCAAACTGAAGATTCAACTATTTATCAACTTTGGACATTCAAGAGCTCACAAGCTTCACCCTTTACAAATATCTTAGGAAGTTCTATAGAATTCATTTTCCAAAATGAGGTACTAAACAAAGTAAAATATATGAATCCAGAATGTATAATATACTTCCCAGTGAGTAGACAGAACCTTATAGAATAACAGATCTGCAGTAAGGCAGAAGATAATTTATTTCAGATTAAATTTGAAAGAGAACTCCATAGACAGCCCATTTTCAACCAATAACTTCATAAAGTGGCAAAGTAAAAACAATAGCAATCAAATTTAAAGAATACAGATATTTGGGTCAAAATTATTGAATCTGATGAAATCAAATTAGCCAAGAAATAAATCAAATTAGAGAATCTTCATTTAAAAGTCATACATAGTAAACAATGCTATTAAAGCAATTGCAAGAACTAGATTCGGAAGGATGGGCTTAACAAATTGTTTCTTTAGCCTTAGGATGCTTGAAGACTTAATTCTTATTCTAATCCTTCTTAACTCTAACTCAAGGTATTTATACCTATATCTTTGGAAATACTTAGATTACTCTGTATTGACCTAGTAGCTGTATCTCACTGTCAATATTGGTGGTTTTTTTTTTTTTTTTTGGTCTAATTCATAATCAGTTAATAACTTATAATTGATTAGTTACAGCAGCACAAGAGGATTGGACCACATACTCATTAGGATACTACTTGACTAGATAATTCAAAAACTGAAGAGATCTCATAGCTGATGGTATCATTGTGTTGAGGTAACCATCACTCATCTAGCCTTGTTCCTGTGACTACATGTGTCGAAAATGCTGTGCAATTCAATAACCTCAGCTGCTCTGCTTGGGATCCCTGAGGTTTTTGCTCTACTCTTGCTGCATAGACTGTGTCACCTCCTGTTATCCTTCCTAACAGTGAAGTAAACTTTTTAGGGAGAAACCTAATGTGTTAGCTCTCTTTGTCCAAGAAGCAAATGCCTATACACAATTACACATGCAAGAGCTTTACTGGTTAAAGAAAAGTGAAGGGCATCTAGAATAGGCAAGGAGCACCTTCCGACTGTAATACATGCCAAACTCCTGTGAAGGAGCCCGAAATTAGTTAAAAATGGAATCAGATGAGAAGTTTCTCAGACTGCAGCAGTGTTTCTGAAGAAGGTTTCAGGAAGGCAAATGAATCCTTGAGCCTAAATTGCCTGTTAGAAGAATTCTTTGTCTTGTAAAATTGGTCCTGCTTAGTACCATGGCCTTTTTCAGTCACTGGGAAATGGAACAACCTTCAGGAAATGTGGCTTTAGCACAAAAGCAGAGGTGGATCCAGAATAGTAGTTACTTGGCCATTAATCAAAAGGTTCCCTGTGTAGAAGTTCTGAGACTCTTATTTTAATGGGTATTACAATCCATCCTTTGACTCATCGTTGTACTGATATATATCACACAATTTTCAGAACCAGCTCATCCATGGCTCTCTTGATATATATTCTTACAAAGAAACTTGGAAGGGGCAGATCTGTGCAACAAATATAGCCCATTTTGCTGCAATTAGTATCAAGGCTATCAATGGCACTTACTGCCTTCCTCTACTATTCATCCTAAATCCTGTTCATATTCATCTGTCTCCTTGCATATTTTGGTAGGTTACTTGATGGTGTGATCCAAACCTACATCTTTGTCAAAAATTAGCTTTTGAAAATAATATGTTTTTAGATTGGGCTACTGCAAGTGTCCATTCAGAAATAGTGGGACAAGGGAGTACTAGGAGGCATCTTAGCAGATTACCTGGATTCCATATATATCTGTATTAACCTGACCTCATTATGTAAAGCAATCCTACCTCCTCCTGCTTATTTTAGTCAATCATGCCTACCACAGTGATGTTTCTTCCACTAGTTGATGTTCCTTGTACACAAGAAGTTCACAGTGCTTAGGTGGAAGCTGTCATTCAATTGAACATTATCTGTGTCCTATGGCGGAAAAAAAAAAAAAAAAAAAAAAAAAAAAAAAAAAGCCCTATTTGGGGAAAGAATATCTGCCCCTGAGGAATGGAAAGCAGAAAAAGTCCATGTGCATCTTGGGAAATAACGTTGGGAACACTCTTACTTCTACCACACTGTTTCCAGACCAATTTATTCTTCATATTGAGCATACGGAGCTATATAGAAGCTTCTGATTTGAAGCTTATATTCTGTATTGTAAAAGATAAAAAGCCTTTTGCCTTTGAGCTTGTGATTGATCTATGCTTTTAGAAGGCAGCTCCATGACATCGTCTGCTTCTGAATAGTACACCGATGGTACAACAAGTGGATCCTATGCTTACAAGAAAACTACACTCATACCCACTTTGCTATGAAGTGAGTCTCCAGGTTTTATACAATGTAGTCTGGTATCCAGTTGTAAGCAGAACTCAAAGATGATCCCCAAGACTCATATTGCTTCATATGCACAACTACATAATCCAGAACAAAACATTCTAATTTTATTACTTCCTATGTGCCTTTTGGAAATATCTCATGGTATATTAATCTCTGTTGCAGATGTTATATTCTTGATGTGGGAGGACATGGTTTTATAGTTTATTTTGGCTTCCCACACCATGATAGCTGTTACTCCAAGGCCTAAGATCAGTTGAAACTGGCAATATCCTCCACTTGAGTGTGGGTAGGCCTTAACTAATCAGATGTATGTTCTAAAAATGGGTCTAGAGAACAGAGAGAATATAAGTCAGAGATACTTGAAGATGCATCAGATGATCTCCTGTTGGTCTTAAAGAAGAAAACTGCTATGTCTTTAAAAATCATGTCACAGAAAATAAAAGACAGCCTCTAGAAGGCGAGAGTAACCCCCAGCTGACAAGGATCAGGGTCTTCTATGCAACAATTACAAAGAAATGAATTTCTGCCCATGATTGCATGAGCATGGAGAAGACTCTGAGCTCCAGGAAGGAGCACAGGAAACACTTTAAACTCAGCCTTTGTAAGACTCTAAGAAGAGATTCCAGCTAAGCTATGCCTGGACATCTTATTTACAGAAACTATAAAGTAATAAATGGATGTCATTTTAATCTACTAAATTTGTGAAATTTTGTAATGCTGAAATAGACAACTGATGCAGTTTCCATGCCTGTGAAAAAGGCATGTGAAAGTTCGCATGCAGTAACATTGGTTATAGCTCTGTAAGCAGGAAAGCCAAATTTATACTTGGTATATCTATTCATTCCTATGAAGACAAACCTGGCTCTTCTACAAAAGTGAAGGCCCAGTGTAGTCTATTTGCTGCTAAGTAGCTTGCTGGTATACTTGAGGAATAGCATCATTTCAGTGCTTCAGAGCAGGTCTCTGTTCATGAAAAATTGGGCATTACAAAGAGATAGTAGCTACATTGGTCTTGGTTAGTGAATGTCAACGTTGCTGAGTAAATTATTTGTGTTTATTACTGCCACTGCACTGTGAAGTCAGGTTCTATTGCTAAATAAGACACACAGAATATAAATGAAAATACTTACAAATATATAGTTTACTCCAGGAAAATAGTACAGTATATTAGTGACAGTATTAAAGTAAACATATACATTATAGCCAAATGCTAACTCATAGCGAGGGGTCTAGAGACATCAGATGTGAGCTCCTATTTTAATCCATCTCAAAAGCCCATGAATGGATGCATTTTTTTCTTGGATCAGGAACCACCATTATGTGCAGGGAACACCTTGGAATTCGGGAGCTCAAAATGGTATCTTGGCTGGAGACTTTTTATTTGGCTGCCTATGCAACATATTTATGCTGCATAACCAGTTTTATCAGCAGAATCCTCCAGGGTGTCACTGAAACCAGGTGCAAATCATCAATCTCATTGTTATCAATAAACAATCCCAACTAACTGGAATGAATGGTCCAGAAACTCTTCAGACCCATAGTTGCAAAGCAACACTGTTAATCAGTTATATTTTGTGCCTTGAGTAAGGGTCATTATCATAAACAAACTTTAGCAAAGCATCCTAAGATAATTACAAACCTGCTGTAATTAACCTTGAGAACACAGACACGGCCAGTCTATTGGTGCATGCCAGTTCAAAATAGCATATGATGAAGTCTGGCTAACATCAACTGGCCAGGTCATTCTGTTTGTTTAGTAATCCAGTGACACTTCCATGGTGGTGTTTTATAATGGGCATCTGCACTTGGTGCTAATTTCCACATGCCACACATCCATGTGACTCTATCCAGAGAAATTTGTCTCTGATTTGTCTCTCCTTTTCTTCTAGGCCTCTGGCCAGATGAGTTGTAACTGGCCAGAAATCTACATAGACCTTGGAGCAGTTCTACTACCACATAAATTAGAATACTAGCACTTTCATCAGCTCTGACTGCTGGGAAATAATTTCTTTCAACTGTGATTCATGGCCAACTGAATGTGGCTGTAATGCTGATGCCATTCATGTACAGTTAGCACCCACATACTGAGGGAACCCATTCATAAGTGAACCTATGGCTTATTCCTTCTTTTTCAATGGAACACACAGGGACATCCATACAAAGAGAGATGTGAAGTAAGAAGGTTTTTGTTTGTTTGTTTTGTAACTAGAGTGGTAAGAATAAGAATCTGGGCTACCCAGCCAGTAAAGTGTGCCTGTGTCCTATTTCTCAAGCTTAGTCCAGGATATATAATTTCGCATTATGACTACTGATTAGTCTTTCCAGCCTCATAACTTGCTGAATCTGGCAAAAAGCAGCTTATAATATCAGTTCCATTTGCACAATCACTTGCTGCTTAGGTGTTCTGTCTCTACTAGTGATATGGTTTGGCTGTGTTCCCCACCCAAATCTCATCTTGAATTGTAACTCCCACAATTCCCCTGTGTCATGGGAGGAACCTCAGGGGAGGTGATTGACTTATGGGGGTGGGTCTTGCCCATGCTGTTCTCATGATAGTTAATAAGTCTCATGAAATCTGATGGTTTTGAAAATGGGAGATTCCCTGTACAAGCTCTCTTTTTGCCTGCTCCCATCCATGTAAGATGTGACTTGTTCCTCCTTGCCTTCTGCCATGATTGTGAAGCCTCCCCAGCCATGGGGAGCTATAAGTGCATTAAACCTCTTTTTCTTGTAAATTGCCCAGCTTGGGGTATGTCTTTATCAGCAGCATGAAAATGTACTAATACAGTAAATAAGTGCCAGTAGAGTGGGGTGCTCTGAAAAGATACCCGAAAATGTAAAAGTGATCTTGGAACTGGATAACAGGCAGAGGTTGGAACAGTTTGGAGGGCTCAGAAAAAGAAAGGAAAATATGCAAAAGTTTGGAACTTCCTAGAGACTTGTTGAATGGCTTTGACCAAAATGTTGATAATGATATGGACAATGAGATCTGCTGAGGTGGTCTCAGATGGAGAAGAGGAATTTGTTGGGAACTGGAGCAAAGGTGACTCTTATTATGTTTTAGCAAAGAGAATGGCAGCATTTTGCCTCTGCCCTAGAGATTTGTGGAACTTTGAACTTCAGAGAGACGATTTAGGGTATCTGGTGGAAAAATTTTCTAAGCAGCAAAGCATTCAAGAGGTGACTTGGGTACTGTTAAAGGCATTCAGTTTTAAAAGGGAAACAGAGCATAAAAGTTCAGAAAATTTGCAGTCTGACAATGCATTAGAAAATAAAATCCCATTTTCTGAGAAGAAACTCAAGCCTGCTGCAGATATTTGCATAAGTCATGAGGAGATGAATGTTAATCACCAAGACAATGGGAAAAAAGGTCTCTAGGGCATGTCAGAGAATGTGAGGCAACCCCTCCCATCACAGGCCTGGAGATCTAGAAGGAAAAAATGATTTTGTGAGTGGGGCTAAGGGTCGCTATGCTGTATGCAGTCTAGGGACTTGGTACCCAACATCCCAATTGCTCCAGCTGTGACTAAAATGGGCCAAGGTACAGCTAGGGCCTTGGATTCAGAGGCTGCAATCCCCAAGCCTTGGCAGCTTCCACATGGTGTTCAGCCTGTGAGTGTACAGAAGTCAAAAATTTCAGAGAATGTATGGAAATACCTGGATGCCCAGGAAAAAGTTTTCTGAAGGGACGAGGCCTTCATGGAGAACCTCTACTAGGCAGTGCAGAAGGAAAATGTGGGGTCAGAGCTGGCACACAAAGTCCTTGCTGGAGCACCACCTAGTGGAGCTGTGAGAAGTGGGCCACTGTCCTCCAGGTTCCAGAATAGTAGATCCACTGACAGCTTGCATCACATGCCCTGCTAGATTTTGGACTTGCAAGAGGCCTGTAGCCCCTTTGTTTTGGCCAGTTTCTCACATTTGGAATGGCTGTATTTACTCAATGCCTGTACCCCCATTCTATCTAGAAAGTATCTAACTTGCTTTTGATTTTACAGGCTCACAGGCAGAAGAAACTTTGCCTTGTTTCAGATGAGACATTGGACTGTGGCCTTTTGAGTTAATGCTGAAATGAGTTAAGACTTTGGGGGACTGTTGGGTAGTCATGATTGGTTTTGAAATGTTAGGACATGAGATTTGGGAGGGGCTGTGGGGAATGATATGGTTTGGCTCTGTCCTACCAAAATCTCATCTTGAATTGTAACTCCCACAATTCCCATGTGTTGTGGGAGGAACCCGGTGGGAGGTGACTGAATTACGGGGACGAGTCTTGCCTATGCCGTTCTCATGATAGTTAATAAGTCTCAAGAAATCTGATGGTTTTGAAAATGGAGATTCCCTGCACAAGTTCTTTCTTTGCCTGCTGCCATCCATGTAAGATATGACTTGCTCCTCCTTGCCTTCCACCATGATTGTGAGGCCTCCCCAGCCATGTGGGACTGTAAATCCATTAAACCTTTTTCTTTGTAAATTGCCCAGTCTCAGGTATGTCTTTATCAGCAGTGTGAAAACAGAGTAATACAGCTAGGCTTCAGTGACATGCCACAAACTCTTCTGCAAAAGGTATATAAGCCTAACCTGCAGAGATTATGTTCTCGCACAGGAAGAGACTAGTTTCAGAGTTATATTTGGCCTTGTCCAATATTGTAGCTTCCACTCCACAGGCTAAGGAATCAATGTAGAAATTATTCCTAATGGCAAGTCTCACAGTACTAATTACATCCTTGTGGATTAAGGTATTGACTACTAGATAAGTCTGCAGACCTAGTTGGCTCACTGTTAACTAGCTGGGACTTCATTTTTCCTTATCCTTATAAGACCCACTTCTAATAAAGGAGCTACAAAACATTTGTGTCTCTGAGTGGCAGTGTCAATCAGACCTTTTGTCTGATAATCCTCATAGTAACTGGAGTTACCCTTTCCCCAGTGTAGTACCCTCTGAGCATATGGTTGTAGTCTTTGGTGAAAGACTAGGGGAGCCATTGCAGTAAATAATACCTGTGATATTAAAATAGATATGCTTTGTTTATGAAGAAATATTCAGGTTTTGGTGGCCAGAAGGAAAGACTGCCTCACAATATCTGTGTTACTTTTCCATAGAAAGAAGTGATTGCCCTGAAATTCCTTGTGAGCTAGGTAAATCATTTCCAAGCCTAGAGAGAAAGAGTGTTTGTGCTTTCTCTGCATTCTCCTGCCACTTTCCCCTGGCAGAATGCAGAGAAAGACGATGCCCTGGGATGGGAGTTTTTCAAAGTGTGCAACAACATTAGCAGGATCTAGAAATATGCTAGAAGCAAATTATCTGGCCTGCCTCTAACTTTGTGAATAAAAAGCTACTGGGTGGGAGGATGGGGTGAAAGCAATCTTTGTGTCAATATGTTTTCCAGTTACTTTGAGGTCACAGCAAAATTCAAAAATGCCAGCCCTAAGGGACTATAGAGACAAAGGTTGGCAGGAGACTAGAGCCCTGAGTCACCATGTACAACAAAGCCCCTGCTATCCAAGAGCGGCGCTATGAACTGTGAGTGACAAATAGATTCCCTTTTTAGAACTGTTGTATAATTTAAGCCTATTTTTATAGTAGTTTTGGATTACCATAGCTAACACAAAGACAAAATAAGAAAATAGTGATGAAGTATACTTTGAAAAAGACAACTGGTTAAGAATAGATGAGGTAGGATCATAACCAATGTGGGCACAGATGTAGCAAATGGATTGTTTGAGTTAGGAAAAATTTTACAGTCTGTGTAACCTGATGGTGTATTTGCAGTTTGAAAATAATCTTTGAAAATAAAAATGGTCTTAAAACAATCTGCTTTCATTACATATATAGAATTATGTTATAGATTTAAGTTAGTCTATTATTTCGTGTATTTGTCTTTGTGTGTACATACGTATTTAATTATTTATTTATTTATTTTTAGCAATGTGTTATATTTGTGTCTCTATGTGAACAACTGATGTGTTGCTTCCAACTGACATGTAGTATTTTACGCTGTGCATGCATCCTATTTTATTTGTATCCTTTCCCAGGAAAGGAAAGTCAGATGGGGGGTACAGCATCCAAACATGGAAAGTAAAGCAGGAATTAGAGAAAATGTGCAAGATATGAGAAAGTGATAGGAAAGGATGTATACAAGTTTTTAATTATTTTAATTAAAAAAATTGTCCAACTTTAATTCATATTGCATTTGATCTATGCAATTGATTAAACTACATAGTTTTGCAAAACTAACATGTATTGGGTAAAATACAAACCATAAGCATCATTATTGTACTTGGTTACTATAGACTAGACTAATGTCTTGCGGATAAATGTAATTACCAATGTTTGTACCAATCTGAGTCAAAAGCCAGAAATGTTTTATCTTAAATGACTGTTGTCCAATTCACAATTCATTGGCTATGGAGTTGTAGAGATTTGTCTTATTTCGCCTATGAAGTTTTTTTTTCTTTTCTTCCAAACAATTGATACTTTAAAATTGAAACGTTTCTTAAAGAAATTCATGGCAACATTTATTTTATTTCACAGAAAAAATTTAAGACATTTTTGTAGCAAACACATATATATATATAGCAAAATGTAACATTACACACACACACACACACACACACACACAATGAAGGAAAATAGAAAATTCTGATGAAAGTTTTTTGTGTGTGGAAGATCCCTTCAGGCTATAAACCAGCAGTGAAAGTTTACTTTTCTCCAGCATTAAGGACACTGTCTTAATACATTTTGAAATGCATTGACTTAGGGAGGCCTGTCATTTCATCAAGAAAAGAGCTAAATGGAGCCTAACTCTTTGGGCAACAAATGGCAAGGTGATTTTTAGTATAGCATTTATTTTTATAAAAAAATGTCATTTCTAAATATCATGAATGAGACAACAAAGCAAAATATATTTTACATGGTGTTTTCAATGATTTCTTTAGGTAAGGTACTCATTTTTAAAAACTTTACTCCTAGCACTTTGGGAGTCTGAGATGGGCCGATCATGAGGTCAGGAGTTTGAGACCAGACTGGCCAACATGGTGAAACCATGTCTCTACTAAAAAATACGAAAATTAGCGGGGTGTGGTGGTGGACACCTGTGTCCCAGCTACTCAGGAGACTGAAGCAGGAGAATTGCTTAAAACCAGAAGGCAGAGGTTTCAGTGAACCGACATTGCACCACTGCACTCCAGCCTGGATGAAAAAGCGAAAATCCATCTCAAACAAACAAAAAACAAACAAAAAAAAAACTTTACAATGGTGCTTAAAAGCATATCACAAGAAACATACCCAATACAACTATTCTTCAAGGCATACACTAAATGAAAATTATTGCTGCCTTTGTTCTTCACTTAATAATTAATATTTATTTTTATTTCAGAGTTTTCTGTATGTCAAACTTGAAGTGTAAAAGTTTCAAAAAAGTTACAGATCTTAATGTATACGCAATCCTCCATTAGAAAATTATTGGACTAGGCATGTGGAATCACAACTGTAATCCCAGAACTTTGGGAGGCTGAGTCGGGTGGATCACTTGAGGTCAGGAGTTCGAGACCAGCCTAACAAACATGGCAAAAACCCGTCTCTATGAAAAATATACAAATTAGCTGGGCGTGGTGGTGCATGCCTGTTGTCCCAGCTATTTGGGAGACTGAGTCAGGAGAATCGCCTGGACCTGGGAGGTGGAGGTTGCAGTGAGCCAAGATCATGCCACTGCACTCCAGCCTGGGTGATGGAGTGAGACTCTGTCCAAAAAAAAAAAAAAAAAAAAAAAAAAAAAAAAAACCTTTGTTTTTTTAGTTGATATTTCACTAAAATAACACTTTGGTTTATGTAGTGTTGGCATTCACATTCCACCGAGTAATTCCTCTAACTTCATGGAAAATCTCTTGTTTTCATTTTTTTGAAATTTGTAGGCATTATATTTTATTTTTCATTTTAGAGTATAAATATTATATAATAGTTTCCAAATTTATGTTTCAGTACTTCACTTGAAGAAAATATTTACTACATATGTTGTATTTAAATTTTTTGGCGTATAGAGCATTCATATGAAACTGTGGCCATGTCTACATATTTTACAGAATAATAACTAACTCCTATGTGCAAATGCAGTTTATCAAATAAATTTTTTGTTGTTGTTAGGGTCTTACTCTGTCTCCCACACTGGAGTTCAGTGGCACAATCTAGGCCCACTGCAATCTCCACATCCTGGGTTTAAGTGATACTCCTGCCTCAGCCTCCCTTGTAGCTGGGATTACAGGTGTGTGTCACCGTGCCTGGCTAACTTTTGCATTTTTTAGTAGAGACATGATTTCACCATGTTGGCCAGGCTGGTCTCGAACTCCTTACCTCAGGTGATTCACCTACCTCGGCCTCCCAAAGTGCTGGGATTACAGCCATCATGCCCGGACAAATAATATTTTTAATCATCTTCTATCTCTATAACCATTTAAATAAATGCCTTTCCAACAGTATCAAATAGTTATCATTTTAGTTATATCATATTAGGTTAGGTTTTTCTGAAAATTCAATCTGTTATAATGCTAATATATTTTCAAGCATGATTACTGTAGAGACGTATTTTTAAATTTAATTGTGTTAAATATGTATCTTAATGAAGTATCTTTACTGGTTTTTCAGTTGATTTTCTTCTAGAGTTGAGGTGGAAAATTCTTTATATTTGCAAATAATCATCATTATGTAACTAAATTTCTAATATTTATTCAAGTCTATTATTTTCACCTTTTTAGCTAAGAGCGATGTTAAACTTTTAATGGCAGTTATCCTTTTACTGCCTCTCAATATTATAAATAATGTCAAAAGAGAGTGCAAGAGATGAAAGACAAAGAACTATTTGTGAAAACAGAGTTTTTTCTTCAAATGATTTTTCATTAGATATCAATATGCTTTTCTTATTTAATACAATAAAATATATGAATCGAGTATCTCAATATTAAGTATTCCACAACCCATGAAGGAACCATTTCTTCATGGCACATTTATTATTCTTTTTGCACACTGTAAGCCACTAAGAGGTAATATAATGCTTAGAACTTTTGCATATGTGTAAGTGATATTAATCTGTGTAATACCATTACATATTTTTGCCATTATATTTTTATTTCAGATAAATTTAACTTTGTAAGTAAACGCCATTGGCAACTTTCTTTATGCCCTGTTATTTCAGACAAGCTAAAAAGGTATAGGTTTTACCTATCCCTAAAAGTTTTGTGAGAGAGTGATATAGTTTGGCTAAGTGTTCCCACCCAAATCTCATCTCAAGTTGCCAAACTTAGTGTTGGAGGAGGGACCTAGTGGGTGGTGATTGGATGAAGGGGGCAGACTTCTTCATTGCTGTTCTTGCGATAAGTGAGTTCTCATGAGATCTTGTGGCTTAAAAGTGTATAGCACTTCTTCTTTCATTTTTTCTCTCTCCTGCCACCATGTGAAGCGGAGTTTGCTTCCCCTTCACCTTCCACCGTGAGTGTAAGTTTCCTGAGGCCTCCCCATCCGTGCCTCCTGTATAACCTGTGGAACTGTGAGTCAACTTCATGTCTTTTCTTCGTAAATTGCCCAGTTTCAGGTAGTTCTTTAAAGCAATGTGAGAACAAACTAATACAGGGAGATTTCTTAATATTTATAGTTACAAATGTACTTAGATATTAAAGTTTTTCTTGAATTATTTTTTCATCTTTCTCAGATAATTAGAACAAAATATTCAAATTTACTGAGGTGAATTTGTAGAAAAGTATCACTCTCAAGTATTTAGTTTACTTGATACATGTGCTTACATGTCTTTCTCATAAACTGTGAATATTTCTGGACTTTTCTTCATTAATTTTTATCTATTCATTTTAGACCAGTAGTTTTTTTTTTTTTTTTTTTTTTTTTTTGAGACAGAGTCTTGCTCTGTCTCTCAGGCTGGAGTGCAGTGGCGTGATCTCAGCTCACCGCAAGCTTGGCCTCCTGGGTTCTCGCCATACTCCTGCCTCAGCCTCCTGAGTAGCTGAGACTACAGGCACCCGCCACAACACACCCGGCCAAATTTTTTGTATGTTTTTAGTAGAGACGGGATTTCACTGTGTTAGCCAGGATGGTCTCAATCTCCTGATCTCATGACCTGCCCGCCTCGGCCTCCCAAAGTTCTGGGATTACAGGTGTGAGCCACCGCACCCGGCCCCAGTAGTTCTTAAATCTATTTGCCTTAACAGCTTTCTAGTTGTGTTACTCCATTCTCTCACTGCTGTAAAAAAATACTGAGACTGAGTAATTTGTTAGCTCATGGGTCCACAGGCTGTACAGGTAGCACGGCTGAGCAGGCCTCAGGAAACTTTCAATCATGGTGGAAGGCGAAGGGGAAGCAGGCTGGTCTTACGTGGCTGGAGCAGGAGCAGGAGGAAGAGAAAGAAGCAGGACATGCTATACACTACTAAACCACTAGATATCATAATCTCACTCACTATCACAAGATCAGCAAGGGGGAAAATTGGCTTTACCATCCAATCACTTTCAACCAGGCCCCTCCTCCAACCCTGAGGATTACAATTCAACATGAGATTTGGGCAGGGACACATATCCAAATCACATATCACTAGTTAATTGTTTCTTGTTTTATATTTAAAAATTCCTTCCTTTTGTGATTTCTGTTTCTATAAAAGTTCTTTTCAACAACTAAAAGTTAATATTTAATTTTTATTATATTTTTGTTATTACTGAAAATGATTATTATGCCTATAGCTTTTATTGAAAGTAAGTCTAAATTTATACAGATGCCTATAATAAGTATTTCTTTCATTCATTATTTTGTAATACAGAGTAATCAAATTTTTGCTTACCTATCACAACTTACGCAGGCAAATTTGATTTATTATATGCATTTATGGTGAAATTCTTTATTAAATTTCTTATAATGAGCTATTATGAGAATAAGTAATAAGTGCAACTTGTTTAACTGAATTGTGAATAATGTTTATCATTTTAATGAGTCAAACATTCCTGGGATATTGTGAAGGGTTTCATTTTGCAAAGATGGACATAACATTGCCCATTCTAATGTTCTTTTGCTGTGTCACCTTGTCATTCTACAAGCAAGAAGATAAAAGAATCAACAAAATGTGGCAGAAGACGTTATATATAAATTCTTAACCTACATCAGAAAGGCCATGCCTTTCAAGTAGAAAACTTGTTTTTTGATTGCTGTGTCTTTTGATACTGCCTCTGGAATCCAGGTGCCAAGTTGTGAGAAGCCCAAAGAAAATATAAAATCTGCACTTAGAATTCATTTGAGAGTGCTGTTTGATCCCAGGCTTGAAATCATCTCAACCCAGGTACCATACATATGAGTGAAGATGTATCTAGAAAATACATCTAGAAGCTAAGGGATAATCCCACCCCTTAGCTTCTTATACTATTTGCAGTTATTCAAGTCATAGCTGAAGCCATTTCATCATAGAGTACAGACAAGACATCCCCAATGGGACTTAGAATTCTTCATACGTAGGATCTAAGAGCATAATGAAATGTAAATTTACATTGCTAATTATAGGTAATTGGTTACAAGTAATATTTATATTTTAGTAGAAAATAATTCTTCAGGAAAGTTAGTTTTACCTTTAACTAGGTAAGAATAATCCGATTGTGAAACTTTTAAAATAGAAAGGCACATAATTTCTCCTCTGCACTGTACTGTTTTTTTTTTTTTTCTTTTTCTTTTTCTTTGAGACAGGATCTCACTCTATTGCACAGGCTGGAGTACTGTGGCCCAATCTTGGCTCACTGTAGCCTCTGCCTCCTGGGCTCAAGTAATCCTTTCATATCAGCCTCCTGAGTAGCTAAGACTATGCACACCCACACCTGGCTAACTTTTTTGTATTTTTGATAGAGACAGGGTTTTGCCATGCTACCCAGGCTGGTTTCAAACTCCTGGGCTCAAGCAATCTGCCCACCTCAGCCTCCCAAAGTGCTGGAATTACAGGTATGAACCAACGTGCCCAGTTTGCACTGTTTAAATTAGTGGTTATGGAGTGATTCTGTGTTTTAAAAATCTACACAAGAAAACTTACTGAATGACTAAGAATAAGACCCTGGTGTTAATCTCAAATGATGAATATCAGTGTCAGCAACACAGAATTATAGGAGGTATTTTGAGGATACTTTGCTGCCAAAAACGTATTTTCTGCTTTTACATAAAACTACTAGGGAATGGTAATTACTGTGCAATTAATAGGTTTATGTCTCTTAGAACTTTTTATGTTGCTGACACTATTGGGTCCATAGAAATACATGTTTATAATGATAAGATACTAGATGGAGTTGGAGTTCAGAACATAAATACGTCACCTTGCAATAAAGATTATTTTGAGCTAAAGGTACTTAAAAAAAAAAAAATACCGTAGATGCAAAAAGACCTCTCTGATCCTTCCTTTTATCTTCCTGAATGCAGGAGATAAAACTCTCCTACAGAAGATGTCATCTCTAGAACAAAAGGAAAGTAACATTCTTATCATCAAAGGCAGGAAGTTGAAGCTGGGAGAAATCTTTACAATACAATTTTTAAAACTATCCCTTATCCTCCTACTTACTTCTTCACCCAATTAAGTACCCTAGTCCAAACCCATTTGCCTTGACACGTTTCCACAATGTACTACTCTGTGTCCAACACATACATAAGTGTTTGACTCTGTTTCTTTGGATCTTCATTTTTGCTTAAGGACTACCATGTCATGTAAAACTCTAATTAAATATATTTGTATGCTTTTCTTCTGTTAATTTGTCTTACATCAGTTTAATTCTCGAGTCCAGGGGAAAACCCTAAGAGGGAGGAGAGACAATTTCTCCTCCCCTACAATAGAAATTTCAAATAGATGTTGTTTACCTTTACTGCTTAATTGGCTTATTTTATGTGATTCTTCTAGTTTATGTAAAACCCTACTTTTGTTTCACAAAAGAGTAGATCTCTTTTTCCACCTCTTAGAGAGTCAATCACTTAATATTGCTTCTACTGCAATTTACAACCACCAACAACAAAAAATTTAAATCAGATTGCAATCTGTATATTTTTAACACCCACTTATTGAGGGATCTTATAATTGCATAGAAAGGAAGGAAAAAGTACTGCACACTTACAGCTTCCTTTAGTTTTTTACCTAGTCCTTTACTGTTGAGGGTAAACCTACAGGAAAATCAAAAGTAATCAAGAGAATGATAAAAATAAACTCATAGAAAGTGAACACCAGATAAATGAGGCAATAAAGGAGAAGAATAGCATATATAAACAAAATGTGAATATAGTTAGTAAAATTTGAGGAATCATACCACCCTGCACCCATTAACTCACACAAGAACCAAATGCTATGAAACAACATACCATTAGATAAAAATAAAGTATTATTTAATAATGCTTTAATGAGGCATTATTTATAACTGAAACTTTGGTTGCTAAGATATAAACAGAATATAAGTAGGAGGAATAAAAAAAGAAACTCAGGCAACAGCCACCAGAAAGAAAGAAAAAAAGAGAGAGAGAAAGAAAGAGAGGAAGAAAAAGAAAGAAGAGAGAAATAGGAGTGAAATAAAAAAAAGATAGTGGAAAGAAAAGGAAAGAAAACAAAAGAAAGAAAGGCAGGAAAGAAGGAATGAGGGAGGGAAGGAGGGAAAGAAGGAAAAAAACAAAGAGATAAAAAGAGAAGGAGAAAGGAAACGATGGAAAGAGGGAGGAAGGCAAATGGTACAATTACTGAACAATTGACATTGTCTTAACAAGTTAACATGTATCTAATACAGTTATTTACTCAAGAGAAAAAAAAAAAAGAAACTTATGTCCATACAAAAATCTATGCATGAATATTCAGAGTTTTGTTATCATTAAAACTGTAAACACTTTAAATAAGCTTAGACAGCTATATGTCTAAATAATTTGTTGAATGTCTGTCCAGAGTGATGATATTTAGCAAAAAAAAGAAAGAACGACTAATAAACATAACAACATAAACCTCAAAATAATTATGTTGAGGAAAGAAGCCAGACCAAAAAAACACATACAAAATTATTTCAAGTATATAAAAATATAGAAAATATGAATTAATTTACATAGAAAATACAAACTAATTTACAGTGATGAAAAGCAGAACTTTTGTCCAGTGTAGATATATTTCTTATTTTGATGGTGAATAGTTCATTCACACACACATTCCTGTTAAATTTTGCAACTTATTATGTGCATTTTATCATGTCAACTATACCTCAAAAATATTGTAAAACAATGTTATAGAGGTTTACTTTAATATCATTTTCAGAAAAAAAATCTGACAGAAAAGTAAGGAAGGCAATTTTGAATTGATAAAAGTACACGGTACTTTGAAGTTTGGCATAAGTGTTCAAAGAAAAAGATCTCACCGAATGTCAGGTTATGCGTAGTAAAAGTCCAACACACAAGCATATACTCCTTGAAATTTCAGAATTATAATAAAAAAAAACCCTGAATGGTGTGAGAAAGAAATTAGGTAACCACGAACTAAAAATTAAAATCATATTGTCTACACAGTTTTCGATAACAAAATGGAGAAATATCCTCAACTTTTTAAAAGAAAATGACTTGGGATTTTTCATTAAATAATAATGAAAATGGGAATCAAATGTGAAGGCAAACAAGAAAAAAAAAAAATGAGAAAATTAAGTATTGTGATTCATATACAGATTAAATATTAGACCACATTGAAAGTGTAATGAATTAAATTCTCTGGATTTGGATACACTTTAGTTCTAGAAAGCAGCTGGGGCAGGATGAAGCAGAAGATAAAGGGTCTGGAAATTACAGCTTTAGTAGATGGACTGTTCAAATAGAGTGAAGACATTTGTTCACTGTATAAGCAAAATAATCTTAGTAATCTTAAGTGAGAATATTTGAAAAGAAGGTATGGTTAATTTATGAAGCAAATAGGACAGGTGTTTGAATAATAGACAATTCAAAAAATTTTAAGTTAACATTTTAGATGTTTTCTCTTGAACTATGTAAGAAAGGAGGCAATGAAGCCATTATACAGACAATGCCAGTTTGTTCATCAGCTGGAATTGTGTATTCAACAATGTTTGCTTAGCCATAATGCAGGAAGCATAGTATTTTCAAAGATTTTTAATTTTGAAAGTCAATTCATCTACAAAGCATGACAAGTCTAATTATGTCCATAGAAATAAATATTGAATTATTGTATCTTAATAATTCAAAAAGTCATTGTGTGCCTGAATGTAATTGGAAGTCACCTTGTCTGGGACAGAGAGTAATAGGAAAAGCCAAGGAGGTCACCATGGCCTGATGCTCAGCTGTCTAAAGTAGATATAACCAAAAATAGGAATGCAATTATTGTAGAGGTATTAGTATATTTCTATAGGATTACTGGTAATCCTGATTATAGTGTTAGATAACCACATTAAGCATTTATAAAATGCCAGGCATGGTTCTAATTAATTTATATGCATTCTCTCACATAATCCACATAACTGCTTTGAACATAGATAGTTGACATTACAGAATAGAAAACCAAGACATAGAAAAATTATTTAGCTTTCTCAAATTCAATACATTGTAAATACACACCCATATATCCACCTATATCTATATCTATATCTATATTTCACTTGTCTATCTGTTTATCTAGACAGCGTGAAAGAAATAAAAGACAGTGAAACAGAGAGAGAGTTTCAGTCAGGATTTGAATAGTCTATAAAATATGCTAATTTAAATTAACTGAGTTGAATTAGCTGCTAACTAGATAATGTTAATAACATGAATATAGGAAATGAATGATAGTAGAGTGACTATTAGTGAAGTAAGCATTAATGTTCCAAAGATGGGAAGTCAATAGGTAGTTTATATATAGGCAGTTTACAACTATATATGTAATATGTATATGAAGAAAGAGATATGAATCCTTTTATATAGTCTTTTAAATAATTATTTTTTAATTTTTTATGTATACACATTATTTTGTTAATATATATAAATTTCATATACTCTTGTTATCCCCAAGCACTGAATAAAGTTTCCTTGCAAATTTGTTTTTAATAACAGTCATCCATGTACATATTTAATAGACAAAATGTGCACAGACACTCACAGGGTATCTAACTACGATGCAACAAATTTTGTTCGGTCACATGCCCAAAAATGTATATCATTCTGTGCATTTTATAGTATAGTCAAATAAAAATTCTAGTCAGGGTATTTTCAAGTTGCTGGAATACTACAGAAAAGGCAGATTTAGTACAATTACCATGCTCACTAGCCTAGTTTCAGAAAGAGTACCTCCTAAAATTTACATTTTCATAGTTCTTGTGGTACTTACGCATTCATCAGACTGTCTACAGAAACAGAGATTGAGTTGTGAAGAATCAAAACAGTAAATAAACTAAATGTATTTAAATATACTAAGCTTGGGAATCGAGGGGTAAAAAGAAAAAATAAGCAGGGAGCAGATAAAACTCTCTTTAGGTTGAAATTTTTAAAATGGCTCCACAAATTTACTGGCATGGAGTCATTTAAGATATGGAAATTTATTAACACTGGCTTTTACTACAAATTACTTAAAGCTGCTTATAGATACACACAAAGCAGTTAATGGTTTGCAGAGTTTCTACCATAAATACAAGTCACTTTTACACAATATTTAGATTCTGACACTATGAGAATTTGCTAAGTGACAGAGGTATGCCTTTCCTTTCCTTCATGGAAGCTATGGAAATACATCATTGTATTTTCTGTAAATACTAAACACTCTTAAAGACATATTTATAATGACTTCTCATTTTTGCAAAGAAAATATTTTTAAAAAACATAAAAACTTCTCTTTGCAAGGAATGTCAGACTTAAAGATGTTTACTTTATTGACTCAAACATAACAGTGTCATAAAAGAGCTCTACCCTTCCATCTTTTAGAAACAAAAGATGAAATACGTAAGTGTTTTTACATTGATTAAACTAATTACCTAGATTATGTCTGTATAAATGAAACATGAATATATGGCAAACACTTTTTTTCTGCAGATTTCATGGTCCATAGGAAGGCTCTCTAAAGTTTTCACTCTTCAAATTTCTTGTATTTGTGACAAAAAAAAGAGTCTCTCTTATTATTCTCTTACTATTTGATCTCCCTCTGTTCTACATCTCAGTCATTACCCTCTCACATAAATTTTTATTTATTCACAAAATTAGAAGGAGGGGCCAGATATTTAAAAATATATTTAAGTCTTTTGAATTTAAAGTAAATATAATGAAATATTGCTATAGCTTTGGTGAAAGGATAGGGATGAAGATACAACTGTATCTCTGCCACTTAAATTCTTATACTATTGTTAAAAACTGGTCATTTCTGTTCACATCCTCATTGTCAGGAACTTATCATATTGACACTTCCGGCGTCAATGGGAGAAAGCATGTTTGGCCTAGCTTGGTCACCATATGCCTACTTAAAATTCAGGAGCATTTACTAAATAGAAAAAAGAAGACATTGCATGTGGAATAGTAATAAGCTTTGCCTCTGCTACCCAAAGATCCATGAATACTTTGTAATTGCACAAACTTAACCTTCCATCAATTGAATAAACTAAAGTTTGATAATGATCACATCTTCATCTAAGTTTAAGATTTCTAAGTGTTGTGCAGACCTCTTCATGAGTTTAGATGTGGCTATTTGTAGTCTAGTGACTTTTAATAGAATGGAAATTATAACTAATATCCAACTATGCTGTATGAACAAGGTATGCTCAACAAAAAATTTCATTAAGAGAACAAAAGAATAAAAAACACCCAACAGTCTCTTGTTCATAGGAGTTATAAAATACCATTGGGCAGGAATTTTGAAAAGTCCCTGTTTTGGCAGTAGAGCAAGATATTTGTGGACAAACTGGTTTTGCTCTCTGGGTTAACTTTGTTTTCTGCTATGTTCCATAGCCCCTGGCTTTGCTTACTGGAAGAATTCTTCTCGCTCAATCTCATCTGCAGGCCCGTCAGAAATATGAGGCTGCACAGCTTTCCCAGCAGGCTTCCATCTGGTGCAGGTTTAGAGCCCAGGGTTTGCTTTAAAATTTGAACAACTATTATATTTTGCAGGCCAGACTTGTGGTTTCTTTGGCAATATAAGACTCTAGAAACTGATTTGGCTTTGGACCTATTTCCTTTCATTCAGTTCTTCGGGCAAATGAACATAGTCAAAGGGCTTGTCTAGACAAAACACTGAATGCTTCTTGTCTACCATCAATGCCTTTGTGCTGATCCCTTTCTTTCATCTTTCTTAAATTAATGGTGGCAAACGTTAGGGTATCTAAAATTACTGACTTCGGTGGGAAGGTAACATCTTATACCTGATATTTGGCTTTGGATTGCCTCCAATTGACTGTGACAAATACTCAGGCCTTAAAACCCCTTACTGTATTATCTCTTGCTAAGGCTACGTCTCCATAGCCACGTATTACAATAAGCCTCACTTAATTTTCTTTTCTTTTTTTTTTTTTTTTTTTTTTTTTTTTTTTTGAGGCGGAGTCTCGCTCTGTCGCCCAGGCTGGAGTGCAGTGGCGCGATCTCGGCTCACTGCAAGCTCCACCTCCTGGGTTCACGCCATTCTCCTGCTTCAGCCTCCCGAGTAGCTGGGACTACAGGCGCCCACAACCGCGCCCGGCTAATTTTTTTTTTTTTGTATTTTTAGTAGAGACGGGGTTTCACCGTGGTCTCGATCTCCTGACCTTGTGATCCGCCCGCCTCGGCCTCCCAAAGTGCTGGGATTACAGGCGTGAGCCACCGCGCCCGGCTAATTTTCTTCTTAAAGTAATTTGTTCAAGTCAAAAGCAGGAGCCAGCGTACAGTTACATTTTGAGGCTTACAAACTAGTTCTACTAACACTCAACCTCTCAGTAACATGGATAGCCACTGAGAATAACACAAATTTCAGTTTCACCAAATATTTTTGCAATAGACTAACAAACAACTCGGGCTCTTTGCCTTATGCCTCCAATAACTAGCCAATACCTTAACTTTAACTCATTTTTGGTATCACCTACCATCTCAGCCTAGATTCAGGACAATAAATAAAAGGAATTTTAGGTGTTTTAAATTAGAAAACATTTTGTTGGAAAATGTTTATCATATTATTGAAAAGGATAAAGGACCAGGCTTTAGACAGGGACACCATGAATGAATCCTATAAAATATTATTACCCATCAAATAAGGTTCCACCTGTCAAGCCAACACATGAACTCTGAATTTAAGACCCCTTTAACTATCGCTGACATAAAAGGATAAAAAAAAAAAAATAAGCCCAAACCACTGCTTCAGAATGAAGTTGAAGAAGGACAATGGTGATTGCAACAGTGGCAAAGGGTAATCTGATGTCTTCAAAACCTTTCATAACAGCAGAAAACTTGCAGAAAGAAGTAGGAAAATAACCTCTATGTTAATTGTGCCTTCCATATCTTGCAGAAATGCATTGAAATCTGTAAAAGCCTTATTTATATTCAGAACTCTAGCCAGCCACAACGTTCATGGAAGTGCATGAACATGGGAAGTGCAGTTTTCAAACTTTAAAACATCTGTGGTATATGAAGGCATCGTGGAAGGAGTGTGGTGTGGCATACCACAATCATCTCCACATTTTATATATTTGCCTGTTCAAAATCCATGAAAATGTTTCTACTGAAACTTCAAAAGAGAACCAGTAGTAATAAAGCATACTTTTCCCTAGCACACATAATTGCAATAATTATGAAAGCACACTCAAGCTTGTATCCATAGGAGAGATCCAAAATCTTTGACATTTTATCCATATCTAGGTGGCATTATATACCCTTCTAGGTATTCTGATTTATTATTTTATAGAATGCAGATCCACTAAAATAACCTAGATTATATAGGAGAAAAAGGTAAGAGAAAAATTGATATAGTTAATATTTATAATTGTCTTGTAAACGTCAGAGAGAAAAATAATACATATAAGTACTACATTTATATATACCATGTAAAGTTATTTAGTGTTGCACTGTACCATCTTATGTGATATCAGTAATATCACATGTGTCACATATATTTGTTATGGAAATCATTTTATTAGTGGTAGAAAACTGTTTTGAAGAAACAAGCACTTCTTTCTAATTTGGAGAAACACATACTCATTATTGGTTTTATTTTTATGTTATCTCCTTATTGACTAGAGTATAAGTATAAGTAACCTGTACTTAATCCTTCTCAATCTTATTTGGTATTGCCCATAACCTCAAAATTGTCAGTGTTTATTCTGACAGTATTGGATCAGGCTAGGTGCCTGTATGAATAAAAGAAAGGGCCCAAAGTCAGCAATAGAAATGTAACCTTTACCTTGTTGGTAATATCTATAATGACTTGTTTTTCTGTATTAATAGTCTGCACTTTACTTTTCCTATGACATTCACATAAACAATTAACTTTTCCTGTATCTTTTTCCAAAGAGGAAATTAATATCACAGTGTTACACTAATGGTTTCATGATGAAGATGTACAGTTGCAGTATAGCCTAGAGTTTAGTACATTTGTGGATGCTGCTTTTACCCAATTTACTGAACCATCGCTGTAGACTGAATGTTTGTATTCTCTAAAATTTTTTATGCTTGAAGTCTAACCCCAATGTGATAGTATTTGGAAGTCTACCTCCCCAGTGAGGTAAGGCCTTGGGGAAGTAATTCTGCCATGAGAGTGATTCCCTTATAAATGAAATGAGTGCCCTTATAAGGAAGGATGAGAGAGATTATCTCTCTCCAGGCCATGCAAGCATGCAGGCAGAAGGTGAAGTCTGCAAGCCAGAAAGCAGGTTGTCACTAGACACTACATATTTTGGAGCTTTGATCTTGGACATCCAGAACTGTGACAAATACATGTTTGTTGATTAATAAGACACCCAACCTGTATTATTTTTGTTATAGGAACTAGAACATACTAAGTCACCAATAATGCCAACTTGGGGAAGTGAGAATAATGGAAAGTCTCTGTTTGGTGCTGGCTACACTTAAGAGAGTAATCCTCCCCTCTCCCAGGCTATTAAGGCTAGAAAAATGGAAACTTGTAATAAAGAGCCTTGGGAAAGACATAAGTTGATAGTTCATCGACTACTAAGCCCGAGTCCAGCATCTTAGTATATATTTTTAGATTCATACAGTGATAGAAAAAGAGAGAGAAATTCTTCATAATAAACATAATGAATTTGAGGATTTATTCAATGTGTCAATTATGAAATTATGAATAAGATGTTACGGTTGTAGAAAGGAGAACATTCTATTTCTGAATAATATGGATGCTTAAAATATAATCTGATAATGCCCTTGATGAATATGTTCTCATTTGTGGGAGAATCTTCCACCTCATCCCCATTCCATAATAATATATTTATTGACACAACATTTACATTGTTACATATTCTCAGAAATCATCAATCTCATATTTCATCAAATATACTAACAATAGAAAAGGTTATGAACTAATGTAGACATGGAAATAACATTTCTCTATTGCAGTGGCCTAAATTTATCAGACACAATTTTTGAATTGTTTCTTTTTAGCCTTAGTAACTGCTTTGTTTTCAGATAAACAGCCCAGCACAAATGCAATAATGTAAGGTAGGTGTCAGTTCAGAGCATGCTGTTTAAGTTTGGGACTTCTTAGTTTTTATACTCTATGAATTACATAGGCAAAAGGGTTTCCATGACTAACTTCTACTTTCCAGGCAGTTTTATTTCAGAAGAGTAGTCTAGATAGATCAGGTACATCCTGCTAAAAACATTTTTAGGTAATTTCCTTGGCTACCTTCCTGCTCGTAAATAACCTTAGCGTGTTTACAAGGAAATTTATTAGTTCAACATTTACTTAGGTGTCCCCATGGAAGAAGGGAATAAGTTATATGCCTGCTGTGGTTTTTTTTTTTTTTTTTATTTGCAGGTACCATGGGGAGAAGAACCGATAGAAAACTAATTAATTACACTGGACACTTTCCAAAATAGTGAGAGATTATACATATTCTGCATATTAGTAGAATTAGACATATTCTTCATTAGACATATTATCCCACCCGTCCTGTTTCATTATTAGTTTCTTTTATATGTTTCTGCGTGTTAAACCTTATTAAACCATATAATGTTGCTTCTGAATTAAAAAAACTCCTTTTCGTGAAAGAAATAATAAAAAAAGAAACTGAGCCCACGTGATTTACCAGTCTTATATGCGAAATCAGTCAGAAAATACAGCCCTGTGTTTTATTCAAATGTTAGAAGTTTCTAGCTTGCAAGACTACAAGGTTCTATTTCTCAGGATACTGTACATTTTCTGACAATAAACAAAGTAGAGTTCTGTTCTTCCCATTTTCAGATTTCACAGATTGGAAACCTGCTTTGAACTGAATGTTTGTGTTCCCTGGAAATTCAGATGCTGAAATTCTAACCCTTAAGATGACAGCGTTAGGAAATAGGGCCTTTGGGAGGTGATTACCTTGTGATGGTGGCTTCTTCATGAATGAGATTCCTTTCATAAAAGAGACCCACGAGAGCTACCTCACCTTTTTACCACATGAGAGCACAGATGCGGGGACATCATGCATGAACCAGGAAACAGGCCGTTACCAGACACCCAAACTGCTGGTACTCAAACGTTGAACTTTGAGAAATAAACTGTTATTGTTTATAAATCACCACTCAGTTTATAATATTTTGATATAGCAGCCCAAACGGACTAAGACGAAGTCCAAATTTTGGAACTGGGGATGACTTTTGTAACAATTATATTTTCTTAATCACTAGTATTATTTTTATTATTCTTCCCCGTGGTTCTAGAATCTGCTGATACCATGATGTTAGAACCCCAAACAGAAATCCTTCCATTGTGGATCACAATAATTGTTTCACCGTTGTTGGAAGTTGAGCCTTCTGCTGAGCTATTTTGAGGTCTTCATGACAAAGCTAATAGAAAATATGTGCAATTATATCTAGAATCCTGAAGATCAAAGAGGAAGGAAGATTTCTTTCATATGGTGAAATTGCAGAGATGGGTGAACAGAATATATACAAACTCAGGGACTCCTGAGTTTCAATATTATATCATGTCAGCTGCTATGGACTAAGTGTTTGTGCCCCCACCACCCCCTGCTCTGAATTTATATATTGAAGCCTTAATCTCCAATGTGATGGTATTTACCCTTGGGAGGTGATTAGATTTAGATGAGGTCAAGAGTGCATAGTCCCCTTGATTAGATTATTGCTCTTGTACAAGGAGGAAAAGATATGAGATCCCTTTCTCTCATGCTCACACCAAGCAAAGGCCATATGAAGACATAATCAGGAAGAGAACTCTCATTGAGAACCTAACCATGCTGGCACGCTGCTCTCAAACTGTAGCCTCCAGAACAGCAAGAAATAAATGTTTGTTGTTTAAGCCACCTAGCCTATGGAAATCTTTTGCAGCAACGTGAATTAAGTTAAAGTGATAAAAGTTAGGGCAACTGTTTATATTTGGTAGTAGTTTTTCCATGTTCCATAATCTAGTGCGATGCTCTGTTGTACCTCACCTGTCAGATCATAATGGGGCTGATTTTCCTCCTCATCAGCAACAAACAGTTAAAGTATAGTCAACGGAAGTCACATCAGTTCATTGCATTGCTCTTTCTAGGGCATAGATGCTGAAATGAGAAAGGGAGAGAGAGGTATTGAAGGAGGTGGAGCTGCCTGTTCACAGCTATAATGATAAGGGCAGTACCTAGCGATGATAATAACAGTTTTCTGGCCAAATTGTCTCTGTAGTCAGTGTAATATTTTTTTCCAGTTTCTAAACCTACTAATCTATATTGACATTAGTTATATGATCCACTTATATTACGCCCATAAAACCCTTATTGATTTAAGAAAACCAGTGTTAGCCTTTATTGTATGTAAAAGATAACTGATTGAAAATCTTTTTGTGTATTGTGTGGCTTTTGAAAATATTGTTGCCGGGCACCGTTGCTCACGCCTGTAATCCCAGCACTTTGGGAGGCCGAGGCATGTGTATCACGAGGTCAGGAGTTCAAGACCAGCCTGACCAATATGGTGAAACCCCATCTCCACTAAAAATACAAAAATTAGCCGGGCACAGTGGCAAGTGCCGGTAATCTCAGCTACTCGGGAGGCTGAGGCAGGAGAATTGCTTGAACCTGGGCAGCAGAGGTTGCAGTGAGCCGAGATCACGCCACTGTACTCCACCCACGGTGACAGAGTGAGACTCTGTCTCGAAAATAAATAAATAAATAAATAAATAAATAAATAAAATAAAATAAAAAAAGAAAGTATTGCTGCTGAAAATATATTTTTTCCTTCGTACATACCTATTTTCTTTGTTCTGGGAAGCATTTTTATAAGCATGTATAGCTGCTTTGATTTGATTCAATGTATTCTGCTTTATAATTTTTTTAATTTAGTATTATCTTAATTACTTCATTCTTTCCCCATGTAACTTCATTAGAAGGATAAGAGAAATATTGAATTATTTGGTATCTTAACGTCTTTATTCATATTTTTCATATTTTGCTTATATTACCTGCATTTTGAAGAATACTTAACTTCTTTTCTCAAACTTAGATTTTCTTTATCATCTATGTTCATAGTGCTATACAACCAATTAACTAATTTTTCCCCAAATTTAGAAAAATATGGTAAAGTGTCAAAAATTAGCTTATTTCTACTATGTAGCAACTTATTTTAACTATTTATAGACATGAGTTACAAGATTATTAGAACACTTAAAATTTTTGATTTCTCATTTCAGACTTTTTTTTAGAGTTAAACTTTCTGTTCTTTAATTTTGGTACTCATTAATTTGGTTTTCTAAATTTATAATTTTAGGAGTTTTTGGGGTAATTGAAAAATCACTGTTTCCTTGTTTGTGAATATAGGATTTCATTGTAGTAGTATATTTAGTAATATATTTACATGCCAGTTACAGTGTATAAATAAATAATAGTATATAGAAATACATTTAGGATTCCAATTACAAAAATTTTTATGTACTGGACTTCCAAATTAAGTAATACTATATACATTGAGATTTCCTCTCTCTGGTCACAATGTTAGCTGAAACTTATGGATGGTAAATTAAAAACAGGTTAGTGCAACTTATTTATAATGTAGTATAATTTAAGGTATAAATGCTGTGTTTGCAACATACGAGTGTGCATTTGGTTTAATTTCTTTTGAATGTCTTGCTACATTGTTTTACAATGGGTGCCTTGCTCCTAACTTCATATGTGTTCTAGACCAGTGTGCTTCATATTTTAATCTATATACAAATTATCTGGGATGTTATTACATTGAGAATATTGATTCAGTGTTTCTGTTATGGGTCCAAGATTATTAGTTCTAAAACATGCTCACATAATGGTGATGCTGGGAACATAGATAACATAGATCACACTTTGAATAGGAGGGATGTACTAGGCATTATGATTAGAATTATTTGGGCCTTTAAGAATATCATCATATGTATTTATTTGCAATGGAGTTTGACATAAAGGATTTCTTGTCGGTGATATTTTTGTTAACGCTGTTAGAACTTCATTGTAAAGTTGTGATGCTTACCTGACTAGAAAAAAGTCAAATCCATTCCCCTGTGACTTGCAGGATCCACAGCTAATCTCAATGATCTGTGTCACCTTCTGCTCAGTTTTTATTGGAGTGTTGAAATAATAACTCTTTATGTTTTCTAAACCTAGTGGTCCTCCAGTCCCTCCTTTTGTGGGTCAAAAGGTAGCTGGAAAGCATTGTTAATTTTTGATATTGTTACTTCTTATATTGACAGTTTGTTTAAATTCCATGAAAAATGAACCTTCTCTTAAATTCACCTTTGGAGTAATTGATCTTTTTAAGACTAAGAGAAGTAGCTTCTCTCTATTGTCCATGGGAAGGTGAATGGATGTGTGGCAGCTGTGCAGCATAGGTATCCTAGTTTCTTGATTTTGAGACCTTCAGATTTCAAGTCCCTTTTAGAAATTCTTATTTAACTAGTTTCATTGTCATGAATCTGGCCCCAGGTACATTAGCATTCTGTGTCTCAGCTCTAATTTCTATGACCTGTGCTTAGGAATTTATCCTAGGACTTCCACTGGAGTTACTGTTTTCCATTTACATTTTTATCTTCCTATGTTCTCCTACAAATAGCTGGAGATGCTTCAGGATCCATTCTGTAATACCGGGATCCTAAGTCAGAGCATTAGCCAAACTGATAGTTTATGTATAAAGCAGCTCAACACTTTTTAAAACTTTTTGGAGAATATCTTTACTACTGTCTCTCAAGATATAGAGTCGAAGGGAGAGCTAACCGTATTGTGTTGATAGATTTTCTTTTTGTCTTGCTCCCAATTTTATCATGGCTCTTTTTCATTAGTTGACTATAAACTTAAGTTTCCTGGCATTGATCTTATTCTATATTTGTCTTCTCCAGAGCTCATTTTGAACTGTGACTCTCTGTTCTTCTCTTTCTGCCAATCTGTTTCCATCTCATTCTTTTAGCTATATATCTGTTTACATGTAATTTATTTGTTTACTGTGTAATATTACAAATATGCAATATCAAAGTAGAAAGACAGTTATAATAAACCTGTAAAGGCTCATCATCCAGAATAATTAACTATCAGTAATTTGGAGCTCTAGCTTTTTCTACCCTTTTTGTGTCTTTGTTAGGTTTTTGTGGCTGAAATATTTTAGAACAAATCCCTTTCATCCTGCCATTAACCCTTCTCAATCAGTTTACATCTTTGAAAAAAAAACAACTGTTTTATTACATAGCAGCAATACTATCATCACCCATAACAAAATTCAAAATACTTTATTGGTATCACTTGATATCTATTTCATCTTATTTCCAAATTGTTGGAAAACATTCTTTCACATGTTCATTTGTTTGCACCAGCATTTAAATTATTCACTCCTTTGTGATGTTAATTTGAAATTCTACTCATAATATGCCTATGAGTAGGAGTTAAATGTTACTTCTGATGGTTTGATTCAGTTTTGGTTAAAATGTTTTGGTTAGCAACACTTTAGGAGTGGTGCTATGAACTTCGTATTTTGTCCCGTCACAGAGAATTGCCGCATTTTTAGTGATGTTAAGCCCAGTTATTGGATGTATAAAGTTTTCTGTAAACGCTTTGTAAAATGCTCTGTAAAACGGTTGCACGTTAAGAAGTTTTGTTTAGTTTTTTGTTAGAGCTTTCAAAATTATTATTTTCTAATTCTTTCCATAATTAGTAGCTGGACTTCTGTAGAGAAGACTTTCTCTTATCAAACAGAGCTTATTTTGAAGTACAGTTATTTCAGAAAAGACAAGATAAACTTTTAATTATTTTTCTTTGATTGCCAATTTTAAGATTACAGGATTTGGTGACCTAGTTAACCGTTCATAGAGGAATTCGGATTTTTTATGTATTCAACTTATTGAATAGATGTTAGTCATTCTTTTCAATGCCCAGACAACCCTATCATGGGCTAAGGGGACCCTTTAATCTCTCTGTGATAAGTCACTTGCTTTGTGGAATAAGATATTCCAGGTTAATTTCATACATCCTGATGAAAACGCAGAGTTTGTTATTTCCTTAAGGATTTTTGGCTCTTTTAAGTGGGGGAATATATCTGGGGCCCATAACAGAGGCATTGGTGATTCTTATTGCTACTGAGCCTTGATTTCAACTTGATGTTTACATATGCAGCGATAACAATTTTTGAAAACAATATGAGATCCTATAACATTCAAAATTAAGAGTTTACTGAATTTTTTTATATTATATTTTCTTATCTCATGTCACACTTATATACTGGTTCTGAAGAGCTTTAATAAAATTAGGTATTTGCCTCATTAATCTCTCTCTACATATATATATATATACACAATATACAAAACATATATTTTTCTAAATAAGTATATAACTGCTAAAAATAAGACTGTGACTTGAAATTAACAATTTTCTTGCAACAATATTTTTCTCAGAATATATAGTGTCTTATATATGACTTAAAATGATTCCTTAGGTTTTTATGTCAGACATTAATTTCAGATATTAGGAGATGCTTTTTTCTTTGGTAATGAACTGACTTTTTGAATATATAAATTACTTACAGAATCCAAATTTAAATCTTTTTATTGAATTATATTTCTAAAAATCTTTTTCTAACTATGTCTTTCCCATTTTATTGCCAGTCTCTAATAATAAATTATCATCATTTTAAAAATTATCCTTTCCATTGATGTTTTTCAAGTATATTCTAAATATGCTTTCTACAATATGTCCTAAACATTCCAGTTTCATTTTATCAATTTTAGAAAATTTCACATTGCAGATGCATCATAGTGTATTCAACCAATTCCAATTGATTGACATTTAAATATTTCCAATCTTTTACTATTAAAAATGCTAAAATAACGATGCAAAAATATCTGCATTTTTTCTACTGTATCTTTGGATTATATTTATATATTTAGGATTGCTTAGTCAAAATATAAAACAGTACATAATTTTTTTTAATTGACTTTACTTTTTTAGAGCAGTTTTAGGTGCACAGAAAAATTAAGTGATATGTACAGAGAGTTCCCATCTCCCCTTGGCATATTTTTTTTCTTTCTTTTTTTTGGGGCAATGGGGGGACAGAGTCTCTCTCTGTCGCCCAGGCTGGAGTGCAGTGGTGCGATCTCTGTTCACTGCAAGCTCCACCTACCAGATTCACACCCTTCTTCTACCTCAATCTCCTAGTAGCCTGGACTACAGGCGCCCACCATCACGACTGGCTAGTTTTTTGTATTTTTAGTAGAGACGAGGTTTCACCGTGTTAGCTAGGGTGGTTTCGATCTCCTGACCTCGTGAACCACCCGCCTCGGCCTCCCAAAGTGCTGAGATTACAGGTCTGAGCCACCCCACCTGGCTGGCTTTTATTTTTATTATCTTGACAGTGTCTTTTGTAGGACATGCATTTTTAATTTTAGTAAAGTCTAACTTATTAATTTTTCGTGTTAAAGAAAATGCCTTTGATGTCGTACCTATATATTCTACTATAGTATTTTCTAGATATTTTAGATTTAGATTGTTATCTTTAGGTGTGTGATCAATTTTAATTAACTTTTGCAAATAGTGTAAAGTCTGTGTCTAGATTCTTCCTTTATTTATTTTGTTTTGTTTGTTTGCATATCCAGTTGTCTAGCACCATTTTGTAAAAAATACTAGCTTTTCTCCACTGTACTGCTTTTGCTTAATGCAAGATTAGTTGACAATATATACATAAATCTATTTCTAGACTGTATCATCTGTTTCATTAATTTCTATTCATCTATTATTTCACCAATACCATCTTGTCTTGATTAGCATAGCTTTATTTGAAATCTTGAAGTTACAGAGTGTCAGTCCTTTGTTCTCCTTCAATATTGCATTGACTACCCTGGGTCTTTGGTCTCTCTAGACAAACTTTAGAATAAATTTGTCAATATTACAAAAAAAAATTGAGATTTTGAATAGGATTGCAATGAAGTACGTTAAATTATCCGTCATAGAGATTAGAATTTTTTTTTTTTTTTTTTGAGACACGTTTTCATTCTTGGCAAAATAATAGCTCACTGCAACTTTGAACTCACTCAAGTGATACACCTTTCTCAGCCTCCCAGGTAGCTGGGACTATAGTCATGAGCCACCAATCCTGGCTAGCTTTTTCTTTTTTGTAAAGACTGGGTCTCACTATGTTGACCAGGCTGGTCTTGAACTCCTAACCAGAAGCAATCCTCCTGCCTTTTCCTGCTAAAATTACAAGTGTGAGCCACTGTACCTCGCCTTTAGAAAATTTTCACCCCAGAAGTTGCAGTGACCTGTTTTCTATAATCTTGGCCATGATGTCTAATGAAAAACTTTTAAATATTTGTGAAATTCTATATTTTAAAAAATATTACTTTACCAAAGTTTTGAATATTTATGTATTGTTTCTGTGATTACATTTAAGAAACTTTTCTCTTTTTCTTACAGTAAACTTAACTAATTATATAAATTTTTCTGATTTTCAAAATAATTTTATTGGTCTTATTTTATGTTTAAGATTTATGTATGTATGTGACATAGATATTAGATTTTGTTTGCAATATTAGTTGCAAATATTTTTCCAGGTTTGTTTCTATTGATTAGAGGATCTTTTTTTTTTTGACTTACAAATATTTTCTTTTTTTCTTTTTTTAAGTTGACAGATAAAATTTCATATATTTGTTGCATACAACATAATATCTTACAGTATGTATACATTGTGGAAAGACTAAATATAGCTATTTAACATACACATTACCTCACATAGTTAGCATTTTGTGGTAAGAACACATTATATCCACTTTCCTTGAAATTTTCAAGGATGCAATGTATCATTAACTGTAGTCATCACGTGGTACAATAAATCTCTTGGCCTTATTTCTACTGCCTAACTGAAGTTTTGTATCTTGTCATCAACATCTCCCTAAACCTCTGTGCCTGCTAAACACCCTGCTTTCTGGTAATCACTATTCTACTCTTTACTTTAATGAGATTAGCTTTTTAAATTCCACCTCAGAGTGAGATCTTCCAGTATTTGTCTTTCTGAGCCTGGCTTATTTCATTTAACCTAATGTTCTCCAAGTTTATCTATGCAGTCCTAAGTGTAAATATTTTCTTCTTTTTTGAGACTGAATATCATTCCATTTTGTAAGTACATATCTTACATTTTATTTCCCCATTCACCTGTTGATGAACACAGTTTGCTTCCGTATCCTGGCTATTGTGAATAATGGGGTAATAAACATAGGAATGCAAATATCTCTTTGATGTACTGATTTTATTTCCTTTGGATATATACCCAGTGGTTGGATTGCCAGTTCATATGGCAGTTATATTTTTAATTTTTTGAGGAACTTCCCCACTGTTTTTCATAATGGCTAATCTAATTTACATTCCCACCCAAACTCTGCAAGAGCCTTTTGTTCTCCACATCTTCACCAACAGATATCTTTTGTCCTTTTGATAATAGTCTTTCTAACAGGTGCAAGGTGATATCATATTGTGGTTTTAATTTGTGTTTCCCTGACAACTACTGATGTTAAACATTTTTTTTCATGAACCTGATGGTCATCTATATGTCTTCCTTGAGAAATATATATTAAGTTCCTTTGCCCACTTTTATTTATTATTATTATTATTATTATACTTTAAGTTCTAGGGTACATGTGCATAACTTGCAGGTTTGTTACATATGTATACTTGTGCCATGTTGGCGTGCTGCACCCATCAACTCGTCAGCACCCATCAACTCGTCATTTACATCAAGTATGACTCCCAATGCAATCCCTCCCCCCACCCCCCTCCCCATGATAGGCCCTGGTGTATGATGTTCCCCTTCCCGAGTCCAAGTTCAGTTCAATTGTTCAGTTCTCATTGTTCAGTTCCCACCTACGAGTGAGAACATGTGGTGTTTGGTTTTCTGTTCTTGCGATAGTTTGCTGAGAATGATGGTTTCCAGCTGCATCCATGTCCCTACAAAGGACACAAACTCATCCTTTTTTATGGCTGCATAGTATTCAATGGTGTATATGTGCCACATTTTCTTAATCCAGTCTGTCACTGATGGACATTTGGGTTGATTCCAAGTCTTTGCTATTGTGAATAGTGCCGCAATAAACACAAGTGTGCATGTATCTTTATAGCAGCATGATTTATAATCCTTTGGGTATATACCCAGTAATGGGATGGCTGGGTCATATGGTACTTCTGGTTCTAGATCCTTGAGGAATCGCCATACTGTTTTCCATAATGGTTGAACTAGTTTACAATCCCACCAACAGTGTAAAAGTGTTCCTATTTCTCCACATCCTCTCCAGCACCTGTTGTTTCCTGACTTTTTAATGATCGCCATTCTAACTGGTGTGAGATGGTATCTCATTGTGGTTTTGATTTGCATTTCTCTGATGGCCAGTGATGATGAGCATTTTTTCATGTGTCTGTTGGCTGTATGAATGTCTTCTTTTGAGAAATGTCTGTTCATATCCTTTGCCCTCTTTTTGATGGAGTTGTTGGTTTTTCTCTTGTAAATTTGTTTGAGTTCTTTGTAGGTTCTGGATATTAGCCCTTTGTCAGATGAGTAGATTGCAAAAATTTTCTCCCATTCTGTAGGTTGCCTGTTCACTCTGATGGTAGTTTCTTTTGCTGTGCAGAAGCTCTTTAGTTTAATTAGATCCCATTTGTCAATGTTGGCTTTTGTCGCCGTTGCTTTTGGTGTTTTAAACATGAAGTCCTCGCCCATGCCTATGTCCTGAATGGTATTACCTAGGTTTTCTTCTAGGGTTTTTATGGTATTAGGTCTAACATTTAAGTCTCTAATCCATCTTGAATTAATTTTCGTATAAGGAGTAAAGAAAGGATCCAGTTTCAGCTTTCTACTTATGGCTAGCCAATTTTCCCAGCACCATTTATTAAATAGGGAATCCTTTCCCCATTTCTTGTTTCTCTCAGGTTTGTCAAAGATCAGATGGCTGTAGATGTGTGGTATTATTTCTGAGGACTCTGTTCTGTTCCATTGGTCTATATGTCTCTGTTTTGGTACCAGTACCATGCTGTTTTGGTTACTGTAGCCTTGTAGTATAGTTTGAAGTCAGGTAACGTGATGCCTCCAGCTTTGAATTGAATTATTTATTTGCTTGCTTTTGAGTTGCTTGAGTTCCTTTAATATTTTCAATATTATTATTATTATTATTATTATTATTATTATTTGAGACAGGGTCTTGCTCTGTCACCTGGGCTTGTGTGAAATGGTGCAGTCAGAGCTCACTGCAGCCTTAACTTTCTGGGCTCAAGCAATTCTCCCACCTAAACCTCCTGAGTAGCAGGGACCACAGGCCAGCACAACACCACCTGGCTAATTGTTTATTTTTTTATTTTTTATTATTATTTTTTTTTTGTAGAAAAAGTGTTTCCATATGTGACCCAGCCTGGTCTCAAACTCCTAGACTCAAGTGATTCCCCCTCCTGGGCCTACCAAAGTGCTAGGATTATAGGCGTGAGCCACCGAAGCCTGCCACTATTAACCTCTTATCGTACATATAGTTTGCAAATATTTTCTCCCATTCTGTAGACTGTAGACTGTTTCATCATACTGTTGATTATTTTCTTTGCTGTGCAGAAGCTGTTTAGTGTATTTAGATAAATAATCCCATTTGTCTATTTTCACTTTTGCTGCCCATGCTTTGAGGATTGCATCAAAAATGTCTGCCCAGACCAAGATCACAGAGTTTTCCCCCTTGTTTTCTTCTAGTGATTTTATAGTTTCAAGTCTCACATTTCTCTTTCATCAATTTTGAGTTAATAATTCTTTTAGCCATTTTGAGTAAGATAAGAGCCTAATATTATTTTTCTGCATGTTGACATCCAGTTTCCCCAGCACCATTTATTAAAGAGACTGTCCTTTCCCCAACGGGTGTATTTGATGCCTTTGTCAAAAATAAGTTTCCTGTAAGTACATGGTGTAATTTCTGGATTCTCAATTCTATTCCATTGGGCTATGTGTCTTTTTTTATACCATTATCATACTGTTTTGGTTACTATAACCCTGTAGTACATTTTGTTGTCACATATGGTAATGCCTCCAACTTTGTTCTTTTCACTCAAGATTGCTTTGGCTATTCAGGGTTTTTTGTGGTTCCACACAAATTTTAGGATTGTTTATCTGATTCTGTGAAGAATGTCATTGGCATTTTGTTGGGATTGTGTTGAATCTGTAGATCACTTCGAATAGTACGGGAATTTTAACAGTATTTATTCTCCCAATTAATAAACACAGAACAAGCTGTAATTTACTTGTGTCTTTTTTTTAAACATTTCAATCGTTTTGGGTGAACAGGTGATACTTGGTTTACATGGATAAGTTCTTTAGTGGTGATTTGAGAGAACTTAGTGCAACTGTCACCCAAGCAGTGTACACTGTACCATGTGTAGTCTTTCATCCCTCACCTCCTTCCCACCCTTCCCCCAAATCCCCAAAGACCACTGTATCATTCTTATCTTTGCTACCTCATAGCTTAGCTCCCACTTATAAGTGAGAACATACGACGTTTCATTTTCCATTCCCGAGTTACTTCATTAGAATAATGGTCTGCAACTGCATCCAGGTTGCTGGGAATGCCATTATTTCGTTCCCCTTTATGGCTGAATAGTTTTCCATGATATGTGTGTGTGTGTGTGTGTGTGTGTGTGTGTGTGTGTGTGTGTGTGTATCATTTTTTTTTTTAAATCCACTCATTGATAGATGGGCATTTGGGCTGGTTTCATATTTTTGCAATTGCAAATTGTGCAACACATGAAAATGTGTGTGCAAGTGTCTTTTTCATATAATGACTTCTTTTCCTCTGGGTAGATAAACAGTAGTGGAATTGCTGGATCAAATAGTAGATCTACTTTTAGTTCTTCTAGGAATCTCCATACTGTTTTCCATATTAGTTGTACTAATTTACATTTCTACCAGCAGTGTAAAAGTGCTTCCTTTTCACGACATCCATGCCAACATCTGTTATTATTATTTTTTAATTATGGCCACTCTTGCAGGAGTAAGGTTTTGTGGTTTTGATTTGCATTTGATTTTGATTTGCATTTACCTAATCATTCATGATATTGAGCATTTTTTCATATATTTCTTGGTCATTTGTGTATCTTCTTTGAGAAGTGTCTATTCAGGCCCTTAGCCGACTTTTTGATGGGATTATTGGTTTTTATCTTGCTGATTTGTTTGAGTTCCTTGTACATGCTGGATATTAGTCCTTTGTTGGATGCATAATTTGCAAAAAATGTTTTCCTTCTCTGTGGGTTGTCTGTTTACTCTGCTCATTATTTCTTTTGCTGTGCAGAAGCCTTTTAGTTTAATTGAGTCCCATCTTTGTTTTTGTTGCATTTGCTTTTGGGTTCTTGGTCATGAACTCTTTGGGTCTTTAATTTTTCCTCATTGTTTTACAGTTTTCAGTGTAGAGAACTTTCCACTTGATTAAATTTATGCCTACGTATTTTATTTTTTGTAGATTTTGTAAATGGCATTTTTTTCTTTTTCAAGTAGTTTACTACTAGTGTATTAAAATGCTACTGATTTTTGTATGATAATTTGTATCCTGAAAATTTACTGAATGTATTTAGTAGTTCTACCACCTTTTTAGTGGAAACTTTTAGTGTTTCTGTATATAAAAGACCATGTTGTCTACAAACAAATTCAATTTAACTTCTTTATTTCTAACTTGCTTGCTTTTATTTCTTTCTTTTGCCTAATTTCTCTATGACATAAGAGTACTATACTAAATAAAAAATGGCAAGATTGGCTGGGTGCGGTGGCTCACGCTTGTAATCCCAGTACTTTGGGTGGATCACCTGAGGTCAGGAGTGATCCAACATCACTCCTGGAGGAGAAACCCCATCTCTCCTAAACATACAAAATTAGCCGGGCGTCATGATGCCTGCCTGTAATCCCAGCTACTAGGGAGACTGAGGCAAGAGAATTGCTTGAACCGAAGAGGCAGAGGTTGCCGTGAGCCGAGATTGCCCCCATTGCACTCCAGCCTGGGCAACAAGAAGAGCAAAGCTCCACCTCAAAAAAAAAAAAAAAAAAAAAAAAAAAAAAAGAAGGAAGACAAAAAAAATTGTTAAGAGCGAGCATGCATGTCCCTTTCATGATCTTAGAGGAAAAGCTTTAACTTTCTCACCCCTTGAATATGATGTTACGTTTCATTTTTCCATGTATGACTTTTATTGTGTTAAGGTATATTCTTTTTGTACCTAATTTGTTGAAGAGTTTTCTCATGCAAGGATATTAATTTTTGTCAAATTATTTATTTGTATCTATTGAAATAATCCTGTGTCCTTTAATTTGTTAATGTATTTACATTTATGTATTTACACATGTTGAACGATGCTTGTGTCTCTGGAATAAATCCTACTGGATTGTGGAAAACGATCTTTTCAGTGTGCTGTTTAATTTGCTTTGCTAATATTTTGTTTAGGATTTTTGCATCTAGGTTCTTCAGGGATATAGGCCTGTAATTTCTTTATTTCCTCAATTGTGGCTTTAAATGGCTTTGGTATCGGGTAATGTTGTCCTCATAGGATGAGTTCAGAAGGGCTATTCTTTGATTATTTGCAACAGTTTGAGAATACTTGATATTAGTTCCTTTTTAAATGTTTGGTAGAATTCGGTGGCTTGCATCTCTAATCCCAGCACTTTGGGAGGCCAAGGCAGGCAGATCACTTGATGTCAGGAGTTCAAGACCAGCTTGACCAACTTGGCAAAACCCCATCTCTACTACAAATACAAAAATTAGCCAGGCATGGGGACACACGCCTGTAATGCCAGCTATTTGTGAGGCTGAAGCCAGAGAATTGCTTGAACCTGGGAGGTGGTGGTTGCAATAAGCAGAGATTGTGCCAGTGCACTCCAGCCTGGGCAACAGAGCAAGACTCCATCTGAAAAAACAAAAAAAAAATTGTTTGGTAGAACTCAGCAATGAAGGCATCTGTTGCGGGATCTTTCTTTTTTTAAAATTATGTATTTAGTCTTCTTACTTGATATTGGTCTGCTCAGATTTTTTATTTAATTTTAAATCAACTTTTGTAGAGAGCATAATTCTAGGAATTTATCCACCTCTATATGTTCCAATTTTTGGCACATAATAGCTTACAATAGCTTCTTCTGAACCTTTGTATTACTGTGATATCAGTTGTAATATCTCCTTTTTCATTTCACTTATTATAGTCTGCTTTTTTTCTTAGTCTTACTAGAGATTTGTCAATTTCATTTATTTTTTCTATGATTTTTCTAGTCTTTACTTCGTTGATTTCTACCTTGATCTTTATTGTTTCCTTCCTTCTACTGACTTTGGGTTTTATTTTCTTGTTTTTTCTAGTTTCTTGAAGTGCACAATAAAGCAGTTTGAGATCTTTAGTTATTTCATGCTTTTGGTATGCTGTGTTTTCATTTTTCTTTGAAAAACATTTTAATTTATTCATTGATCTGTTGGTTTTTCAAAAGCATGTTGTTTAATTTCCATGTATTATAAATTTTCTGAAATTTCTCCTGTTAATGATTTCTTCTTTTATTCCATTGTGATCAGAAAGGATACTTGATATAATTTCAACCTTCTTAAATTTCCTAAGACCTGTTTTGCAGCCAAACATTTAATCTATTCCCAGAGAATGTTTTATGTGTACTTGGAAAATATGCATATTTTGCAGTTGTGGATAAAATAGAGTGTAATTTAAGTACTATGTTTCTTTATAGGATTTGTCTGGATGATCAGTCCACTGTTGAAAGTGGGTTGCTGAAGGTCTCTGCTATTATTGTATTGCAGTTGTATCTACCTTTAGATCCATTAATACTTGTTTTAAATATATTTAGGTGCTCCAATATTAGGTGCATATATACTTAACAACTGTTACATCCTCTTGCTGAATTGAGTTACTTATAATTATATAATGGCCTTCTTTGTCTCTTTTTAAAGTTTTTAAAACTTAAAATCACTTTTATCTTATGTAAGTATAGCTATTTCTGCTGTCTTTTGCTTCTTATTTCTGTGCAATTTTTTTCTATCCTTTTGCTTTCAGTCTATGTGTATCCTTACAAGTGAAGTGAGTACCTTGTAGGCAGTATATAATGAGGTCTTAGTTTTTAGTCCTTTCAAACAGCCTGTCTTTTGATTAAATAATTTAATCCATTTAGATTCAAGGTAGTTGTTGATAGGTAACAACTCACTACTACCATTTTGTTAATTGCTCTCTAGTTGTTCTGTACATTCCTTTCTTCCTTTTTTGCTGACTTCCCTTGTGATTAAGTGATTTCCTCTAGTAGTATGTTTTGACTATTTGGTTGTGTGTGTGTGTGTGTGTGTATCTACTATAGGTTTTTGTTTTTGTTGTTTCCTTCAGTCTTATGAGAAACATCTTTTAATAGGTTATTTTTGACTGACAACTTAACTTTGATTGCAAAACAAAAAAAGTTTACACTTTCATCTTACTTCCACCCCCACATTTTGAATTTTTATGTTGCAGTTTACATCTTTTTATATTGCATATTCATTAACAGGTTATTGTGGCAAACATTATTTTAATGGCTTTGTCTTTTAACCTTTGTACTAAAAATATAAGCTCTTTACACCCTCTCATTACACTTTTATAGTATTTTTAATTTGACTATATACTTATTTTTATTAGTGAGTTTGACACTTTTTTTTTCAGTCTACTTAGAAAGGTTTTTTTTTTGTTTGATTTTGTTTTTGTTTTTTTGCCAAAGTTAAGGAATGCTGGGGAGGCAGGTCTATGCCTTCCTTCAAGGATAATTTGCAGGGCTTCAATATTTAAAGGGGAAATGGCAGATATTGGGAAAGCGGGATAAATTTTAAAAAGATGTGGGGAGATAATAGACAAAGATTGTATTCTTTTGAGTCTTTGATCAGCCTTTCACTGAAATACGATGTGTTTTTGTTACTCATCATTGTTCTTTTATTTCAGCTTGAAGAGTTCCCTTTAGCATTTCTTGTGTAATAGGTTTAGGTGATGAACAGAAGAGTATTTGTCTATTCTTCATATCTCGGAAAACTTTGCTAATTATAGGTTTTTTTTTTTTTTTTTTTTCTTTCCTTCAACACCTTGAATACCTCACCCAGTCTCTCCCATCCTATAAGGTTTCTGCTGAGGAGTCAGCTGTTAGTTGTATTGGACTCTTCTATATGTTATTTCCTTATTTTCTCTTGATACTTTAAGCATCCTTTTTGTCTGATGTGTGACTTAATATTCTATGTCTTAGGCTAGTCTTATTTGGATTGATTCTATTGGAGATCTTTGACATTCATGTTCTTGGATATTTACATCTTTCTGGAGGTTTGAAGAATTGTATGCTACTATTTATTTAAACAAGCTTTTATCCCTTTGTCTTTCTCTTCTACTTTTTCTACTCTTATGGCTCGACTATTTGCTTTCTTGATGCTGTTCCTTAAATCCTGTAAGCTTTCTTTCTTCAATGTCTTTTCACTTTTTTTTTTCCTCATCTGTGGGTGTATTTTCAAATAAGGTGTCTTCAATTTTATATAGTCTTTCTTCTGCTTGAGGAATTCTGTTTTTGATGCTGTCTGTTGCATTTTTCATTTATTACATTGTATTTTTTATATTTGGGATTTCTGTTTTTTAATTAGTTTAATTATATATATATATATTTTCATTTTGTTGAATTGTTTTTCTGTATGTTATTAAAATTTGCTGAGCTTCCCTAAAACAATTATTTTGAATTATTTGTCAGCATTCCTATATCCCCATTTGCAGATTTTTTGTTTGGTGATATGTTTTCCTGAATATTTTGACCCTTGTGATTATGAGTCAATGTCTGCACATTTGAAGATGTAGGTACTTATTCCAGTCTTCACCAATGTTTTGTCTGGAAAATCCTCACAGCAGTCACTGTACTGGGGACACCAGAATCCCAAGGTGGGTGCAGCACATTACAGGCATATGCCTGAAACCAGGGGTTGCTGAAGCCTACTGCTGCTAAAAGAGTCTGGGCCACTGACATTGTCTCAGTGGTGGTGTGGGCCAGAGATCAAGTTTGCCATTGTAAGCCTGAAGCCTAAGCCTGTGTGGTCTTGCCTGCTTTAGAGGAGATTCATAGGTTCCATCTATGGAACTTACTTGAATATGAGGCCATGGGAGTTGCTCAGTGGAGGGTTTTACTGCGGTGGTCCAAGGAAAAGTTATGTGCTCACTTCTCTGTCTTCTCCTCAAGCAAAGTGTATTTCTCTCCACTCTGTGTTGCCTAGAGTTGAGGAAGGAGTGTATGGGTAGGTACCATAAAACGGAATGTAAACTGAATGTAAAACTGTCCTTCCTGTTTTCTCAAATGTATTTTTTTGTTACTGTGCTACAACCAGGTACTATAATCTTTTATCTGATTTCCTTGGCTTTTGTGAAGGTGTTTTTTTGTGCATGAATAGTTTTCAAATTGCTATGTTAGCAGCAGGGACAATTGCTTTAGATTCCTATTCCATCATTTTGCTCCATTTCTCTCATCAAGCTTTTTTTTTTTTTTTTTTTTTTTTTTTTTGAGAATTTAAAAAAATCTAGTTGAACATGTCTTTCCTTTTTAAGTAGATTTTGAAAACTGTTGAGGATTTTAAAACTTTCCTCATGCAAATATTGTAACAAATACATCCATGTTTCCTTAAAAACTTTGTTGCTTTATTATTTACATATCTAATTATTGGGAATTTATGCAAGTGTACAGAATAAGGTATAGACCCACTTCTATCATTTATGTAAAATTTCAGTTTGTGATAGTCTTAATTTTTAAACTTACATTTCCCAATTAATATGAGATATAATATGTATAATATTCAGTAGTTTTCAAATTTTTGCTATAATTCTATTTGTTTTCATCCATAGCTATCAACTAATTCCACAAAGCTTGAATCTTGGGGACTTAAAGTAATTTTTAATATTTAAGTTTACCCCCACTACTACCCCTCATTACTTTTTCTTTTCAAAATATAACTAAATTCCTTTGTTTGTTTAGTACTTGTGCCTTTTAAAATAATCTTTTCTAGCTCTGTATAATGTTTGTCTATGTTTATGTTTGAATATAAAATTTTTATTGGCCCCAAGGATAATTAACATCTTTAGAATGGTGAGTGTTCATGAAAGACCATTTATGAAAGTTTACTTTTATGTCTAACTATAAAATGGTTAGGTTTTCCTTAGTTTGTGCACATTTCCTGCTAAGTTAAACCAAAAGTTTATATTCCCTTTTTTTTTATTTTTAAAAGTATGATGTTATTATCTGTGTGTTGCTAATTCGTACATTTAATTTTATGTCTTATTTATCTAAATTGTATTGTTGTTTTCAGTCATGTATTCACGTATTTTGGGTTCCCCTCCCTAAAAACTCAATTTGATTATTGTCACAGAGTTTCATAACTTTTCATCCAATCATTATCTCCTTAAATACCTTCATCTAGTTGCACTGGCTAAAATTCCTGATGCCACTTCAAATTGTAGTTGCATAAAAAAAGCATTTACTATAGTGCTGCAGCTATTGAAGATTTTCAACATCCTCTTCAGAAGTATTAGCACCATCTGAACGATTTTATTATTCCTTTTCTTTTTCATAAATTATTCAGCCTCCTCTCCTATCTTTATTTCTTCTAGCATTTCCAACTTGTTCGTACACAATTGCTTATGTTTCTGATGTTCACTCTGTGCCTTCAATCTGTGATTTTTTTGGCCTTTTAGTATGACTTGCATTTTGTTTTGTTGTTGTTTTTCAAAGCAAGCCATAATGAACTCGCGTAAATAAACAGAGTCACATAGGCTTTTACTGTGTGGTATTGTTTACCTGGCTAGATGTTAGACTGTGTCTACTGTTTTTCTCCAGTTATTATGTAAGAGGCTACAATTTCCTGCGGTGTTTTTGTTTCTGTTTCTTTTGGCTTTGGGTGTTTCTAGTGAATTCTTACATAAGGTCAGAGATGTGCAGTTCTTTCTGTAGTGTTATCTTGTTACCATACAGGAGCTGGTAAGATGTAAGGGGAAGAGGAAGTATTCTGTAAACCTACGATTTGTTCTCAGTCTTTTAGTGAGCTAGTGCTTTGGGCTTTAACTTTCACACATATTTCTCAGTATATCTGTTTGTTTTTCACCTTAGGTGAGTTAGCAAAGCTCGAAAGGACTGGGCTTGGGTATTTCCCTTACACCAGGTCAGCTGGGCTCTAGTGAAATAGTTTTTCTTGAGTGCAAGCCTTGTTCGGAAGAATAGAATACCCTGAGTGTATTTCAAAATGGCTACCTTTTCCACCCTCTTCCTAGAAGCAAAGGGGATTTTTCTCCACACTGTGAGATTCTGGTAGAGCTACTGAAGGTCAAGCTCACAATATGGTGGAGAAAACTTTAAGGCTGAGATTATCCTGGGGATTTTTAACTGTAATCTTGTTCACTTGGGGCCACCAGCAATTCATCAATTCAGTTTAGATGTTTTTATCCTGGTGTTGGTTTTTGTGGAGTTTTTTGCTCTAGCGAGTTTTAATTTTTTTTTATTTCCCTATCTCTCTTCAATTTTGAGAGCCCAATTTGCCTGTGACCTCAATTCTGTGACAAATTAAAAAGAGTTTTTGATTTTCAGTTTGTTTAGCATTTTTCTTTACTTTTCTTTTTTTATTCAGATGGGGTTTCACTCTGTCACTCAGACTGGAGTGCAGTGGCACCATCATGGCTCACTGCAGCTTCGACCTCCCAGGTCAGGCGATCCTCCCACCTCAGCCCCCTGGGTAAGTGTGACTGCAGGTGCATGCCACCATGCCTGGGTAATATTTATTTATTTTTTTGTATTTTGTGTAGAGATGGCATTAGGTCACATGCCCAAATTCATCATGAAACACTGAGCTCAAGCTATCTACCAGCCTCAGCCTCCCAAAGTTGGGAATATAGGTGTGAGCCACCATGCCTGGCCCAGAATTTTTCTAATGTGGATGAGAGGAAAACCTATAAGTTCCTCATATGCCATACTAGAAACTAAAAGTGCCCCTGTAATGCTATATGTGTAATTCCCTCTATTTGAAATATCTAGAGTGATCTCTTTTCCATAAACTAAACTACACATTATAAAAATAAATAGAGGATCATCATATTATCTAAAATTATGGTAATATCCACCTGGAAAAAAATATATAAATTACAAATATTTAAAAGTGATTCTTTGAGAGAAGGGGCTTTAAGAGAAAGGACATTTAATAGTTTTCTAGGGTATTTTATTTTATTTGTATTGTGTTCAATGTTATGTTTCACAATTCTAACGAAAATTATTCAAGAAGTCATGAAATGGAGGGGGAAAAGAAGACAGTAAATTACAGGGAGGATAAAAAGATGGAAAGAGAGATATAAGGGGTAAAAATGGATAGAAACTATAGGTACTGGTAATTAACAGGTCAATGGTACTTTTCATTAGAAAAAATTCAAAATCAAGTTAGGGGATCATTCTAATACAGTACAATATCAAGAAGTAAGGGAAAGAGAGACATATATGCTGTATATTTAAACCACATATTCATTTCATTTGAAAGACCAGAGGGAAATAATTTAATATATAAAGGCTTACTGTATCAAAAGGAAGTTTTAGTAGTGATTTTGTTTAGAATAGATCATTGTTTTGTTTAAAATGGAATCAAAGGCTGAGCGATAGAAGAGTGATTGATAGCAGGAGAGAGAGACTAGGCATTTGATAATGCATTCTCCTGTAGGATATGAAGAAGTTGGATTTGAAAGCACCGGTATTTTAAAAAATGATACTATTAAACTGTTTTCCCTCCTGGGAAAAGTTTAGGTGTCTGTTATAAAGGACACCTTTTCCTTTGGACAAAATAACTAAAGCAAAGAGGTAGGATTGCAAACCAGGCAACTGAAAATATGGGGGATGGTGCCTGCTCCATTTTTATACATATAACCTTGGAAACTCCTTTCGTGCTCTCTGTGTTACTTACCTCATCAGTAATATAAATATAATAGGGATTTGGGGAAGCTTAGTGAGATAATGTCTCTAATGTGGATTTAGAAATAAATTCGAGAAATTAGTTTCTTGTGGGTACAGCCACTGGCAAGAGTGATAAAGTGAATATTTGCGGCAGGTGCTGTGTCAGAGGATCTTTCAACCGGGAAAACACATTCACACCTTTGAACCTGTGAATAAGCCGACATGAAACATTCGTTTATGGCATTTAAATGAAGTCTAAATTTGCTATTTAGACATTGTTAGCAAACTCACAATTCTTACATGAAAATAGTACTCTGGGATTAATTTATATTTATTAATACAAATCTCAAGTTGTACCCTGTAAACTAGGCCAAATAATGAGAGCATTTCCAGTTTCTAGAGCTATTATCCTGAAATCTCATTTAACTTCAAAATAAGCAGTCAAAAGGCAGTTTTTAGGCATAGTGTTTTAAAGTAGAAATTTTATCAAAAGTAATATTTTAACGTAAGGTAACTTGTGTTTACTGTTCAGTTTTTTTTTTGTTTTGTTTTGGGGTTTTTTTTTGTGGCCCAGGCTGGAGTGCAATGGCACAATCTCTGCTCACTGCAACTTCTGCCTCCTTGGTTCAAGTGATTCTCCTGCCTCAGCCTTCTGAGAAGCTGGGATTATGGGTGCCCAACACCACGCCTGGATATTTTTTTTGTATTTTTAGTAGAGACAAAGTTTCACCATGTTGGCCAGGCTGGTCTCGAACTACTGACCTCGGGTGATTCACCTGCCTGACTCAGCCTCCCAGAGTGCTGGGATTACAGATGTGAGCCATTGTGCCTGGCCCACCCGAAAATTTTTGTCTGAAGAATATATTTCTTAAAACTTTGTTTTGCAATCGTGTTCTATTTGAAATGTCTCTTACTTAGAACTGTATTTGTTCAAGGTGATTTTATTTTGTTTTAATCAGAATGCTCTCCCTCCTGTGACAATCAACATTCAAGATGGATTTGTTTGTTCTTCCATTTCTCTCAGCTTCCCATTCTGTCATTGCCTCACTACTTCCTATTTCCTGGGCAAAGCAGAGAAGCATCTCCTATCTAGAAACAAGAATCATAATATAATAAAGTCAGCAAGTATAATTTTTGACAGGTAGTGAAATAAAACCGGCAAAAACCACATAATAGCAGTTTATTAGTAGAAAAGACAACACTGTCTTTAGTAAACTGTCATTTTCTTTCTGCGCTCGAAGGAAGACTATATTTCTCTGGTACTTTGTGTCTATGTGGGGTCATGGGCTTACTCCTGGCAGATGGAAATTAAGTGACAGCATTGTAATTGCTTCCAGGCCAGGTAAATAAAACATGTCCAATGCTTGATTCTTCTCCTTCTTCCTCTTCCATAGCAACACTGATGGCCTTCTATTGAGAATAATGAGTCTAGGAGAGAGCGACTCGGGTCTGAGAAATTAAGTGCAGTACAATACATTTTAAATATAGCCCTTCTTAACTCACTCATTTGGACTCTGATGTTAGCAGTGAATTTTCTTATGTTCAACTACAAAAAATTCACATAATGGTTACTGTAGGGTAGCCTGGTTACAAAAAGTTTTTGAAGATATCATTTTGCAAAAAGTGCAGCTTACCTAACCATTTGACTGTAAACCCCATAAAGATAATTTTTTCAAAAATGTTTCTTTAGTCACTTTAAACAAAATCATTTAATTTATTTAAATATAGTATATTATAAATGATAATACAGATAGATTTTACTAAGTTTAACTGAAAACTTAGAATCATACATATTGTAAAACAAATTATCTATATATATGATAATCTATAAATTATACCAAATTAATAATATGTTGCAATGGAGTCTCATTAGCCATTTAACCGTATGAGCATTTTCTCTAAAACTACAAGGAATTTGACTAGTATATTTAAACCAAAATATTTGTATTTCTTTACATGTGTAACTTTTAATTGAATGTTCAGACAACCATATTATATTATGAAAGATTACTATTTTTATATTTTAGAAAAGTTTATATTCCTGTAAAAAGCAAATAATGTCTCTCCTGAGTTGTTATTATTATTATTATTTATTTTTGGGTTTTTTTTTGCTGAGTCAATATCCTAGGGAACTGTTAAGTAGGAAACCAAAATATTTGCAAGGGAGGAGTAAGGCTGACAAGAGAGAAAATGTTGATTCTCTCTTAACCTCTCTCTCTCTTTCTCCATTTCTTCTTTTCTGTTATCTCTCTCTCTCTCTTTCTTGTTCTACCTCTCTGTCTTCCTCTCTCTCTCTTTCTGTCTCTCTGCCAATTGTCTGTGCCATGAAATTTTAGAAACCAAAATATACTTGAAAGGTGAGAATGATGGCCTTTGTAATACAGATGCCAAGTAAGGATAAGGTAGAAATTCATCCAGGTGGGCCAAATAAACTCTTGAATTTGAATATGCAATTTTTCATATTCTTGACACCCTAAAGGGAATTTTTGTCCCTAGCCTATTTTCCCTTTTTGATAACAGCTGAGGAATCCTCAAATGCATACCACAGGAAAGGAACTCCTTAGAGAGGAGAGTGATTATTACTATGTAAAGAGGTCTCCAAAGCTATTTATGCAAAGAATCCAATAAATATACACTTAAACATCAAAGATATGAGTAGACACTTGTGAGGGTAAAATAATACAAAAAAATCCCATATTTCAGGCGAGTTTTAACAATTGTAGTTTATCTTAACAGTGTTATTGAGAAGACACTTTTTCTTTTGGATCTATACATGAGAGAGGAACAGTACATGTTTGCAGCATGAGGAATGAGCCAGAATCAAAAGCCATGAGTAATTTATAGAGACAATAGTCAGGGCAATCAAGTCTCAGGTCCAGCTACCAGATTATTTTCTCACCTTGGAAAAGTAACACTTTTTGTTTTGTACTGAGAAATCATAATAATTTGCTTTTTTGGAGCAGTGATTAATAGTTGGATTCAGTTTCTTGGTCAGTTTTGTAAATAGTATTTTTTTAGAGAATGGAAAACAATCAGAACATTAATGGAACCAATTCTGGGTAGCCTCTGTTCAAGAATACAAATGTGTAAGCATGGCTTTTGCGGAGTTTTTGCCATAGAAGTGAAAACTTATCTAGTAAGATCTTTGAAAATAAACAAACAAACAAAATTGACTGTGAAACAGCAAACACAAAGGGATTTTGGAGACTTAGAAACAGACAGTCTCTAGCTAGTCCTAAGGAGATACAGCTAGTAAACTGGAAAAATGAAGCAGGAGAATTAAAGTTAGAAGCTTCATGAGAGTTCAGCCACTAGAAAGATTTTGTGGAAATCCAGGAGAAATATTGAATACCAGTGTGAATATCAGGAATGTGAGTAAAGGAAATGAAAAATATAATGGAGGAATTACCTTCATGCAGCAAATTCAGTACCTTATAAAGAAATAAAAAAGAGGTCTCCAGAAAGTTAAGTCCCTCAGACAGTATACATATAAGTAAAGCATTTGCAGAAATCACTAATCTAATCTAGTAGAAGACTGACAGAGAGGAAAAGTGTTTTGTCTTTTGTCTTATAGAAGAAAAGAGAATGTCTACTTTGGCTACATTGGATATGTGCTAGCTTTACATCAGTCTACTTATAATTATGACACCCAAGTGTAAGAAAGAGTGGGTAAAGATTTACAGGAAAAGATAGGCATATTAGGATTTACAGACTATCTTTAAGTTTTACAATGTTAAGGAATATACATATGACTTACAGTTTCAACAGGTTTACATACTACAAAGAGTCTTCATGGTCATGTAAAATTCAATTCCATTTATTCATTAGTGAGTTGCAGTTACAAATTGTTATATTTTTGGTGTCTATACTCCAAATCGTAATTAATTTATTTCATCATAAGAAACTTCTGTTTTTCATTTTCTTTATCTTTTACTTCACTTGATTTACTTGAAGAAAAAACATCTCACTAGATTAGATCCCAGTGAGTTGGGATGTTCTCATCTATATCATCTTAGATTTGTGCATAGCTGTATCTCTGTAAACTTTTTGGTCCTTTAGGAATGAAACTGATTTATTTCCAAGACTTAAGATATCACTCAAGATGAATTCTGGAAGTCAAGATTTGATTTTTCAGAACAATTGAAATGTAGTGAGATCTAAAACTGTGATATTGTCGTATTAAATAGAGTCTTCACGAGCAAGTCTTTTCTAATTTGATAGGGAGATGACTAACATGTATGTAATCATATTTATGGCTAAATTTCTCATATCTTAATAAAAATTAATTTTTTATTATTTTAATTTTTATTAGCATTTTTTTTTAATACTTTAAGTTCTAGGGTAGATGTGCACAACATGCAGGTTTGTTACATAGGTAACATGTGCTATGTTGATTTGCTGCACCCATGGACTCATCACTTAGATTAGGTAAGTTGTCCTTTTTAAACATTATTTTGGAAGGTAAGAAAATCAAGTAAAATAATCCTAATAATGTGTGTCTTTGGATGAAATTTTTGGATAAACATTTCATATTATGCTGTGATCGTCATTTGATTCAGGCTTTTTGTGAGTAAAAGCAGAGTCCTCACAAAAGGGAAAAGCATTCCCATTTTCAATTATCTTGAGAAGAGGTTACTTTTCTATCAGAAACAAAGACTTGGAAAGAACCCTGGAAGGTGGTAGAGGGAATTCCTTACCTCTACCTTTCTAAGAGAAAGAAATCTTACACCATGTAAACTGGACTTTAAGTTGTAACAGGATTTTCTAATCTTGATACTATTGCCATTCAGGATCAGATAATTATTTGTTTTGGGGGCTTTCTTGTGCATTTAAGGTTGATTAGCAACATCTTTGGCCACTATCTATTGAAGCTAGTAGTACATCCCTCCCACCTTCTACCCCTCACCATTGTGACAACAAAAAATGTCTTCAATCATTGCTGAACATCCTCTGGGGGACTTTATCCCCAGTTGAGAACCACACTATTAGAATTTCAGCTTGGTCTGAGTTGATTCCTGTGGGTGACAGGAGATTCCTAGCCAGGTGACCATCTAGGGGCCAGAGATAAATGACCCTTGAAGTGTTTCACAACCTGAAGATGATTAACTTATACTGTGTAACTGTTATTCAATTAAATGACATTCTCTTTTTTTTATTTTTTACTATGATCTTACACTTTTTTTAAAATGTCCCGTATTTATCTGACGTGTAATTTCATAAAACAAAGGGGTATAACATTAAACCTGAGCGAGGGGTTTACGGAAGGATTCTCTAAATCTAGATGATGATGGCAGTGACATTTATCATTGGATTTTTAAGAGGATAAACCTCTCAAGATACAGAGCCAGTCAGTTCTCCTAAAAAAATACTATACAACCTCCAGTCTCAATCTTAGAAAAACAGAGCTTGATCGATGTATTTTATTAACATGGTATTATTGCGGCACTATTCACAATAGCAAAGACTTGGAACCAACGCAGATGTCCATCAATGATAGACTGGATTAAGAAAATGTGGCACATATACACCATGGAATACTATGCAGCCAAAAAAAAAGGATGAGTTCATGCCTTTTGTAGGGACATGGATGAAGCTGGAAACCATCACTCTCAGCAAACTATCGCAAGGACAAAAAACCAAATTCCACATGTTCTCACTTATAGGTGGGAATTGAACAATAAGAACACTTGGACACAGGAAGGGGAACATCACACACTGGGGCCTGTCATGGAGTCGGGGGAGGTGGGAGGGATAGCATTAGGAGAGATACCTAATGTAAATGATGAGTTGATGGGTGCAGCACACAAACATGGCACATGTATACATATGTAGCAAACCTGCACGTTGTGCACATGTACCCTAGAAATTAAAGTATAATAAAAAATAAAATAAAAATAAATAATGATACACCCAAAACTGGGAAAAAATAACACGTGATATATATTTTCCACTATTATTTAATAGAACTTGTTTAAATATAACCTAGCACTTTGAAGACCAGAGGTGAGAGTGTATAGCTCCCACGTAAGAGAATATCTGGCACTGTTCTTATTCGTGTCCTGAAAGAGAGTGGATATTAATTTTATCCTAATTTTCTAGTAATGCCAAACTATTTTGCCTAGAAAAAAAAAAAAACACTCTGTTGTTTTTCTACAAGCAATTAGATAAGAGTGAAACTCTGTGAGTGGGTGGGTGAGTGGCAGGTAGGTGTTTATGAAGTAATTTACCGTATAGAGAACATATATTTAGTATAAAACTTCAATATTTACCAATTCAGTGGAACTTAGGCAAATTAAATAGCATAAGCATGACTTCAACACACAAATTTTAATATGCAAAAAAATATAGTGTTGAGCTGAATGAGTAAAAGAAAATATAATTTTATGTAGTTTATGTGGTGTCCATGAAAAGTGAAAAAAAACAGCAAAAAAAAATGTTTCAAGGGTGTGAGATTGAAAGTATTTTGGAAATAAATTAATATCATTATTTAAGATGGTAAATTCTCTGCTCTTCAAAATCATTTTTGATGTTATTGACTAATTAATTAGAAAATGTTCCCTTAAAACATTCCAATGAACTGCGAAATGAAAATCAAAGGACCTACAGTTTCTCAGACCAAACACCACATGTTCTCACTCATAAGTGAGAACTCACTCATAAGGGAGTTGAACAATGAGAAAAAATGGACACAGGGAGGGGAACAACACACACCCCTGGTGCCTGTGGGTGAGTGAGAGGGGAGAGGAGATAGAGCATTAGGAGAAATACCTAATGCATGCGGGACTTAAACCTAGAAGATGGGTTGATAGGGGCGGCAAACCACCATCGCACGTGTATATCTGTGTGACAAACCTGCACATTCTGCACGTGTATCCTGGAACTTAAAGTAAAAAAAGAAGGAAAGAGAAAGAGAGAGAAGAAAGAAGAAAAGAAAGAAAGAAAGAAAGAAAGAGAGAAAGAGAGAAAGAGAGAGAGAAAGAAAGAGAGAGAGAGAGAGAGAGAGAGAGAGAGAGAGGGAGGGAGGGAGGGAGGGAGGGAAGGAGGGGAGGGAGAGAGGGAGGAGAGAGGTAAGGAGGATGGGAGGGAAGGAAGGAAGGAAAATCTAAACCACAAAAAAACCCAAAATTATAATTATTTGTAGAAAGAGTAATTATTCTTTATATACATGTATTCTTTCTTTATATATGCCTATAATGAAATAATGATAATTTTGTGTGTATATATGTATAAAGTGTGAGAAAATGTGCTTAAATAGAGGAAAATGTAAGCATATTAGGAATTGAAGACTATCTTTAAATTTAAAAAATTAAGGTATGTATATATGACTTACATTTTCAACAGGTTTACATACCACAAAAAGTCTTCATGTCCATGTACTAAAATTCAACTTTATTTGTTTGTAAGTTACAGTTACAAATTATTATATCCTTGGTACCTACGCTCCAAATTATAATTAAATTTTTCATTACAAGAAAACTGTTTTTCATTTTCATATATATATATGTTTTCAAATGGTGAATAGCATCCTGCAAAAGTATTTGAATTTCTATCCAATATATTTCAGTGAGATATAAAATTTAAAAATAGTCCAGAGAAAAAAAATAAAGTATTTAAAAGGTTTTATTTTTGTTTCATTTTTTAACTTTTATTTTAAGTTCAAGGGTACAGGTGCAGATTTGTTATACAGGTAAACTTGTGTCATGGGGTTTGTTGTACAGATTATTTCATTCCCCAGGTACTCAGCAGAGTACCTGTTAGTTATTTTTACCGATCCTCTCCCTCCTCAAGCCATCCACTCTCTGATAGGCCACAGTGTGTGTTGTTTCCTTCCTTGTGTTCGTAAGTTCTCATCATTTAGCTCTCACTTATAAATAAGAACATGTGGTATTTAGTTTTCTGTTCTTGCATTAGTTTGCTAAGGATAATGGCTTCCAGCTCCATCCATGTTCCTGCAAATAACATGATCTCATTTTTTTTTTCTGACTGCATCATATTCCATGGTGTCCTATGTACTATATTTTATTTATCCAGTCTACTACTGATGGGCATTTAGGTTGATTCTACATCTTTGCAATTGTGAACAGTGCTGCAATGAACCTATGTGTGCCAGTTTTTTAATGATAGAATGATTTATATTCCTTTGGGTGTATACCCAGTAATGGGATTGCTGGGTTGAATGGTAGTTCTGTTTTTAGATCTTTGAGGAATTGCCACACTGCTTTCCACAATGGTTGAACTAATTTACATTCCCACTAACAGTGTTAAAGAGTTCCTTTTTCTCCACAACCTTGTCAGCACTTGCTTTTTTTTTTTTCTTTTATAATAATAGCCATTTGACTGGTACGAGGTGGTATCTCATTGTGGTTTTGATTTGCATTTCTCTAATGATTAATGATGTTGAGATTTTTTTTTTCATATGCTTGCTAACCACATGTATCTCTTCTTTTGAAGTGTTCCTGTCCTTTTGCCCACTTTTTAATGGGATTGTGGGATTTTTTTTTTTTTTTTTGGTGAATTTGTTTAAGTTCCTTATAGTTGCTTGATATTAAATATCAGGTGCATAGTTTGTGAAATTTTTTCTCATTCTGTAGATTCTGTTTACTCTGTTGATAGTTTATTTTGCTGTGCAGAAGCTCTTTAATTTAATTAGATCCCAATTTTGCAGTTTTTCGATTTTGTTGCAATTGTTTTTGGCGTCTTCATCATGAAATATTTGCCTGTGCCTATGTCCTAAATGTTAGTGTCTAGGTTGTCTTCCAGGGTTTTTATAGTTTTGGGTTTTGGGTTTTACATTTAAGTCTTGAGTTGATTTGTGTATATGATATAAGGAAGATGTCCAGTTTCAATCTGAATATATCTCACCAGTTATCCCAGAATCATTTATTGAATATGGGGGAGTCTTTTCCCCATTGCTTGTTTTTGTCAACTTTATTGAAGATCACTATATGAGCAGTTAGTCAACTAAAACTTTGGTTAGGAAAGATGAAGTTTTACAGAATATGTAATATTAGGAAACTATATATTCTTGTAAATACTTAAGAAATCATAAAAGCTATAAATGTGAAACATATATTTTAACATATTCATTTCTCTTTTTACTCACCAGTGTACAGAGTCGTATTACTAATATTCTTAGAGTTGTAGCATGCCTTCCAACACATCATCTCTTTTTATCTAACCCACAGTTACTTATATTATTCCAATCCCTCAGATAATTACTGATTTTAAAGTTAAAATGGAAAGAAATGAGTGTGATAATGAAGTAGCAATATAATCACTTCTCATTCACCTTCTAAAAAGTATCACCTTCTAAAAAGCTTTTTGGTTGTGTCATACACTTGCTTCGGGTAACTTACAGTTATGACTTTAAGGTTCAGATAGTTTTATAGTGATCACTTCTAAATGATTTTCTGATGTCTATTTCTGGTTGAAAATTCACAGTCTCTGCAATTACACATTCAATTAAAATATAATATCTCTTCACAAATTGCACTGAGAAAATATTTCTTGGGATTTAACTAGTAAAGGGTATGACTGCACTATTTTCTACATATAATCATAAGTTCAGGGAAACATGAGTCATTTTTCATCATGTAACATACCTCAAGTCAAATAAAATATGTCTTATTTTAACATTTGTAAACGTATTCAGCATATTTGTAATTTGTTTATCTGCATCTCTATGACATTTCCAAAACTGTTATAACAACTTTAATCTTCTTAAACCAATAATTAGATGATAAAATGTTATTTTATTTAATTCATCCAAAATGTTAATGTATTTATTCAATTCATTATTTAATTCATTTATTTAATTCTAAATCACTTAATTTAGAATAAAACATTGGAATATTACTATTGTCATTGCACCACCTCTTGGAGTTGCAAAGAGGAATTTAATGATAGGTGGAAACAAAGAAAATAGTCTGATAAATAGTCTGATAAATACAATAATAATCTTACATTGTTTTTAAACATTGAATAGGAAGATTCTTGTTATAATGATTCAATTCCAACTGATACAGTAAAATGCCCATATTGTGAGATGTATAGAAGGGAAGGGTAATCTCATGCTGAATCTCTTTAATTCTTTAATAACTAAAGGTTAAAAGTATTGAGAAATAAAAATATGAACCAAAAATTGTGCCTGATGCAACTAGATAAATATTTTCAAATGCTTGTTTATTATTAATTCATACTATATAGCAAAAATGGATTTCGGATTATTTTAATGATGTGTGAAAAAATTAAGAAACAAGAATAAAGATAAACATTTATTGAATTCAAGAGTGGGTAGCATTTTTAATTAAGACACACACACAAACATGCACACACACAAAGTCTTCAGGAGTGAAAGAAATGCACAGGATCAACTAGATTAAAAATTTTAACTGTCATATAGATTATAATTTTAAACTATCAATTTTACAATTACAAAAGTAAAATGTTATCTAATATTGGTACGGTTGAAATCAAACAGAATTCTAAAGTAGTTCTAGTGGGAAATTTAAACAATATTTAGATACATTTTCAGCAATTTTGTTAGATGCCATTAGGAGGCAGTTCTCTATGAGTATCTCATGCTCTTGTCTTCTGAGCAGGCACCAGCTAACTTTGTTCTGGACTATCTTTTATAAATATTTGAATCATAAACAGTCTTGGAAGTTAGAGCTATAGTAGTGTCTTCCTTTGAGGAAAGGGCAGGTTCCATTGCTTCTGCTATAATGAAGATAAAGGCAAAGATCCTGTAGATTTACTGCCCATCATAAAATGCTGGGGTTTCCTAAGGCCAGGTTTCCTCTCCCTTGCACACTCCACTGTGTACAGGAACTATTGGGCCCTCTTCATGTCACCTGGGAATTGGTTCTCAGTACACCAGTACAAATGCTGAAACTCTGTCTACTGCTATTAACTGTGGATAATAAACTAACCTTAACTATCCTTTATCTCTAACACAGAAGTGTTGTGTCTTTTGCCAGCATCTAGTAAATGTGGCTGGCTAACTTGTTAGCTTGCAAGTATAGTAAAATCTCAAATCTTTAATAGTTCCCAACAGATACTGTGGTTAAGTCTTTTCTTTGCATTAAAAAAGAGAGTGAAGTTTGTTTTCTTGTTTATGCTAAAACAAATCTATCTGGCAAATAGTCTTCAATTTTTATTTTTATTTTATAAGCAGAAACAATCACTTACACTATGGAATAAAATAAAGATTATCTACAATGAATATATTGCAGAAAGATACAATAAAATATCTTCAAGTATTTTACTGAATAATGTGCACTGAAATAGAAATAAATCATGTAATGTTTTATCTATTGTTTTTTCCCAAAGCAGTGTGTCTATTTATGTGTATGTGTGTGTTTGTGTGTGTGTATAGTACCAATTTAAATATGTCAAATATATTTAAAACCAGTGAGTATCTTTAATCAATATTGATTTTATTGCCAGAAGCTGTCTTATAATAGCTGAAAATTATTCCTTCTGTTTAACCATATGAAAAACAAAAGACATTTGGGGGTTCTATATCTCACTGATGTGTACTTGCTTTGTCTCCTGAGATATTTCCTTATGAGTGTGGTATTTTTTGCAATATTCAGAAAACATAAGAATCTAACTAAATATATTGCTGTGGAGACATCTCTGTTTACATGATTTTCTCTCATCTTTAAGTGACTGAATCAGCTTGCCTTGCTGCCCAAAGGAGGCTTTGTATTTAAATTTGCATATCTATTATTCATCAGTAAAGTCTCAATGTGGACAGCTCTGGTCACTTTTCTCTAGAATATGGTTTATTATATCATTAAATAATCTTGAACTTTCTGTTTTTAACATATATTTATCATATTATATTTTAAAAAACATTTCTGTAGTATTGTTTGGTTATCTTTTCAAGTGTCTTTGTTTAGTGTGTGCGTATGTGTGTGTGTGCATGTGTGTGCGTGTGTGTGTGGTGTCACTTTGTATGGCTTGGACTTCCCCTCCAATCAATACATTATCTTTTTCACATTTTTATCTGTTTCATTATTAACAGTGTATATATGATGAATATAATATATAAACTTATACAAATATAATTTCAGTATACACACAAACATACATATGTATGTGTGTATATACAATTACATATATTTAAAAACAGGGAATGTTTTGTATGTATCTGTGTATAAATGTGTACATACATATAAATATAGACATGCATGTATATTCTGTGTCCTTAATGTGTTTTCTTTACTGCTTACAGTAGTTCCCATTCATGGTGAGGTCCTTGCCTTCTGGGAATAAGTACTTACTGCTTTCTTACTTCTTACATCCTCGTCCCTGGTTTTAGTATGTAAATAATCTAGACAATAATGGATTGTCATACCAATTCTGCTTGTCTTGGCTGTGTTTTTTCATATTCATACAAGATTTGGAGTAAGCCAAATTTAATTTTTCATTTGGTATGTTCACTTCAGAGGTATTGAATTCAATTTTGATGTTCATTTTCTTCTGCTGGATTTTTCAGGGGAAGACTAAGCTTCCACCATACATCTACTAAATTGTGCAGGAAGGATTACTGATTGAGCAAATTTAGGGACTAGTACATGAGGAAGACAAGGATCTGAAAAATTACTTGGAGATATCCTTTCCAAGTCATATCCACCATAATGGATTTGAATATTCCCAAGGTATCTGAACGCTTGTTCAATGATTTTTTTTTTTTTTTAATAGGGGTGGTGTACGTGATAAGTCCCTGAAAGTAGGAGGAAGTCATGAGAAAGTAGAATGAAGGAAAATAGGGGAACTACTAAGGGAGAAAACTGAGTTATGATTGCAACGTAATGGTTAAAAACCAATAATAATTAATATATATCAGATTTAAGCTCGCTTTAGTTTAGTAGATATAACTTTTACTTTTTATGGATGAGAATAATGAGTTTATTAAGCCAAAAATTTATAGAGTTTGATTCAAACATGTTATATTCAGGAGCTCAATCTTCTACTTGTATGTGAGAATATGACATGTCACACTGGAGCCCCTTGCTTAGGAATAAGTGGTCAGGCGTAGACCACCAAAGCGACTGTGGTAAAAGTTATCAAAGTCTGATATATCATGAACAACTTTCCAATAAGTGTGGTTGTGTTTCTGAAGTCCTTCTTGTTCTTTATGCTTTACATATATCCTAAAAATAAGACTTTATTAATATAATGAATTTGAGTAGGGTTCTATTTTATGTAATTTGAGAATCTATCAAAAATGTGTTAAAGTAGCCTAAATATAACATCTCAAAATGGTTCTTATCTTTCACAAAGTACATATTCTTTATGATAAAGTCTACTGCTTCTTATTTTCTAAGAGTAGTTATTTTTTTTTCTTTACTCTGGAAGTCACACCTATGTCTAATTTAAAACACCAGTTAAGTGAACTAAATCTTCACTTGTGTGCAACTATTTTAAATAATTCCATGAATACTTGATGCTTTTACTTTATTTCACTTTTCATTTTTCATTCTTCTTAGTTTTTAAGTTTGGGGGCATTTGTCTTTTTGTCTTTACATATTTTTATATATTCTGTCATCTCTGTATATTTATAAACATGTTCTCTCCTGAAGAATCTCCCTTTATTTATAGGTATAAGCCTTAAAATCTGGGAAAATGAACATTTTCATCACAGTGCAAGAACATATACTATGATGAGAATTTCATGTCATTTTTCTCTCTCTAATCGTTTTATATCAAATGTGTACTAAAACTCAAATTTCACTCACTGTGTTTTGTTGTGTATTGTGAATTAGTGTGATATAAAAGTTTATTGTGAGTAAAATGTAAAAGGTCTGTTCAACTAATCATGCAATAAATCTATCTGTAACACAGATAACCACATCTAACTTATATCTGTTTCTAAGTACCATCATAAACTCCATTCCTGCATAAAGAGATAAGTTCCCCAAAACATTTCTCATTCTCTGGAACTAAATTAATCAAGAAGAGAGCAGTTATAGAAAACTTACCCCTCTTGTTGTATAATGATTCCAAATAAGTGTTCTAGAGATAATATATCTATAGCTCTTTTATGAGAATTTCAGTACACTACGTGCCTCATATTTATTATACATTCAGTGTGTGTCTCTTAACACTGATGAAATTTTGTTGCTCATTACAAAAACACTGAAAATAATCTTTCAAAGATTCATATAGATATAAAAATCAGAGTTTAAATTTAAAATTAGAAATTGAAAAAAAATCTAGACTTTTTTTTTGGTTCATCCTTTGTTTACATCTAGCTGAGGGATCTAGGTATCAAGTTCCTATCATCTTACCATCACCCTCAGATAGTCTGCATAAAATACTTAAATATTATCTGGAAAAAAAGGTGACATAATTGGCACCCATCTGGCATCTAAACCAAGGCAGCAGGGATTTAAATATCTTGTTCCCTATAGGTGGTTCCTCAAATTCAGGCCTGAGGCATTGTTTTAGAGTAGAGCTGAGAATGCTATGGTTATTATATATAAAAATAGAAGAGTTGTCAACTTAGCTTGTCATCTTGACATTTTTCTTGAATGTTGAATTCACTTGCAATTCACTAGATTGGATTGCTCCAGAAGATTATTTTGTATGTGCTCATAATAAGGCTTGGAAATTCTATTTTTTTAAACATGTTCCAAATTTAACTATATTAAATGACTACTCACTCTCCAGATTAAGTTTATGCTCAATCTTTTGTGTAGCTCCAAAAAATATAGAATGCAAGAGAGATCTGAATTTACTGTAAGTAACAAGATATAGGAGAGTTATAAAATAATGTGATCTGTTTGGAATTCCTAGCATTGCAGGTGTTCTAAGGCTAGAAGACAACTACAAGACAATTTTGCAGGGTTGAGACAGAGAAGTCTCTTAAGGACCCTGACTAATGAGGAATTTTATAGTCCAAGTTTTTTGATTCTGGTAAAAACTTGTTGAAATCTAATGCTCTACGAACTTTGCATCTCCAAAGTACCATATATATTGTTTGGCAAATTGGAGTTTGCCAAGAACCCCAATTGAAAATGATGTCGTAATTAAGCACAATTAGGAGTTACAAAATATTCACAAAATTGAAAACCAGCTGCTCCAACTGCATTCTGATCCTCATAAACTTTGAGGATCATAACCTTTTGAGCAACAAGCTCAGAATCACTGAAAAACTCATGTTAGATTCTACTTTAGACTTTGGTTTTAGTTAGCACTGTTGTACTAGATGGTAAGTTTACAGGTGTATGTTTATAACTGTTACTTAAAATTCTGCATATAAGCCAATTTTCTAATTTGCTGTTTTAAAATGAAATATTTATAGGGTATATAAAACAATTATAAGTCATTATTTCAACATTCACTGGAACAAATATGTCAATATTAAGTGACAATTAAGAAAATCACACATTTTATTTTTTTTAAAATGAGTGTGGCACATTATTCAAACTGAGGATTTCAGTAACTAATGACAGAAAGACTTACTCGCTTTGTAAACCTAGAGTATTTACCATTTCTATCAAAATGTGAAGCAGAAAGAATTTATAGCATAGAGGCTAGATCCAAACAGACACCATGCTCAGTTTGTAGGTGAAAAACAATCCAAACAGAATGAGTACTAAAAGTGAAATTAAGAATTTTTAAGCACTAATTGAAAATTTTATTTTATTTTATTATTATTATACTTTGAGTTCTAGGGTACATGTGCATAACGTGCAGGTTTGTTACATATGTATACTTGTGCCATGTTGCTGTGCTGCACCCATCAACTCGTCAGCACCCATCAACTCGTCATTTACATCAGGTATAACTCCCAATGCAATCCCTCCCCCCGGCCCCCTCCCCATGATAGGCCCTGGTGTGTGATGTGTCCAAGTGATCTCATTGTTCAGTTCCCACTATGAGTGAGAACACTGGATTAAGCATGGGCAAAATGTGGCACATATACACCATGGAATACTATGCAGCCATAAAAAAGGATGACAAAGTTTGAACCTGTCCTTTGTAGGGACAATGGATGCAGCTGAAAACATTCATCATTCTTAGCATGAAAAAACTATCACAAGAACAGAAAACCAAACACCGCATGTTCTCACTCAGTTAGGTGGAAATCATTAAACAATGAGATCACTTGGAGGATGTGGGAAGCGGAAATTAAGAATTTTTAAGCACTAATTGAAAACTTCATCACTGTTTCATATAGATGCTTCAGAAAATAAAATCACTTTATTCTGATCTTTGAAATTGTAAAAGGCACACTATATACTCAGGTCATTAGCAAACTATCACATTTTATTATTTTTATGAAATGTGACCCATGGACAAAAGTCTCCAACATCTTAAGTGATTAACATTAAGTCTGTTTATCCTGAGTATTTTCACTGTCTGAGCAACTCTGACTTTGCACTTTGATGCAGTAACTTCCTATTTTATTTCTCTTTATATGGCATTTACAGATGAAAATGAACTATTAATCACTCTAAGCACTTGCTTACATAGTCTTTACAACAAACTCACTTTGAATTTATATAACATAGCTTTTTAAATGCAAATAAAGCTTTCCAGTTTCCTAAAATGTCTTTTCCCTCAATGGAAGGGATTAAAAGTTGGTATTCTCAGAGCTGCACACTCCTGACAAGCTGATTACCAGTCTGTCCTTGCAGCCGTCACAGCCTGTAACAAGTAAGAGATTGTAAATTCTAACCACTCATTTTCCCATTTCACTATCCATAGGAACTAGTGAAAAATGGAACTCTTCAATTCTACCATTTTATGTCCCTTCAAATAATAGTCAAATTCATTTCCCCCCACAGAATGTAATTGAGATATAGGCAACGACTCCAAGAAACACTGAATATTTTGTACAAGAGTCAAATCAGTTTCTTATTCTATACTCCCACCAAATAAAAGGCTTTATGATTTTGTTACTTGCATGGGAAATATTCACAGAGCACTGCCAAGTGCAAGTGTACTCTCTTGTGTCCCAGAGGTTCTCTGTCATGATCTTTCCATTTACTGCGGTGTTACCATGACATTTTGCTTTATTATACTTTGTTCAAGGACACATAAACTGAAAGGCAAAATAAATCAAAAACATATGCTTTTCTTCTCAAAGACGGTTATCGTAATATGTACACAAAGGTAAAATACATGTAAAATCAGAGCTTCCAAAAACAAGAAAGAAATAAAATCATGCCTTAATTATTAGTATTTTAATTATTGAAGATGTTTGATTTGTTCTCCATGTAAATAGAATATACTCCTTTCCCCAAACACTTGAGGGCCTTAATAGAATTTTGGAGTTGAGCATGGCATTTCAATTAAAATATATCTGAAAGACAGATATTTATAAAAAGTACAGATACCAAGAGATGATTTTGCCAAACACTTTCCTTCATTTTTAATTTTAGTATTGCCTTCAAAGTTTTACATTGGCATAAAGAATATGATTCCTACTCCTTGAAGAAAAACAATTAAGAAGAAAGAGTTCTTCAGATGTGGAAAATTTACTAGTCATGTATCATTTAGGAGCCTGAAATAGCATATGTGCAGAAAGCTGCCCACAAGTCATATTTTACTAAGGAAAACACTGAAGAGATACTTTACTATATTCTCTTGGGTCTATAAAGAGAACACTTCACAAAACTAATTTATTGAGAAAACTGAATCTCTCCAGGAAACATTTGGCCATCAACAGATTACACTGACTCTGATATGTTTTAGGAAAGATGAATATAGTCCAGGAATAGCAACATGAGCATTGGCTAAATCTACTGGGAGCAGGTGTTGAGATTTTTCACAATAGTAGGTGTTGTAATTCACAGTTAAGTATCTGAAGATTAAAAGGATACATAAATTCTTAGAATCTCTGACAGACACAAAAAGTAACTTAATTAGATTACATTAATTTGTATCGTAGTTGCATAAATTCTTAAAAACTAAAATGGAGAGAAATTAAATATTTTTAAAAGATAAATTATCTAATACATATCCTATTTAATTCTTAAAAGCATGATTCATTTTTTTAAAATTTAGGACCTAGAATCTCATAAAATAACTTTAGATAAACTTAAGGGGTATTTGACCAAATTATATCTGGTTAAGAATCTCTTCTACCAATGTTGCTTAAAGTAACTCATATATTCAGGTACTTTAAACTCTGGTAAAAGAAAGCCAGATCGTTTTAAAGGTTAGTACTTCTTTTTGTTAATTTGAAATCTGTGTCACTGACTTAAAGCTATTTAGTTTCTCTGGACTTATATATCCACTCAGGTTTCTGCTAAAAAATGTGTAGCTTTAAATAATTGATGTAATCTTATAAGGTGATCCCCAAATCTTCTTTTCTCACTCTAAATATCAATGGACCTTCCCACAGCACACTGATTTGTTGTTCCATAATTCTATTCAGCTTTCCTTATATTTCTCTAGATGGTAAATTTTACTCGTAAAGTGTTGGGCTAAAAATGAGCAAAGCAAAATGCAGTGGCAGTGTTACTACTGTTCTTTTCTAAAACTCATAGTTGCTTCTCAAAGTAGTGTTTTGCAAGATTATGTTCCACAAGTGACATTGGATCTGTATGTGGAAAAACAGTTTTATGGTTACATATATATGGAAAATACTGTGTTAACAGATTTCAATAAAACATGGAAAATACTGTGTTAACAGGTTTCAATAAAACAGAACTTACAGAAAACTGTTAACTATCTATGAGGTATCTAAAGCAGTCAAATTGACAGACAAAGAAAGTAGAATGGTGAGCATCAGGGGCTCGGAGAAGGGAGAAAAGGAGTTGTTTTATGGGTAGAGTTTTAGATTTGCAAGATGCAAATGTTCTAGGGCTATTTTGTAATATTTTAATACTTGATACTACAAAATATTTAATGAGATTCTTAAGATAAATTTTATTTATGAGTTTTTACCACAAAAAGAAACTTGATATTCAGTTTCACAATGTGATTTGCAATCCCCATATATGTTTGGAAGCATTGCTCAAACCAATTTGATTATCCAACCTTTTTGTTTTGTTTTGCTTTGTTTTGAGGTACACATTATAAAATCACAGAGTAATGTTACATGCAGCATATTTTGATTAAATACTTCCAGAGCTTCATTGCTAAAAATGATGAATGTAAGAGTTCAAATTTACGCTGTAAGAGCCAAATTTCTTTTCTGCTAACCTTTCATTCACTCATGGAGAGAATTTAACCTATTTCTTACTTCAGAATCCATTTTATTTTGCTATTAAATATTGCTACGCCTGTCCCAGCACTTTGGAGGCCGAGGCGGGCGGATCACAAGGTCAGGAGATCGAGAACGGTGAAACCCCGTCTCTACTAAAAATACAAAAAATATCCCAGCTACTCGGGAGGCTGAGGCAGGAAATGAATTTAATGCGCCATATCAGCCTGGGCGACAGAGCCTGTCTCTTGCTTATGATATCAGAGCACCTGCTTGCTTAGTCCAGTAGCCTGAGTTGTCCCACCCCTCCTGTGCAGAGATCCTGGATCAGGGGAGCCCTCCTCGCTTTATGCCCAGGCAGATCTCCACGTGTTCAGAGCACCTGCTCATTTGGTTCTGCACTCTGAGCTGCCCCACACTTCCTAGACATAGATTATGGTGCAATGAGGCCCACTTCACTTCATGCTCAAGCAGATCTCCAGGTATTTGGAGCACCAGCTCATCTGGATCAGCAGCCTAAGCCACCTCACCCTTCCTGTGCAGAGATCCTGATGCAGGGTGGTGGCAGGGAGGGCCTCTCTGCTACATGCCCATGCTGATCTCCAGGCATTCAGAGCACCCGCTCACCTGGTTCAGTAGTCTGAGTCACCCTACTCTTCCCGTGCAGAGATATTGGAGCAGGGGGCCCCTTTTTGCTCCATGCCCAGGGAGATTTCTAGGCATCTGGAGCACCCATTCTCCTGGATTAGGAGTTTACACTGACCTCACCCCTCTGCAGATAACTTGGAGCTGAGGTGGTTTCCCAGCTCCATGTCTAGGCACACGTCTGGGCTCTTGGTGGCTAGCCACTAAATTCTTCCTTCATGCTGGTGCCCATGCTGATCATCAGGGTCATGTAGGCAGACCTGCCCAATTTAACCCTGCCCTTCATGGCCCCTCAACCCATGGGCTGAGCAGGGAGCTCAGAGCACTATACATTCCACAAATGAGCCCATTGCCTGTGGTATCAGAGAGCTTCTGCCAGTAAACAAGGATCAAGGGTATACCCAGCCAAACTGGCCACAACGTGTCTTACAAAAATTAGAAGTACCAGCATCTCCAGATGAGAAGGAACCAATGAGCTCAAGAAATCCGGCCCCATGAAAAATCCAAATGCAGGGACACCACCATAGGAATACGTGAGCTCTCCAGCAAGAGTCCTCAACCAAAATGGAAACTCCAAAATCACAGACAAAGAACTCAAAGCATAGATTGCAAGAAAGCCCAATGAGATCCAAGACAAGGTTGAAAATCAATGCAAAGAAGATTCTAAAGCAACCCAGGAAATGAAGGATGAGATAAACATGTTAAAAAATCAATCAGAGCTTCTAGAATTAAAAATGTCACTTAAGGAATTTCAAAATACAGGGAAAAAAGAATTTTAGAGTTTAAACATAAGTCTTTTGAACAAACCCAGTCACACAAAAAGAAAAAAGAAATAAATGAACGAGGTCTTCAAGAAGTATGAAAGCATGTAAAGTGACCAAAGGAAAACAAATCATTCTATCAAAAAGACAAATACACTTGGATGTTCATCACAGTGCTATTCACAATAGCAAAGACAGGGAATCAACCTAGGCACCCATTAATAGTGAACTGGATAAGGAAAATGTGGTACATATTCACCATGGACTACTATGCACCCATAAAAAAGAATGAAATCATGTCCTTTGCAGCAACATAGTGGCACTGGAGGCCATTATTCTAACCAAATTAATGCAGTAACAAAAAACCACCTACCATATGTTTTCACCTATAAGTGGAAGCTAAACACTGCTTACTCATGGACATAAGATGGGAGCAATAGACACAGGAACTAATAGTGGTGGGAGGGAGGAAGGGGGACAAAGGTTGAAAACCTAACTATTGGATACTCTGCTCACTATTTGGGTAATAAGACCTTTGTATCCCAAACCTCAGCATCACACAATATACCCAGGTAACAAACCTGTACATATACTCTCTCAATCTAAAAGTTGGGAAAAAGCAAAAAAATAAATATTAGCTGGGCCTGGCGGGGCGTAGTGGCTCATGCCTGTAATCCCAGCACTTTGGGAAGCTGAGGCAGGCAGATCACGAGGTCAGGAGATGGAGACCATCCTGGCTAACACAGTGAAGGCCCGTCTCTACTAAAAGTACACAAGAAGTTAGCCGGGTGTGGTGGTGGACATCTGTATTCCCGGCTACTCGGGAGGCTGAGGCAGGAGAATGGCTTGAACCCGGGAGGTGGAGCTTGCAGTGAGCTGCACTCCACCTGGGCGACAGAACGAGACTCAGTCTCAGAAAAAAAAATAAAAAAAAAAAAAATAAATCAGCTTGGCCTGGTGGCATGAACCTGTAGTCCCAGCTGCTCGAGAGGTTTGGGTGGGAGCTTAATCCCAGCAGTTTGAGGCTGCACTGAGCTATGATTATACATACCACTGCACTGCACTCCAGCCTGCACAACAGAACACAATGCTGTCTCTAAAAATAAATAAATGAATAAACAAATATAAAAAAATTAAAAATGAATATTTAATAATATATGATTAATACAGTCTAGATTAAAAAGAAAATTATATGTATCTTGCTTCAGATTTCTTCCTCAGTTGCTTTTGTTTTATAAAACAACATTACATTGTTTCCTTTATTCAAAAAGATAAACTTTTAATAAAATACACTTTCTTTCAGAGTATATTATTCCACATGTGCTATAGGTGATAAGAAAGTCTCAAATACAACATTGAAATAAAAACGTTGGAAGTGTATCAACTATTACTCACTTTGTTGGTTTTTACTTAATATTTCCATAAAAACTGATTATTGTCTAATTACATGTAAATTATTTAAAAATTGTAAAGAATTCTCTAATTTTTATTATAATGTTACTAAATAACATAACAATTCAATCTCCTAGGGAGAAAAATTATGTAAATATCTTAAAAGAATGGATACATAAATATGCCCAATTGAATATCACAAAATAAGACTGACTTAGTCAACAAATTCAATTATTTACAAAGCAATGACACCAGGAAAGAGTGTGGCACACTTTCTTTTACATTGTCAATGTATGCTGGTGGTCCATAATTGACCCCTGATATGGAAAGATATTTGTATTTATAATGTTATTACAAACTTTTGTATATTTCATGGATCACCTGTACTATAATGCAATTTAAATAACATTCCAACATGTAAAACTTAAAATATTCCACAAAGCCACTGTTTTCTAGAAAATCATATTTTAGAGGTTTTATTTTTAATGTAAATTCTCTACTATTTGTTTTACCTGCATAAATCATGAATTCACATTGTCTTTTTAGTCATATATTTGTAAAACCCACAATGTATTTAAACAGACTGATGAATATTAGAAAATATATTAGTCATTACACGGTGAAACCCCGTCTTTCAAAAAAAAGCTGTAGTAGAATCTGTAAACCCGGGAGGCGGAGCTTGCAGTGATGTGTTTCCAGCCCCGGCGACAGAGCACTCCGTTTAGAAAATATATTAAATCTTTCAAAAAAGCTGTTAGAATCTGTAATGTGTTTCATTTAGGCATAAAATTCTATCTTTTCTCTTTTCGCGTGCTTGGATAAAAAATAAAATTTCATATTTTCTTTTTAATAAGGAGAGTTAAAAATTAAATTATAATTAATTTCTACAGAGTATATTTTTCTATTGAGAGTTTTCCCTCTATAGTTTCTACTTGCAATATTTGTGGCTTCTGCAATTGTGATTTGGTTATTTCTAGTTGTAATAAAATGGTGTAATTCTCTATCTATATGAAAGATTGTATTTCTATCCAGCTTACAATTAAATTAAAAATGTTATTTTCTCTATTATGTTAGCTTCCAATATGAATAAGAAACATTGTAAATCTATGTAGGCTGATTTCTTATTTTAAGTTTTATTTTATTTTTAATTGACACAAAGTTGTTTGTGTAATACAATGTGATGTATGTGTGTGTTGTTTAATGACTAAATTAGAGTAAGTAGCAAATTTACCACCTCAAGCATTTATCATGTTATTGTGGTGAGAACATTCAAAATCCCTTCTACTAGCCATTTTGAAATATGCAATATATTATTGTTAACTATAGTCACCCCATTGTACAGTAGAATACCCGAACTTGTTCCTACTCATTATAACTTTATACCCATTGACCAACCTGTTCCCATATGTCCCTCCCCACTGCTCCTTCCAGTCTTTAGTAACCACTATTTTACTTTTTACTTCTATGAGATCTCCCACATATGAGTGAGATCATGTGATATTTATTTTTCGTGCCTGGCTTATTTCACTTAAGATAATATATCCCAGGATTATCCATGTTGTGACAAATGACAATAAATGCTGAAATATATTCTATTGTGTATATATACCACATTTTTTAAATCCATTAACCCACTGATAAGCATTTATGTTGATTCCATGTATTGGTTATTGTGAATAGTTCTGTAATAAACATGGGAACACAGATACCACTGTGACATACTGATTCCATTTTCTTTGGATATATACCCCATTGTGGAATTGCTGGATCAGATGATAGTTCTATTTTTAGTTTCTTCAGGAAACTTTATACTGTTTTTCATAACAGCTATACTAATTTACATATTTCTACCGAAAGTGTGAAAGGGTTCTCTTCTCCACATCCTTGCCAACAATCACCTTTTGTTTGCTTCATAAAAGCCATTTCAAATGAAGGGATGTCATATTTCATTGTAGTTTTCACTTCTGTGATAGTTGGTGATGTTGAGCATTTTTTTCATGTACTTGTTGACTATTTGTGTGTCTTCTTTTGATAAATATATACTCAGTTCTTCTTCCCATTTTTAAAATAAGATCATTTGTTTTTGTTTTTGATTTTTGGTATTGAATTGAGTTCCTTATAAATTCTGCATGTTAAGCCCTTGTCAGATGTACGGTTTGCAAATATTTTCTTCTATTCTTTAAGTTGTCTCTTCACTCTGTTTATTATTTTCTTTGCTGTTCAGAAGCTTTTGTATGCTGATTTCTGATTGTGGCTTTTTCAGTTAAGTGTTGTATTTATTCTTGCCAACTTCAACAAACAGAGAAGAAGCACAATAAAAAGTAAGACTGCATCTGCCTTCTTTCAGTCCACTCAATGTATGAGGCGTTGAAACATAGATATTTAAAAAGTATAGAACACTGTCATTTTACAAATGCCCACCTTCAATTATGCCCAGCTTGTTCAGGCAGGTGAATGTGGCAAATTTTGTTATAAAACACCAAATCAATCTCCCTCTTTCCTCTGATGAAATTTGAAATGGAATATCATAAGTAGTTCAATTTTATTATATCTTTTGCAAATATTAATTATATGTTCAGTGTCATATAATGTGGCAGGAGGTAATGAAGTTGTAACATAATTATTAATCATCTTGAAGTATAAGAGGCACATTTTTCAGCTGTTATACTCTTTGATAGAGATGATGGAAATAATTTCCCTCTTTCTGTTCACCTGTATTGCAGCAATTTAAATAGACTGAAGTCCCCCACCTTCACAGAGAGATGCTTAAAATTATTTTCCAGTTTTTCTTTGTACCTTTATTAGACAAGATTAGATTTCTTTACAGTTTTGCTCCATATGTTGAAGCATTGTTTACCTTCACTTTACAAGTTGGAAGCAGCAACTGCAAAAGGTACCTGTAAAATTGATCAATCTGTCAATCAATACTCATCAATAATTGTTTTTACAACTCTGCTAAAATTCCATTAAAAACATCCTGTTATATCAATCATCATTAGGAATAATCATTATGAAAAAGATACAGTTAGGCCCTTTTTGTTACCAATGAGCGTGTCCTAAAATATAAAAGTGAAAAATCATTGCTATTTGCATGTTTTGAGATCCCTATGAAAAAGCATCTAATTATCCTTCACCTAACAACTAAATTCAAATACATAATTGTAGCAAGACAGAATTGAACTGATTAAATGTTTAATTAAATAAGGTGAAATCAGAGTGTAAATGCAGGGTAGGTTCTATCATATACACAGTATTAATAATTGAGCATAGAACATTGTGACTTTTGGCTTATGGGTATAATTATCTACTGCTGTGAAACAAATCAACTAAACCCTTGTTGGCTTGAAAATATATTAATTTTGCACACATATCTGCAATTTGGGCAAGGTCCACCTGGGTAGCTCTTCATTTCTCCATGTAGTGTCAGCTGGAGCAGCTCAAAAGGAGCTAGAGAATTCACTCCCAAGATGGCTCACTCACATGGATGACAAATCATTGTTGGTAGCCTCTTTTCCCCACATGGACTTCTCCAAGGGGCCAATTGGTCTTCCTTGCACATGGGTTTTAAGTGCAAACATCTAAGGGGACATAACATGAAAGGTGACAGTGTCTTAAGGTCTGAACGTGTAAAGTATCTAGAGTCACTCATGATTTTACAAAGCATTACAAAGTCCAGATTCGAGGATTCAAGGCAAGGCATCATAGATCCTACTCTTGATGAGTTAGGAATAAAGAAAAGGGGAGCCATCATTTTAAATTGCAACTTAAAATTGTCATCAACATACTTATCTTAACAACTGCATTAAGTTCCAGAATACTAGCTGTGTTCTTTTGTCAACAAATGTATTATCAAAGATATTGCTGAGACTTTCTCCAATTTATAGGTATAGAGACCTATTGCTTAGGTTGGTGATGTGATTTTTCTCTCTTGATTGGTTACTTTGCCAGTGGACCAGTACTGACCTAGAATAAATTAATCAGAGCCTGTCTTCTAAGAATTTGGAATAGGGTCTGAGAAACCATTAATCATCTCTGAAAGTGAATTGATTTTGAATTATGTAAACTCAGAAATTTTGAGTTTATATCAGTTTATATTTTAGCTGACATCAAATATGTGCATACAGTAAAAGGAGAATCAACTTAAAGAAAAAGAAAGAAGTGAATCAAATACTGCCTATGGTAGAAAAAATAAATGAGAAGGAGATAAGCTTCCCAGAGACTTGAATGCCAATCACATTTAGGTTCCATTTTCTCAGTCATTTATGCATTACTTTATACCTACTTAATCTTCCTCCAGGCCAGACCCTGGAGACACCATAGTAAACAAAAAAGACACTGTTCCTGGTTCCAGGGACTCTACTAAAAATGAGAGAAATAATAAACAAAATAGCAAGATTAATATATAAAGAAATATGATACTTTCATATAAGGATAAGTCCCAGGTTTGGAGATAAGTTTTTCAGCTAGAGTATTTAGGAATGGCCATTAATTTCATGGTTAGCAGCATATTCTACATGAATGTCATGCTCACTAAATAATCATAATTTTTATTATAGCTTCTTGATAAAATCTGTCATCAACTCTGCAATGCAGATCAGCAGTAATTATACTGATTCAATGATAAATTTTCAAGCTAAGGACTGAAATGATTAAAAAGAGCTTTAGTTTCAAAGTTCTGCTAATGTGTATGACATAAGAATATAATTTTTCATTTTTCCTCGGTTTTTTTTAATTAAAAGATACTGTATAAGCAAAAAGTATGTTTAAGAGATGGGATGGGAGGATCCAAAGGAAAGCAAATATTAATAAGTTCCTGACAGGAGATAGTTTCACAATTTGAAGAAAGGTACCTGAAGTCAGGCTTCTACCCTCCCACAGAAATTGGGAGATAGAGGTACTGTATTAGTCAGTTTTCATGCTGCTAATAAAGACATACCCAAGAGTGGGTGATTTATAGAGAAAAGAGGTTTAAAGGACTCGCAGTTCCACATGTCTGGGGAGGCTTGACAATCATGGCAGAAGACAAAGGAAGAAAAAAGGGACGTCTTACATGGCGGCAGGCAAGAGAGTGTGGGCAGAGGAAATCCCCATTATAAAACCACCAGATCTCATGTGACTTATTCGCTGTCATGAGAACAGCATGGGAAAGACCTGCCCCCATGATTCAATTACCTCCCACCAGGTTCCTTCCACAACGCATGGGAATTATGGGAGCAACAATTCAAGATGAGATTTGGGTGTGGACATAGCAAAACTGTATCAGGCACTATCCTTTTTGATGGTTACATTTCAAAGGGATTACTCTCAGGTCCTTGAGAAAGACATTCCTGAATTATAAAATTGTCCAGAAGTTTTTAAAAAGACTTGCCTCTGAAAGGGACAGAGAAAGAATTTCTAAAGTAAATGCTCTATGGAAACAGGTCAGTAGCCCCTCTGTTTAGGTCATCTTGATTCTGTAAGGTTGGTGATGATAGTAAAGTCAGGAGCCTAGAGGCAGGAAGAAATCTGTCTGAAGTTAGGACAAATTGAGGGAAATGTCAAGGCCACCACTGTCAATAGGTTATCAAAAAATAAGAATAGTTAGGGTTTCATGAATGGGCTAGTTAGATTGACAATTACAGCATTATAAATATTTATTAAAATACACATATTTGATATAAATGTATATATAATATAGTATTTATATATATAGTGTAGAGTATAATATATTATAGTGTTATCCATATAATCTAATATACATATATGGGCATCATTAAGTGTACATAGTTGTATTAGCCCTTTTGTGTTGCTGTAAAGCAACACCTGAGGCTGGGTAATTGATAAAGAAATTAGGTTTATTTGGCTCTCAATTCTGCTGTACAAGAAATATGGCACCAGCATTTGCATCTTATGAGGGCCTCCAACTGCTGCCTTTCATGGTGGAGCTTGTAATTCCAGAGGTCATGTGGTGAGAAAGCCAGCAGGAGAGAGTGGGAGGAGGTCAGCCTCTTTTCTAAAAACCAGCTCTCACAGGAACTAATATAGCAAAAACTCACTCCCCTACTCTCAGGAAGGGCATTAACCTATTCATAAGGGGTCAACCCCCATGGGATTAGGTCAACCCCCTAATCCCATTAGGTCCTAACTTCGCTATTGGGGAATCACATTTCAACATGAGATTTGGAGGGGAATTCAAACAATAGCAATGGTATGTTTTTATACTATAAATAAATATATATGTATGTATATCATATGAAAGGATGTTTCACTTTTAAAATTTTTGCTTCATTTTCCACTTCTTGTCTTACATATTTCACAGAGTTTAATTCCTGTCATACTTACCATCACCTTGTAAAGAGCAATCATCCCTCAGTATCCATGGGAGATTAGTTTCAGGACTCTGCATGGATATCAAAATTCATGGATGCTCAAGTTCCTTATATAAAATAGTGTAGTATTTGCATATAACCTATGCACATCCTCTTGTATATTTCTAATCATCTTTAGATTACTTATAATACCTAATGCGATGTCAATGCTATGAAAAGAGTTGTTTTGTTACATTGTTTAAGGAATAATAAGAAGAAATGAAGAAGCCTGTACATGTTCAGTATCTTAACCATCCACTTTTACAAACAATGTTTTTGTCTACGACTGAGTCCATGGAAGCAGAACCCATGAATACATACGGCTACCTTGTAAATATTATTACAGTTATTTTAAAGAGAGAAAACTGTGGATTAGAATAGTTAATGTAATACCCATGGACAAGTAGTGTATAAATGATAGAAACAGGTAATCATAATAGAAGTATCTTACTCTGAAGTAGATTACTCAAAAGTATCTTACTCTTAACAAACACAACTATAACAAAGGTAAATTTTACTTATATTAAATATAGAAGCAAAGCAATAAATTTAGATATTTGAGAATAAAAATCTAAAAATTTTATTTATTTAAAAATATAAAAAAAATTACAGGGCTTTTTTATAATACATATGTATTTTCATACATATTTTATAATGTGGATTTGGTTTGCTGTGTCACAATGGTGAAGGGTCCAGGCTACCCAATCCATTTTTTTTACACAGTAACACCTTGGTTAGCAGTCAAGGTTCTCCTTAAATGTCTCATCCTCAGAAAAATATCCACACACTCTACTCTCCATTCAGAACATCAAAGACTATTGAGACACAGGAAGACACTTAAAGACATTTCAACCCAAAGTCACTTCTACTCTCTTCTCTGATCTTCTTCAGTAAGCAGTTTTCTCTTTCTACTTAAAGGACTTGCATCTCTCCCTCACTGTATGTGCATTTCCGCATTCTTTTTCCCCTATACCTATCACCATTTTGTCTAGTTTCTAAGTAAGGGGACAAGAGGCCCTGAAAGTGTGAAAAACCTGAAAGTCTTTAATCCTTTAAGTTTTTACATACGTTGAATATGTTAAACAAAATTATAGGAGTCTGTTGTTGCGAACTTTATCATTAGGCCCCACAAGACCAAACTAAACCAAACTGAGTCATTCATGCTGAATGCCACGTAATCAAACAGAAATATTGAGGAAGGAGATCAATCCTAAAACATACCAGTTTTTTTTTGTTGTTGTTTTTTTTTTTTTTTTTTATTTACTGAAAATGGAAAATTCCGGTTGTTAACATTTAAAACACAAACACAATATTTTACAAATTTGGAAAGGAGGAAAGGAGACCTTATTTCTTTTAAAGGGTTACAGCCTACAAGGCAGTCATCCCCCAGGCTGAGAATCATACCTCCAGCCAAGTAAATATACATCTACTTCAAAGGAGGAGGGGTCAGAATAGGAGAAATGCTGAACAGTTTAGTTAAACATATTCAACAGGTTACAGGAGGAGCTACGATTACTCATCAGGGTGGTCCCGATTCATGCCTTAAACAAAAATGCATGCATTTTGTGAGACCCATATTCACTTTGGGGTGGAGACTTAACATTTAAGTGTATTACAATTAGGCATTAACATCAAAATGTCTTTTCAAGGTACTAAGGCACACAAGTGCACAATCTCTGTAAACCAACCAGAACTAGTCCATGGTCCGTGGTCTTCTTATGTGGAGAAAGTTACTGAAATCAGTCTCTTGCCCAAAGAAAGCTGTCTTTTTGGCTGGTGGAACAAGAGCTGCAGGTAAATAAGTTAGTCAGCAACTGGTGGAGCTACAAATGGTTTTAATATTTTCTCAAGGCCAGTGCTTAACACTAAGGAAAAAAACACAAAATAAAACAAAAACAAACAAACAAACAAAACCTTGTGGTAGTTAGAACAAAGTTTATTCTTTAAGTGTAGGAGTGTGTAACTTAACCCTTGCCTGCATAGACTTAGGTCCTGTTTATAACGTGGTGTCTTATTGCCACAAAGAGGCTGCTCTGTTAGTCTTATGATTTCCATTTTGACATTAATTCTGGTCAGTTGTTGTGTGTAAACCACAAAAAGGAGGAGATTTTAACAAGGCATGTCTAACCTCCCATCCTATCATGACCAGAATTCCGTATTAAGGTTTTCCTGGGGCCACTGTGGCCAAAGGGGAGTCCATCCAGTCATGGTGGTTTTAAGATTTTATTTTTAGTTTATGCATTCTACCTGTGTCAGCATAATAGGAAATTTCCCCTCTGTTCTACCACTTACAAAAAAAGTAACCTGAAGTAACCTGATGTTAAATAATCTTTTTTCCTAGTTTTTCTATTGTTTCCTTTCCTTGATTGCATCTTACAAAACCCACTATTCTGCTATTGCGCAGGAGCTGAGACCAAAGAAGTCCATTTACAATGGTGCCAAAGAATAACCTCAATCCTCAAACTTTTGGTCAATCTCTGAAAATTGAGAGGCTAACCAAAAGGGGAGGAGGTGTTAATTTTAGAAATGTCCACAGGAAACTTACATAACAAACTGCAACATAACTTAGTGTGTAAACAAACTGAAAACCTAACTTAGCAATTTGCCATTGTAACAAAGAGCTCAGCCAGTCACAGCAGCTGAGCTTCAGTCAATAGTGGAAGGAGGCCAACTGTTCAAACCAGGTTATTTAAGGCAAAACTAAGCATTAACCAACTCAGCTCTCTCTGTACCTCACTCTATTTTCTGTATGTCATTTCCTTTTTCTGGCTATAAATATAATCTACGCATGTGTTGGGGTAGAACATTCTGAGTCATTTTTGGTCTAGACTATCATTTGATTTTAGAATTGCCAATAAAAGTCAGTTAAGATCTGCAAAAATAGATTTGTCATAATTTTGTCTTTTAACAAATATTTCTCATGCAGAATGGACAGTAGAAATAAAAAAATTAAGGTTTTTTAAAATACAAATGGGTTAGAAATAAGGGAAGAGAACATATTTTAAAAATCAGCTATTGTTGATAGCCACAAAGGTATGCTTTTGTTGGATTTTGTTTGCTTGTTTGTTTGTTTGTTTGTTTGTTTTTGAAGCAGACATTTTTTTGGCTCGTATGGAGTAAATCCTAATTTTCCCATTGTAAATGGTGTGCCCTGTTGGCAAGTTATGTGTCCAAGAAGACACATGAACTGTTTCAAGGCAAAAAGTTACCATTCATTTTATGGACGCTCTAATGACTCAAGTAAATGACCTGTTTATTAAGCAACTTTAAGGGTCTTATTATATTTAATTAATGGTTGAAAATGTAGTATAATGGTCAAAATATATGAGTGTTATGCTCATGCTCTGTAGACTACAATATGACTTTACTACAGAAAAAAATAATTTCTTTTGCATTCTGACCTTTAAGAATTATACCAGAAGTTAAGAAATAAGATTACTTTATGAATGAGTTACAGATATTATAAAGAAAAGCATCTATGTTGACAGAACATAGACTATATATATAGTTTAACAAAAGTCTTGTGGCTTTGAAAATAATGGGAAATATTATAGATGATTTATTTAATGCAATAAAATATCAATTTTATTCAGAACCATTAATAAATGACTCATTAAACTAAAGAATCACCATTTATTTTATTCCATGAAAACGTTATTAAAACATAATGGATTCAATCAAGAATAAAGTAGTTTTTTATCTTTAGAATACATGTCCTGAGAATATGCGTCACTTTACTATTGTTTTAACTAATAATAACTACCATTTTTCAAATATATTATTTGTGGTCACACTACTGAGTGCTTCAAATGCATATTTTTAAACATTCTTACAACTATCAATGATTTCCATATATGAAATTAGTTCTCTAAAAATGGTTAAATAACTGCCCCTAAGTAATAAAAATAGTAACTGGTAAAGCTGGAATTTACAATTAGGTTTAATTTTAAAACACATGATATGGAATGATGATTGTTGTTTAATGTAAGTTAACATTGCTCAAACTGCATATTTAAATACATAGAGCTAAACTGGATAAATAACATTGAATTCCAAATTTATTATACGAGTTAGTTGAATATTCAATTGTTCACCATTACCATTTGATGTCATAGCCCCTTCAATACTGTTACATATGTTTTAAACAAAAATGTTACTACCTGTATAAAAATGCCATTCCCCTACTATTGCTGTCAACCAATTACTCAGAAATTTAGTGTCTTAAAACAATAATTTCATTGTTTTATTGCCCTATGTTTCAGAATAACTCAGTAGGCAGTTCTGGCTTGGAGTCTCTAACTTAGTTGCCATAGATGGTGATTTAGTCTGCAGACATCCCAAATGCTCACTCATCTGGCTGGGCATTGATACTGTCTGCTGAGTGGTCATATAGGGCTGTCAATCTGAGTGTCAAAATGTGTGTGGTCTTTCCAGCATGACAGTCTCAAAGTGGGCAGACTTCTGACCCTAGAATAAACAGCTCAAGAGTGTCCTCAGAAGTCAGAGTATAACTTCTGCTGAAAACTAGTTACTAAAACTGAAAGGGGATATAAGCCCCCTCCCCTAATGAATGTTGTGTCAAGAAATTTGCGGACATATTTTGCAACCACCACACTGTGGATAGACATATAACAGAAAATGATTATCAATCAAGATATTATGGAAACATCTATAGCTTCAATATATAACTCATTTCAAATATATACAGAGTTATTTTCCAAGTTTATTTTACCTTTTTCCACATAAAAGTGTTATATGTTTATCACCATTTGAAAAATACCTAAAATAATAATAAAATTTGTAAAAGCATCCAAAGTCTCAAATCCAAAGATAACTACTATATTATTTTATGATTTTATAGTCTTACTAAGATCTGAAAGATGTCTTACTAAGACTGAATTATATAAAATCATTATTAACTATGTTTCTCAATTTATGCACTAGACTCCTATGTCAGTTAAATAATATTTACTTAGTCCAGAATGACTTTTTTGTAACCATTGATCATTAAATGACCAAAATAATTTTGTAGAGAATATAAAACTCTCTGTGTGGATTGAGAACTAAATGTATTTTATTATATAACATAATTATGTAGAAATTAATTTAATGAATAAATAGTAGGCTTCTGATATATACTTTCAGTTTTTCTTCATTATAATGTGTAGAAATGTTTACTTGTGAGCCCAAGAGAATAGTTTCTATTCTGGTAGATTCTTCTGATCCAATTTTCCCCCAGAAATCCTCTGGGCTCATGCTATTTAATTTTCTAATTTTAGGGCCCTTATCCCTATTGTTTGCAAGTTATTCTCAATCTCCTGTAAGTCAATTGTTCCCAGTACACATTAAGTAGAGTATTTATTAACTAATTTCTACGGAGACTTTTTAGCTTCCTAAATATTTTTCAAAATAGTGACATTCTGATTTACTAAAATAAGTCTTGATTCAACAGCATCTTACTGTAACTCAGCCTTTCAAGGTAAGGATTGTCAGTAGAGTTTTCCACAAATATCAGAATTCTATGATCTTTCATTGCAAATACATTAAAATGTTTATATCTGCTTCGTTTAGTGACTTCCTAAATTTTGTGTATTTGATGGAATCAGGGGCATCATGAGAATCCATTTGCTATCTCATCACACACTATTTTGTGCAAGTAGATGTTCAAATGGTATACTTTTTTAAAGGTGAATGCACAAGCGTATTACAAAAATATATCTACATTTTGTTTAATTTGGATATCTTCAGTCTGCCTCCTATCTTCCTAAAAAATGCAGTTGCAACATACTTGCAATAGACATTTTTTTTTTTGTGTGTCTCTAACGACTTGTATTCACTGTTCAGATTCTGACACTGTAGATATTTCATAGATCGTCTTTTTATGTCTCTGACATTTATGCATTAAGTCGGGTTCTATCGAGGGACTTTGACCCAAATTTTCAGCCTAGCTTAAAGACTCAGAAGGCCAATATACCAAGGAAGAAGATATTAGATATTTAGACCTATTATTTTGATGCTATTTATAAAGTTTTTCTTGAATTCTGAAATACATTCTAGTATAGTTTATATTTAAACTTACGTTTTATTGTTGTTGTTTTATTTGAGATGGAGTCTCACTCTGTTGCCCAGGCAGAAGTGCAGTGTCACAATCTCAGTTCACTGCAACCTGTGCCTCTCAGGTTCAAGCAATTCTCCTGCCTCAGCCTCCCAGCTGAGATTACAGGCCCACGCCACCATGCCCGGGTAAATTTTTTTTTTGTATTTTCAGTAGAGATGGGATTTCGCCATGTCGGCCAGGCTGGTCTCGATCTCCTGACCTCGTGATCTACCCGCCATGGCCTCCCAAAGTACTGGGATTACAGGTGTGAGCTACTGCGCCTGGCCTTAAACTAATATTTTCTTAAACTTTGGGTTGTGTCATATTATCTTCAACTGTAGTGTTCTTAGTTAATGTTGCCAACTTGTATGTACTCAGCCTCGCACTACTCACTCACTCCATTTATCTGAGAAGAGTTTGCCCAATCACCACCCATTTCCCCAACCAATCACTTTTTGGTAGTATAAGCTTTGCTACTACAGTCACTTTATGTGTGTGTGTGTGTGAGTGAGTCTGTGTGTGTGTGTGTGTGTGTGTGTGTGTGTGTATAAAATTCAAGCTGAGCCAGTTAACATGGCTGTTAGAGATAAATTCATATAGGATAATGAGGTTTGATATTCAATTATTAATTTTTCTAGATTGGTGACTAATATATAGTTTCATATAATACACAGGCAAAAGTTTGTATCATGGTTTAATCAGTTGTTATGCCTCTTTTGATAATTTTCTGTTACATCTTTGCTTGTTCTATAATTGAAAACATAATGTTGCAGTACACTGATTTATCTGAATTCTTTACACATTAAAGTTATTGCTAGTTTACCTGTCCTAATTTTGTATCAGTTTACTTGTTTTAACTTCTCATTTCATTATAATTGAGGTATTTTTTAACATTTAAGAGTAGTCAAATACGTTGTTATTGTTCTTTAGAATTTTTCTAAGATTTGAGATTTAAACATGTATTGCCCTTCAATATTTCTGTAAAGTAGCAAAAATATATAACGACAGCTACCCTCTTAAATATTCTTATGGACAGTTCAGTGTTATTAACTATAAATACAATGTTGCACAGCAAATCGTTAAGATTTTTTATCTTGTATGATGTAAACTTTATTTCCATTGGACATTACCTGTTTCCCTTTCTGCTAGCATCTGGTAACTACCATTTTCTGTTTTGATGATTTTGATTATTTTAGATAAGTCATATATGTGGAATAATGCAGTGTTTGTCCTATGGTGACTGGCCTATTTCACATAGCGAAATGTTCACAAGGTGCTTCCATGTAATAACATTACAGTTTTGTAGCTGAATAGTGTTCAATTGCATATATGAAGCACATTTTTATCATCCATTCATTCAGCCACAAGCATTTAAGTGGTTTCAACCTCTTGACTCTTGTGAATAATGGTGTGATTGCTGTGAATACAATATATCCTCAAAAACTTGATTTTCATTCTTTTGCATAAATATTCAGAAACTGGATTTTTAAAATAATATGCTATTTCTATTTTTTTATAAAGAATATCTATACCATTTAACATTTTCACCAACAGTGCACAGGGTTGCATTTTCTCCATGTTCTTTTCAATATTTGTTTTTTATTTTCTTTTTTGTGTTTTGTGTTTTTTTTTTTTTATGTTGGCCACCCTAACAGGTATGAAGTGACATTTTATTGTAGTTTTAATTTACATTTACCTGAAGAATAGTGATGTTGAGGGAATCGATTCCTATCCCCTTTGGCCATTTGTAACTTTTCTTTGAATAGATGTCTATTGAAGTTATTTGCCTATTTTTAATCAGGTTTTTGGTCATAAAATTATAGGACTGCTTTATATATTTTGAATAGTAACTACTTATCAGATATATTGTTTGCAAATATATTCTTCATGCTGTGGGTTGCCTTTTGACTTATGATTGTTACCTTTGCTCTGCAGAAGCTTTTTAGTTTAATAGAGTCCCAATTTGCCTATGTTTACATTTTTTCCCTGTGCTTTGGGGTTCTATCCAAGAAATCCCTAGCAAAACCAATGCTACATATATATTTTAAAAAACCTGTTTTATTCTAGGAGTTTTACAACTTTGTGTCTTAATTTTAAGCCCCCAGTGTGATTTTTTGTGTGTGGTTTAAGATAACAGTCCAATTTCATTCTTTTGCATATATTATTTAGTCCTTCCAACACCATTGTTGAGAACAGTATCCATTCCTCATTGGATAATTCTTGTCACCCCCTTTCAAAGATTTCAAAGATTCATTCATATATATATATATGAATTATTTTGGGGCTCTCTATTCCATTCAACAGGTTTATGTCTGTCTTTATGCCAGTACCATACTCCCTTGATTGCTGTCGCTTTATACAACTTGAATATCTTATTCAAATGCTTGAGACCAGAAGTGTTTTGTATTTTGTTGTTTTTTGAACTGGGGGACATCCACATGCATATAATGAAATATGTTGGAGATGGGAATCAAGTCTAAACACAAAACTAATTATATTTCATATATACCTTATCCAAAGAGTCTGAAGTTAATTTAATATAACATTTTAAATAATTTTGTACATGAAACAACATTTGGACGCATTTTGACTGTGACCCATAACATGAGGTCACGTGTAAAATTCTCTACTGTGGGTTCATCACGTCACTCAGAGAGTTTTGGATTTTGGAGCATGTTGGATTTTGGATTTTCAGGTTAGAGATGCTCAGATTGTATTATAATGTGTTTTGAAATCCCAAAAAGTGATGCTTCTAGTTTTGTTCTTCTTTCTCACAATCAACTTGGTTATTCAGGATCCTCTGTGGTTCCCTGTGAAATCTAAAAAATTTTTTCTGTTTCTGTAAAAACATGCCATTGAGATTTTTATTTATATTGCATTGACTCTCTAGATTGCTTTGTATAGCATAGACATTTTAACAATATTAAGTCTTCTAATTCATTAATATAGAATTTTCATTCATTTATGTCTTAATTACTTTCATCATTTTTTAAAAATCCAGTGTATAGTGTTTCACCTCCTTGGTTAAGTTTATTCCTAAGTATATTATTCTTTTTGATTATATTCTTAAATTCTTTTTCAGAGTTTGATATTAGTGTATAGTCATGTAACTTAACTTGTTATATTTATATTGTATCCTGAAACTCACTGAATTTATTAGTTCTAACTGGTTTTTGTATGTTTTGGTAAAAAAGGTCTTTAGTGTTTTCTACATGTAAGATTATGTCTTCTGTGAACAGAGATAATTATACTTCTTCCTTTTCAATGTGGTAAATTTTCATTTACTTTTGTTACCTAATTGCTCTAATACAGCCTCAGGTATTATGTTGTACAGAAAAGGTGAAAGTGGGCTAGGCGCCGTGGCTTAGACCTGTAATCCCAGCATTTTGGGAGGCCAAGGCAGGTGAATCACTTGGGGTCAGGAGTTCGAGACCAGCCTGGCCAACACAGTGAAACCCCATCTCTACTAAAATACAAAAATTAGTCAGGCATGGTGGCACATGCCTCTAATCCCAGCTACTTGGGGGGCTGAGGCAGGAGAATCGCTTGAATCTGGGAAGCGGAAGCTGCAGTAAGTCGAAATCTTACTGCTGCACTCCAGCCTGGGTAACAAAGCAAGACTCTAAAAAAAAAAAAAAAATGTGGTGAGAGTGAGAGGGGGCATTCTTCTTGTGTTGTTCTGATTTTAGAGAAAATATTTCAGATTATCATCATTAAGTATGATGTTAGCTATGAGCTTTTCATTTGCGATGTTTAACATGAAATTGTTTTCTTCTATTCTCTTAATTTTTAACTGTTTTTATCATGAAAGTATATTAAATTTTGCAAATGTTTCTTTCTGCAACTATTGAGATAATCACGTGATTTTTATTTTTTTCTCATAATGTTGTGTATTATATTGTTTGAATTACGCATGTTAAATCAACATTGCATCCCAAGGATAAAACTTACTTCCTCGTTCATGGTGTATTATACTTTTAATATGTGGTTGAATTCAGTTTGCTAGTATTTTGTTGAAAACTTTTGCAGCATTTGTAATTTTTTTATTTGGCTCTGGTATCATGGTAATGTTGGTCTCATAAAATGAATGTGCAAGTGGTCCTTCTACATGAAGATTTTAGGAAGAATTTGAGGATTTGCATTGATTATCTAAATATTTTATAGAATTAAACAATGATAATATCTAGTCTGAGGCTTTTCTTCTTGGGAGATTTTTTGATTGGTGATTCAGTTTTCTTACTAGTGATTCATTTCTTTAGAATTTCAATTTCTTCCTGATTCAATTTTGGTAATTATGTGTTTCCAGGAATTTATCCATTTCTGTTATGTTACCCAACCTGTTAATGTTTAATTGTTAACAGTATCTGTTTCAATACTTTTTATTCCTATGGCATCAGTTTTAATGCATTCATTTTATTTCTGATGGTGTTTATTTGAGCTTCTTGTTTCACTTAACATAGGTAAAGCTTGGTTAATTTTGTTGATCTTTAAGAAAACTTTGTTTTATTGATTTTTTTGTATTGCTTTCTATCCTCTATTTTGTTTCTTTATAGTCTAATCTTTATTATTTGCTTACTTCTTCTAATTTTATTCTTGTCTTTCTGCTTCCTTAAGGTGTAAAATCAGGTCTTTATGTAAAGTCATTTTTTTTTCAAATATTAGCATTTACAAGTATAAATTTTCCTCTTAGTAATTATTTGCCACATCCCATAAGTTTTGATAAGGTGTGGTTTTATTTTCATTACTCTCACGATATTTTGTAATTTCTAATTTTATATCTTCTTTGATCCATTTGTTTTTCAGGAGTTTGTTAATTTCCAAATGTCATAAAATTTCCAGTTTACTTTCTGCTATTGATTTCCTATTTAATTCCATTGTGATCAGAAAAGATATTTGAGACACTTATTATGTTTCCAATCACGTTAAAGCTATTAAAAGTTCTTTTGTAAAACTAAAAACAGGATTACCGTTTAATGTTAATCTCACTGCTGGGTATATATGTGAAAGGAAGGAGATCAGCATGTACAAGTTATATCTGCACTGCTGTGTTTATTGCAAAATTATTCACAGTAGCTAAAGTATGGAATTAACCTAAGGTGTTCTCAATCGTATGTGGAAGGTTAAAAAAAAAAGTTGAACTTATGGATGTAAAGAGTACGCTGGTGGTTACCAAAGACTAGGAAGAGTAGGGAGGAAGAAAATATAAGAGAGGTTGGCTAATGACTGAAAAAATACAGTTAGATAGATAATATAAGTTTAAGTGTTCAATAGCACAGTAGAGTGACTATAGTTATTAATAATTTATTGTATATTTCAAAATAGATAGAAAAGAAGATTTGGATTATTCACAACAGAAATAAATAATAAATGTTTGAGATGATAGCTATCCTAATTACCCTGATTTTATTATTAACCTTGTAAGGATGTATCAAATATCACCAGTACCCCACAAATATGTACAATTGTCAGTTGTACATATTTATCAATTGTCAATGTGTCAATTAAAAAACATAAAAGCAAAACCTAAGTATATTTTTTCAAAAATTAAAAAAAGAGAATTTTTTTTTGTGATTTAACATGTGATCTAACCTTGAGAATATTCCCTGAGCACTTGAGAAGTGTGTATGCTCTGTAGCTGTTGAGTGGAATGTTGTGTACCTGTCTGTTAGGTCCTTTTGGTCTATAAAATTGTTCAAGTCCTCTTTTTCCTTATTGATTCTGTCTAGTTGGTGTGGCAATTATTGAAATGGGGTTTTAAAATAGTCTACAACTATTTTGTTGCTATCAGTTTCTCCATTCAGTACTGACAATGTTTGCTTCATATATTTATATACTCTGATGTTGGGTATATACATATCATTGTAATATCTTCCTGGTGAATTGACCCTTTTATCATTATATAATGTCCCTCTTTGACTTTTATGACACTTTTTGACTTAAAGTCTATTTGTCTGACATTAAGTATGACAACTTCTGTTCTCGTTGAGGTTCCAATTTCATGGAATATATATTTTAATCCTTCCACTTCACTGTGTGTTGCCTTAAACCTAAAATAAGACTCTTGTAGACAGCAAATATTTGAATCTTGTTTTTTTCAGTCAATTCAGGCACCCTATGTCCTTGAGGAGTTGAAACCACTCACATTTATAGAAATTATTGATAGGGAAAGATTTACTGTTCACATTTTCTTTGTCTTATTATTATTATTATTTTGTTCCTCTTTTTCCTTCTTGCCTTCGTCCTCTTTGTTTTATTGAGTTTATTTTGTGATATGTTTGGATTTCTCTCTCATTTTCTTTTACCATCTTATAGGTATTTTTGTGATTACTATGGAGCTTACTTAAAACATTTTATAGTTACAATTTAAAGTTAAGTTGATAACTACTTAACTTTAATCTCATACAGTAACTCTCCACTTTCATATCTCTCTTACACTTCCTGGTATCAATATCACAAGTTACATCTTTTTATATGATTTATGTATGGAAATATTTTTATTTTTTATATTTTGGGTTTTTTATATGTTTTAATTAAACTTTTATAACAGAAATGAAAGTTATTTACACAATATCATTATGATGTTACAATATTTTGTATTTTTACATATATTTATTTTTTATCAGTGAGTTTTATACTTTCATATACTTCTGTGTTGCTATTTATTATTACTGTTTGTATCAACTTTAAAAACTCCTTTTGGAATTTTTTAGTGATAATAAATTCCCCCAGCTTTTTTTTATCTGTGAAAGTCACTGTTTCTCCTTCATTGTTGAAGGAAAGTCTTGCCAAATAGATGTAAATACACGATAGTCTTTGGAGTATTCTCTTGTATGTGAAACATTGTTTTGTCTTGCTACTTTCAAACGTTCCCTTTGTCTTTGACTTTTGACAGTTTGATTATAATGTGTCTTGGTGGACTGCTTTGGATTTATCCTGTTTGGCAATTTATTAGATCTTTTGAATCTAATGTTCATTTCTCTCCCAAATTTGAGCAATTTTGGCCATTGTCACTTTACAGAAATTATCTGGCCCTATCTGTCTCTTTTTTCATCTAAGATTTTCCATTTTATGTGTATTTGTCCATTTGATTGTCTCCCATAAGTCCCCTAGATATCCTTGATTCTCCTTTATTATTTCTGCTCCCACCTCCTCTCTTCTGATTGGATAATATGAAATGTTATGTTTTCAAGTTGGCTGATTCTTCTACTTGATAACTTCTGCTATTCAGTTCTTGAAGCAAATATTTTATTTCAGCTGTCAGCTTTAAAATGTCTGTGTTTTTTTATTAATATCTATTTTCATTCTCTTTGTTGACATTCTCATTTGTTTAGGCATTGTTTTCCTGGGCTTATTGAATATCTTTATGGTAGTTATTCTGAATTATTTGTCAGGAAACTAATATAGTAATGTTTCATCAGAGTGGATGTCTTGAGATTTATTTTGTTCCTTTGATAGGGCCATTTTTCTATTTTTTTTCTTGTTTCATGTAACTTTACGTTGACATTCACATATTTGAAAACAGCCACCTGTCTCATTTTTTATGGACACGCTTCATATATGAAAGTACCTTCACCATTTAGCCCTTCTAGACTTTCTGGGGACCTTTCAAACATTTTATGTGTATGTGTCTTTTCTACATTCATGCATGTATATCCCTATTTAGAGTCACCAATTTCTTATTCAGTAATTTGTAATCTCTTAGTCTCTCTAGTACCTGTTTGCTATACAACAGATCCTGTAGAGGAGTAGTATACCACCCAGCTCTTTTTTTATTTTCAATGGCCCCCAGGAATCTAGAATATGCTGTGGCCATCAACACCCTGAGAGGCAAAATGGAAACCAGTCTCTTGGACAGGCCCCTAAAATCCATAATATAGCACAAATGCTCCACGCTTTTCTTTGCCTTGAGAGAAAGGCCACTAATCTGAATCTGTCTTTGCCTGCTCCGGAGCAACATAATGTCATCCAGTTTTTGTTGTTTGTTGTTGTTGTTCTTTTCTGTGGCCCCAGACATCTAGAGTATTCTAGGTCCCATAAGCATTTCAGGACAGGCAAGAAAGAAGCCGTTCCTTTGGGCAGCTTCCCCATTCGCCCTGAAAAAAGTCCAAACATCAGATGTATAGTCTAGTTGACCTCTGTAACCTAGCTGATTTTTATTTGGGATATTTATATTATAATGGATGTCTATCTGTCTATGTATCCATCTATTTATCTGTCTAGATCTAGATCTAACTATATACTTATTTCTTCAATACATCCTCTTAATTGATCTGTAGTACTTTATTTAATGTAATCTTTAAATATGGTGTAAAATATTGCTGTGTTTTCTAGTCTGTTTTATTTTTTGATCCTTTCTTATGATGGTACCTCACTTTTTAAATTATTTTTTGTATAATATGTTTAATATTTGGTAGAGCTCATCTTAATCCCTTGTCATATATTTTTATTGATTTGTCTTGCTTATCTACATTTCTACATGAATTGTCCTGAGATAACTGAATATTTAGCTTTGTATTCCCCTTACAATGTTTACAAAATCTCAATGCTGCTAATTCACAAACAAAAATGCTCATCAGGTTATTAGAACTTTATCTTATGAGTTTGAAGTTATCTGTAAGTATCAATAAAGAATTAACCTTGCTTCTTTCCTATTTAGATTATCTCTCTAGAAGCAGGATGATTCCATTCATGAGAAAGATTTCTTTATCCAAATTCCTTAATATACTATTTAGGAAAATATTCCTCTGAATTTCTAGGATGTGATAGACTTCTGGTGATTTCTTACTAGTGAAAAGTTATATTTTTATCTGTGTAGGTGCATGTGTGTGTGAACATGTGTTAGTATAAAAAATAAACTAGACTTTAATATGATAAAATATATGTATATACATACTTTCCCCACAGAAATTATTATACACTGGGGTTCTGATAGGAGATGGAAACAAATATTGAAAACAGACCTATGGTGCTTTGTTATGCTTCATCTAGTTGCACTTTGCAGATACTGTATTTTTAACAAATTGAAGATTTGTGGCAACCCTGAATCCAGCAAGTCTATCATTGTAATTTTTCCAGAGCATGTGCTTACTTCATGTGTCTGTGACTTTTTTTGGTAATTTTCACAGTATTTCAACTTTTATTATTATTATAATATCTGTTATGGTGATCTTTGAGCAATGGTCTTTGATTTTACTGTTGTAAATATTATGAGGAACCGGAAACCATTCCCATAAAAGAGGGCAAACTTAATTGACAAATATGTGTGTTTTGACTGCTCCACCAATCAGACCTATCTCTCTCCTTCTCTGTGATACTTTCTATATTCTGAGACATGACAATATTGAAATTAGGTCAATTAATAAACATACATTGGCCTCTAAGTGTTCAAGTGAAAGCAAGAGTCTCACATCTCTCACTTTAATAAAAAGATAGCAGTGATTAAGTTTAGTGAAGAAGACATATAAAAACCCAAAATAGGACAATAGCCAGGCCTCTTGTGCCAAGCAGTTAGCCAAGTTGTAAATGCAAATGAGAAGTTCTTGTCAATGAAAAGAGTCAAACTCTCTAAAATAATACTCCAGTAAGCACACAAATGATAACAAAGTGAAATTGTTTTTTGCCAATATAGAGAAAGTTTCAGTGGTCTTGATAGGAGATGGAACAAGTCACATTTTGTTAAACCAAAGCTTGTTGCAGAGGAAAATCTTAACTCTCTTCAATTCCATGAAGACTGAGAGGTGGAAGGTATGGAAGTAAAGATGGAAGCCAGTAGAGGTTGGCTCATGAGGTTTAAGGAAGGAAGTTGTCTTCACAACATAAAAATGGAAGATGAAGCAGAAGTTGCTAATGTAGGAGCTTCAGCAAGTTATCCAGAAGATCTAGCTAACATAATTGATGAAGGGGGCTATATTAAACAACACATTTTCTATGTAGATTAAATTGTATTATATTAGAGAAATATGCCATCCAGGACTTTCATATTAAGAGAGGAGAAGTAACTGCCTGACTACCAATCTTCAACAAACAGGCTGACTCTCTTGTTAGGGTCTAAAGTAGTTGCTGACTTTTGTTGAAGCCAATGCTTGTTTACCATTCTGAAAATTCTATGGCACTTAATAATTATACTATCACGCTATCTCCTATGCCTGTGCTCTATAAATGAAACAACAAATCTGGGATACAGCATGATTTACTGAATATTTTAAGCCCACTGTTGAGAAGTACTGCTCAGAAATATATATATATATATATATACACACACACACATATACACACACACACATATACATATATATGTGTGTATATGTGTGTGTGTATATAAATATATATTATGCATATAGTTTGTGTGTGTATAATTTCTTTCAAAATATTACTGCCTATTATCAATGCACCTAGTTTAGTCACCCAAGAGCTCTGATGGAGATGTGCAAGGAGATTCCTGTGGTTTGTATGCCTGCTAATACAACATCTGTTCTGCAGCCCATGGATCAAGGAGTAATGTCAACTTTCAAGTCTTAACATTTAAGAAATATGTTTCATAATGTCATCACTGTCATAAATAGTAATTCCCTTGATGGTTCTGGGCAAAGTAAGTTGAAAAGCTTCTAGAAAGGATTCACCATTCTAGATGCCATTAAGAACATTCATGATTCATGGAAGGAAGTCAAAATATCAACATATCAATATTAACAAGAGTTTGAAAAATGTTGATTTCAACCCTCATGGATAACTTGGAGAAGCTTAAGACCTCAGTAAAGCAAATAACTACAGATGTGGTGAAAATAACAAGATAATTAGGATTAGAAGTAAAACATGAAGATGTGACAGCATTTCTGAAATCTCATGATAAAACTTCAATGCATAAGGATTTTCATCTTATGGATGAGCAAAGTGGTTTTATGGAATCTAGCCAAAGTGGTTTTATGGAATGATGAAATGCTGAGAATACTGTTGAAATGACAATGAAAGATTTAGAATATTGCATAATCTTAGTTGATATAGCAGTAGGGTTTGAGAGGATTGACTCCAACATTGAAAGACATTCTACTATGGGTAAATGCTATCAAACAGCATTGCATGCTACAGAGAAATCTTTCATAAAAGGAAGAGTCAATCAATGTGGAAAACTTTATTGTCGTCTGATTTTAAGAAATTACCGCGGCCACCTCAACATTCAACAACCACCACCCTTTTCAGGCAGCAGACATCAAGATCAAAGAAAGACACTACATCAGCAAAAATATTTTAAATTGCTTACAACTAAAATGTTCACAAGAGTTTCTTAGAAATAAAATATTTTGCATACATAATTAAAGTATGTACATTGTGCTTCTAGACATAATGCTGTCGCACATTTACTAAACTATAACTTAGTAAATATAACTTTTATATGCATTGAAGAACCAAAAAACTTCTGTGATTTACATGATACTCACTTTGTTGTGGTAGTCTGGGACAGAACCCACAATATCACCAAGGCATACCTGTATACAAATTTTATATAAATGGCCATTCTTAAATAATAATGCTGGTATTTTGGAATAAATCATTTTTTACCTCTAACCCACTAGTGTGGTCCACTATGAAAGCACACTACAAAATATGAAGCCAGGATAGCTGACTAGTAGGAAAGAATGTTTAGAAGTCCCACGATGTGACAATTGCTAAGAATTTCCATATAAATATAGTGACACCTGAATATAGTGGCATGAATGCACGTAAGTGCAAGCTATATCAAAAGTAGTTTGTTAGTGACATAAAAAAACATTTTCACAAAGAATGAAGTTTAGAAAATAAACTGAAAAATATAAAAATTACTATATTTTGTGACAGGTTGTAAAAGCCTTTAAAACTTATTTTTACTTTAAAAAATGTCTTTTAGTGTTATATATCTGAAAGATAATTTAAGTTGTATTTTTTGTGACTTAATTGATGTTGCTTTAAACATATATTCTGGCAATTAAAACATAATAATTATGTTAAAACAAAATAAATTAGCTAAAACTCAGGTAGCAATCTCAAAGTACATTGATTGGGAGAGACATTTTTCTGACAATGGAAAATCCAAATATTATATTTAGGGAATACAAACAAATAACATAGCTTTATTTTGAGTATAATGTGAAACTAGTTTGCCTAACAATTGTTTTAATGTTGCCTACAATTAAATTGAGTGAAATACAGTTAAATAAATACAGTTAAATAAAAATTACTGTATTGGTGTGCTATCTAATGCTTTGTACACAGTTGTCATGGGTAATTAATACAAAGAGGTGAATGGTAGCATATAAGTACAGCATATTGCAGAAGTAAATAGTGTAGCATTAAGGTTACAATACAAAAGTTTAACAGATAGCCTATGGCAATGTGCACTAGTGACCTAGATTCTTAATATGTAAAATGAACAAATGGGCATCTAATATATCTACTTGTTTGGAGTATTAAACTTTATAAATAAAATATTTATTGATGCTAACTACAATTAATGTTAAGATTGGACCATTTCCTTATTCTCAGGCTTTTAATTGCTTAATCTTTTTATATTTTTATTTTAGTTTGCTTTAAGAGGCATGAGCATCATCTAAATGGAAGCCAGCGTTCATGGACTGTAAAACAATTAAGGGGCCATCTATTCTGGAGCACCCCAAAATCAACATTTAGTTTTCAATTTCAAAGAAAAAGTCTACATATTATTTGATATGCACACACGGGTGTGTATGTGTATGTCCAACTTTAAAATATACTGATTTCTATCACAAATATAAAGAGAGATTAATACTTGTAAGATGTTTTCAGGACAACTAAGATGCTGCATAAAATTTTATTTTATATTATATTTTTAAATTGATGTTTGACATGTACATATTTACAGGGTACAGTATGTTGTTTCCATACATGCATACATTGTGTAATGATCAAAGCACTGTAACTAGCATATCCATCACCTTATTTATTATTTCTTTGTGATGAATCATCAGAGTTTCTTCTAGCTGTTTTGAAACATGCGAAACATTATTGTTAACTCTAGTCATACTATTATGAAGTAGAACACCAGAACTTACTTGTCCTATCTAATTGCAACTTTGTACCCATTGACCAATCTTTCTCCACCCTCTCTCTCCTCTACTCTTCCCGTCTTCTGGTAACCACCATCCTACTCTATGTCTATGAGAATATTTTGATTTCAAATATGACTGAGCTAATGCAGCATTTGTCTTTCTGTGCCTGGCTTATTTCACCTAACAAAATGTCCTCCAGGTTCATCGATGTTACCACAAATAACACGATTTCATGTTTTATGACTGAACAATATTCCACTGTGTATATATAAAACATTTTCTTTTATATATTCATCTTTAATAGACACTTAGGTTGATTCCATATTCTGGCTATTGTGAATAGTACTGCAATAAATGTGGGTGTCCAGATATCTCTTTGACACACTAATCTCATTTTCTTTAAGATAATATATATAATAGATATATAAATATATATAAATATGTATATCTTATATAAATATATATTTGTATATCTACATAAGTATATATTATATAGATACATATAAATATCTATTGGACAAAAAATATTGTACCTTATATATGGGCAAAATATAGTGGAAAACCTTTTTAACAATAAATAATTCAAGCTCCAAACTCATGTAGATTACATAAAAATAAGAAGTTTCTCTTTTTTTGTGTTCTAGCAATACATACTCTTCCTCATAGAAAAATATCAGTAATCTATTAGATCTTCATATTAAAAATAGCCATTTAGGTCTTTAAACCAGGTTTTCATCATAGAGCTAAAACCAAATAAAGAACAAAAGCTGATTGATAAAAGCACATTAATTAAGGGTGTCATATATATCCGGGTATAAAAATTTTGAAATTACACTCCTAAATGAATTTAAGACTGAGAACTTTGTAAAATTCATTAAATTATACACTTCATCACATGCATTGTTTGATATATTAATTATTCATTTCAATATGACCATTACTTAAGTAGTAGCTCCTATATTAAACATATTATGTGCTTAAAAATTCAAACAAACTTTTCTTACTGATGTTCAATTTATTTTTCACATATTTTAATTAGTATTTTAGCAGAATGCTTGAAATAATATATTTTGTTCATTTTTTCCTAAATTGATTTATTTTTTAGTTGGTAAAAATTATATATTATTTTTGTGTATAAAAGAGTATTGTGAAACATTTATATATACATAGTGGAATGGCTTGAGCTAATTAACATATGCATTGAAAGTAACGGCAAAAAATGTGATTAATTTTATACCAATCTAATAATTTCTTAGTAATTATTAGTAAATAGTAATAATAGTTGCTATTATTACTAAATAATAATTAGTAAAACAAAAACATTATTATTAATTACAGTTACCAAGTTGTTGAATAGATCTCCTGTACTTATTCTTCTAAGCTAACTAAAATTGTGTGTGTGTGTGTGTGTGTGTGTGTGTTTTAGACAGTCTCATTCTGTGTCCAGGCTGACGTGCAGTGGCATGATCTCATAGCTCACTGCAGCCTTGAATCCCTGGGCTCCAACAATCCTCTTACCTCAAACTCCCAAGTAGCTAAGACTATAGGCACATGCCACAGAAGCCACCACACCAGACTAATTTTCTTATGTTTTGCAAAGATGGGGTGTTGCTCAGGCTGGTCTTGAACTCCTGACCTCAAGCAGTTTGCCCATTTCACCTTCGCAAAATGCTGGGATTACAGGCATGAGCCACCACACCTGACCTGAAAAAAAAATATTTTAATGAGAACATAAAGTAGCAAAATTTAGCCAAGAGGTATTATACCTTAATTAAAGTATATAGTTTTTAAAAAATTACTAAAGATAAGGCAAAGATCAGAGGTTAACAGAACATTCTACTTTGAAGTAATAAAATAAATGTCTCACATCCTTTCACAAAATGGCAGAACAAAGCGGGGTACAGAAAATGTCTGCAGACAACATAGTAGCAGAATCGTTTTTGATCTTAAGGTCATGCATTGTACATCAAGTATTGAAATTTATGAAACATTGTTGTTGAAAAAAATGGTGCCTCTCTTTTTCCCTTGCTTTATCTGTTTTATTTTCCTGCTTGCTTCCTACAGTGTCTGCACTGCATGAATGATTATAATGTCACTAACCACTTATTCTTGATTTTCTTTAGGCTGTCATTTTACTGAAATGTTTCCCCAACGAGAAGAATGACCTCCTCAATGATAATTTATGTGAATAAGCTGTTGTTCATTCTGCAAACTATAGTACAGTAGCTGGTGAATAATGGGTGCTCAATTAGTATTTGTATTACTTAAATGCGTGAGAAGTAACATCATTTACATTCATATGGTAATAATGATATACACAACACTTATACTCATGTGTATTATAGACTGTGTCTGATGTACTGCATTTTATTCCTTCTAAATTGCATAGTTTTTCACATTTTAGCAACCTTCAAATAATTTTAAATCTCACAATTATTGTTATTAGGAGATACTGGATAACGTTCTAATTAAAATAATTTTCATTGGAGTCTCCTTAATATGGTATGAATAATGGCACATTTTACAATTTATGTCATTTTTCTTTTTCTGGCAGTTTCTTTTTTATTAGAAAATAACCTGTTTATATTTTAACATGTGTGTTTATGCTGGTAAATAATGAACAAAATATAGGTGATTTATGTGAGCAAACTTGGTACCCTGGATCTGCCTGAGGGCAGGGTCAAGGAGTGACAAGGGGTTGCCTGGGACACTTTGTGTCTACAAGGTCTATGTAGGTGTCAATCATGGTATATTTCCTAGAAGAATGGAAGAAGGAACTCTAGCCCCTATTGACTCTATTTTTTTGGCATTGTTCTGCAGTAGATAAAATTCTGTTCTTTTTCACAGTCATCTGTAAGTGAAAGATCAAAGTGAGCATGCATCTCAGTTAATCAGGTAATAACTAAAAAGTAGTAATTAGATAGGATGATGGTAATTATCTATCTATCTATCTATCTATCTATCTATCTATCTATCTATCTATCTTTCTAATTGTGACTTGGGAAAAGAAGAGGCTAATACATCTTTGCTTATGAGGGGCCTTGGTCTATCTGGAAAGAAAATCTTTCCTCATGAAGAGAAACACTAGGAAGGGGACTTTCAGTCATCTCCTTACTGTCTTACCCTTGCCTCCACAAGGGAGAGTGGACAGTGCAGACTCTGACACCCATTGGGCCATGACTTATTTGAGTAACAGAGGTTTTTTTTTTTTTTTTTTTTTTTTTTTTTTTTTTTAAAGATGGAGTCTTGTTATGTCGCCCAGACTGGTGCAGTGGGGCAATCTCGGCTCACTGCTATCTCCGCCTCCCGGGTTCATGCCATTCTCCTACCTCAACCTCCCAAGTAGCTGGAACTACAGGTGAGTGCCACCACACCCAGCTAATTTTTGTACTTTTAGTAGAGACGGGGTTTCACCATGTTGGCCAGAATGTTCTTGATCTCTTGACCTCGTGATCCACCTGCCTTGGCCTCCCAAAGTGGTGGGATTACAGACGTGAGCCACGATGCCTGGCCTAATTATTTTTTAAGACAGGTTCTGGATTTGTCACCTGGGCTGAAGTGCAGTGGTGCAATCTCATCTCACTGTAACCTCAGCCTCCCAGCATCAAACAATCCTCCCAGCTCAGCCTCTCAAGTAGCTGGGACTACAGGCATGCACCAACATGCCTAGCTAATTTTTTTTATCTTCTGTAGAGATAGTGTTTCACCTTGTTGCTCAGGCTAGTCTCAAACTCCTGAGCCCAAACAATTTGCCACAACACTTTATTTCTCTCCCTCATTCTACTAGCTCTTCTTCCTTCATATATTGATAAGAATCAGGACCCAAGCTGTAGTCATGTGGTATCTGTTTCTTCTCCCACAGACACAGACTACTGCCCAAGTCATAAATTAGGCAATTATGTTTAGGTAGGAGTTAAGCATGAGGACAGAGCATTCATCTCCCAGTATTCCATCAATGCCTGAGTGAGAGTTCAACCCACTGCCTTATCCTAGGGTCATGTGAACAAACTCAGGATTTGCTCTGTGGACCAATTATCTCCCTCTTTTTCCCTATAGTTGCAATTGAAGGTACAGATCTTAAGCCTAAGATTTTCATGGAATCTTAAAAGTATAGTTTGGGTAGGGTGTGGCGGCTCAGGCCTGTAATTCCAGCATTTTGGGAGACCAAGGCAGGTAGATCACGAGGTCAGGAGCTAGAGACCATTCTGGCTAACACAGTGAAACCTCGTCTCTACTAAAAATACAAAAAATTATCCTGGCGGGGTGGAGGGCGCCTGTAGTCCTAGCTCCTCCGGGGCTGAGGCAGGAGAATGGCATGAACCCGGGGGACGGAGGTTACAGTGAGCCGAGATTGCCACTGCACGTGCCTTGGCAACAGAGCAAAAAGAAGAGAGAAAGAAGGAAAAGAAAGAAAGAAAGAGAGAAAGAGAGAAAGAAGAAAAAAGAAAGAAAGAAAGAAAGAAAAAAGAAAGAAAGAAAAAAGAAAGAAAAAGAAAGAAAGAAAGAAAGAAAGAAAGAAGAGAAAGAGAAAGAGAGAAAGAAAGAAAGAAAGAAAGAAAGAAAGAAAGAAAGAAAGAGAAGGAAGAAGGAAAGGAAAGAAGGAAAGAAGAAGGAAGGAAGGAAGGAAGGAAGGAGGGAAGGAAGGAAGGAAGGAAGGAAGGAAGGAAGGAAGGAAGGAAGGAAGGAAGGAAGGAAGGAAGGAAGGAAGGAAGGGAAGGAAAAGTTAGGCATTTCCCCTAAATCCCATTCTCCAATATATTTGGCTCCTTATCTTTTTCTGTATACTCAAATATAGAAAAAGGGAGAAGGGATGAAGGGGTGAGCACAACACAAAATATTAGCATATATTATTACAAATAGTTATAATTTCATTTCTGCACTATGATAGCCCTTTAAATACATAATCACTTTTAATACACTCAACATCTGTATGTATGATGCTGTACCTTTACCCTCATTTATTGCATGAGATAAAGGAGCCTCAATAATTTACTAGGATCTGAAAGGTGGCAAATGGCAAAGTCAGGTTTCCAATCGTGGTCACTCTGGCTCTACAACTTGAGTTCTTACCATATATTGAACAAAGGCCAGTGATTTTGGCTGAGAGATTCCAAGAAAGCAGCTACTAAGTGAAGATCATAGAAGTTTCGCACTTTGATTCAAAAAAGACAACTACTGCTCCTGCTGTTGTTTCCATGCCTGCATGTGGGGCCACAGACACCAACACAGATCTGAAAAAGTTTTCTTTTTATTGTAACCATCATCTCCATGGGTGGAGTGTGGGAATGGGTGATGATGCAGTAGATAACAGACATGCTAGGGGCACAGGTGTGTTTCCAGATCAGTCAGGAGGCATCACAGGCACAAAGAAGCCCTGACAAAAAGAGAGAGATAGCAGATTGCTTCCTTACATCCCAGACAGCGGGGCTCCTCCTGTCTTATCTTTAGGTCCTGGCAACCCAGACTGGTTTCCCTGGATACAAGAGCTTCCCTGCTTGGAGGGACTGAATCATCAAGTGTGTCTGATTTTGTTCAGCCTCAGAAAGGTGAATGTTCCCTGAAAAATACGAGAGGTTCTATTTTTAGAAAAATGAGCATACATATGTTGGTTTATAAAACATATATGATCAGATTTTATCTAGTTTTAGTTATTTAACAGTGATCATTAGGAATTTGAAGTAACACCTCTTTCAGCCATAAAAAGGTATTTGAAACAGATTTGTTTAATAAATTGTTTTAAGATATTGCTTACTATCCATAAGAAGTCACCCAAGAATATCAACACATTCTATTTGTCTTTGTAATAAGCGCATATAAGTCTGGACCTAAAGGAGTGTTATAATTGCTATGTTCAGGGCATCACAATGGGAATCACGTCTTTTCATTCTTTCTATCACTCGTAGCACCTATAACAGTTTCTTACTAACAATTTTTGTGTTATTTCAGGTGAAACTCCTTTCTCCAGATCCTAAATTAAGCAAACTAAAAAGTGAACTGAATATCATCTTTACCATAGCAACTTATGTACCTACTCACTAATTCTACATCTTGAGATATTTTAGTATTGACTGGCATATATCAAAAGTATTTTCAAGTTTGCAAATGCAGTTACTTCACTAAGAATATATTAATCTGGAAGTTCCCAGATAGGACCAGCTAAAAATGGAGAAAGAATAGAGAAAATGTCAGAGGCAGAGAAATTACTTGCGGTCATAAATCTGGCTTCTGAGGGAAGTGATCAACATCCTAAATCAGTGTGTAAAATGTCATAGAAATAGTAAGGTTGACCTGAGTTGCTGTAATGTCTTCCTAGGGAATCTGAACTTTAGAGGCTGAGCAGCGGTGATATCAACAGAGACTTCTAAGAAAAGACAACACTTAAGTGGTTGACAATACTACCGACACTTAAGGTGGTGGTGTCAACCACATTTTTAACTGTTCTTTGTTAAGAACTGTGAATCAGACCACACTTGCTGGGGAGAGAGTCCAGGAACTAATGTTCACTTTTTGAGGAAAGATGATAAATGAAGCAGTTCATGTTACTGCGATACCAAGCACTAGTTTGGTTTAGAAATGGTTTGAACTTCAGTGAGGGAAAATGAAAGACAATTTGAAAATTTTAGTGATTGCAGTTAGGATAGTGAGGCTTGGTTGACACTACAGGACACCAAGTCCCTACTCAAGCACACAGAATATAGGGTGTTTATAATCATCTTGCTGTGGGTGATCCTGAAAATGTCACATAAGCTAGGTGCTTTCCTTCATCTGAAATACACCATGAAAGTATTTCAAAACCTTGATGTATAAAAAAACACATCAATCTCACATAGAGACTGCATCTCTTATCTGAGACAGATGAGACAGCATGTGTCTGTGAAAAAAGAAAAACGGACCTTGGGAACCACATTGTTTATCTCAACATCTCCTGCTTTGCCTATGACCTTTGTAAGTATCTTTGTAATTATGAGCAAAGCTTGATATTCTGGAAAGTTGCCTCATTTCTGAGATTCTAACTTGACAATTTGATGCATTATGTTAGCTCAACATAACATACTGGCTACCAGCTGAAATAAAAGCTTGTTAAGTCACACAACGAAGCATATATAGCTTTTTAATTTCCTTATAATCATTCTATGGCTTATTTTTACCTTTATCTCCAATTTCATTACTGGGGAAGATAGATTTCCCATGTCTTACCTCTGTTATAATAGTCAAGAAGCATTATATCATTTTTTGTATTATAGTACCAAGTAAGGTTTTAATCAATTATATAATGTAAAAATTGCAGTCATTTGGCTTTATGGAATAAAAAGAAATATTGCATATGTCTAAGTTATAAATAGAAGCATAAAACATATTTAACATTATCTATGAAATCCAAGATGGACTGTCCTTTACCTACCTCTTCATCATTCCTCCTCACACTTGGTGCTACATTCTTGGAGTATACTGGTCTCGTTGCATTTCTCATGGTCATGTTCCTTCCATCTACAAATTCTTTGCAAATGAAATATTCTCCATCTGTAATATCCCCTTTTCTTATACTGTTTAATTTTTCAGTCTAGTTCAAGCATTATTACATATGGAAAATCTTAGACCACCCAAATTAATTTTGAACATAAACTATTCCTGTTATGCACTCTCATGGGACTGTGCAACATGACTTCATAGCCCATATTGCAGTTTTGCTTACTAACTAATTTATTCAGTACATATTATTGAAAACTTTCTATGTATCACATACTGTTCTAAGCTTTGAATACACTAGTAGGCAAATTAAACACAAAAATCTTATGTATATATTTATGATTATTTGATTTATGCTTGCCTTCCTCATTAAGTTGTTTCCTAAGAGTCATTGGATCTTTATTTAAATGGAAAGATTGCATCAGCTTTTGGTCACCCTTGTTACCTGCCTAAATTAATATGTGTTTAAGAAATTAATACATTAACTTAATTATATATAAATACGTATAATAGAAATGACCTCATAATCAACTTAATTATCTTGTTTAGTGTTACTCAAGTCTGCCAGAGCAAATTTTTTTCTCTTGACAAATTAAATGTGACCATGTATCTTAGTGTTTTCAAGTTTATTTGAACAATCCAGTTGGCTAGAGCAAGAGATCACAAGATACTCTTTCACTTTTCAGATAGCAAAACAATGAATTGAAAGAAGACAAAATAAAAGCCAAAGTAAGCAGAACAAAATAAATAATAATAATTAGAGGAGAAATCAATAAACTAAAAACTACAATATTAATGAAAGCAAAAAGTTGCTCATTTAAAATATCTTTCAAGGCTGGGAGTGATGGCACATGCCTATAATCCCAGCACTTTGAAAGGCTGAGGCAGGTGGGTTACTTGAGGTCAGGAGTTTGAGACCAGCCCGGCCAATATGGTAAAACCTCGTCTCTACTAAAAATATAAAAATTAGCCAGGTGTAACAGTGCACACCTCTAATCTCAGCTACTCAGGAGGCTGAGGCAGGAGAATCACTTGAACCTAGGAGGCAGAGGTTGCAGTGAGCCGAGACTGCGCCGTGGATGCTCCAGGGCGACATGGTGAGACTCCGTCTCAAAAATAAATACATAAATTATATATATATATAAAAAATTATCTTTCAAGTGGATAAGCCTCTAGACTGACTCAATAAGAAAGTAAGAGGGAAGACACAAATTACTAATACAAGAAATGAAAGTGGGACCATCACTATCATCTCAAAAATAATAAAAACATAACAGAATATTATGAACAACTGTACGTTTGCAAATTTGATAAACTGGATAAAATTATCCAATTCCCTGAAAAACACAATTCACCAAAACTCAAACGAAAAGAATTAGAGTCTGAGTACTCTCATATTTATTTTAAAAATTGAATCAGTAATTCAATGTAAAATTGAAACCTTCTAAAACTGAAAGTACCAGGCCCAGATAGGTTCACTAATTAAGGCTAATCAAACACTTAAGGAAAAAATTATGCCCATTCTCTATAATCTCCTGCTGAAGGTAGAAGAAGGGGCAGTACTTCCTGACTCATTCTATGAAGTCAGCATTCCCTTAATAGCAAAACTAGAAAAAGACATCACAATAAAACTGCAAACCAATATCCCTCATAAACATAGATGCAACAATCCTCAACAAAATATTATCAGATAAATTCAAAAGTAGATAGCAAATAATTACACACCATCACCAACTGGAATTTATTTCAAGTATTCAAAGCTGATTCAACTTTAAAAAAATCAATTAATGTAATCCTTCATATTATCAGGCTAAAGAAAAAACATCACATGATCATGTCAATGGATGCAGAAAAGCATTTGGCAATGTACAACAAACACACTTTTATGATAGAAACTTCCATTAAACTAGGAATAAAGGGGAATACATTCAACTTCATAAAGAATATCTACAAAGAACCTACAGCTAACACCATATGAAAGTGAGAAACTATAAGCTTTTTTGCTAAGACCAGGAACAAAACAAGAATGTCCCCTTTACCAGTCCTTTTCAGCATCATAGTGGAAGTCCTCACTAATGTTGTAAGTCAAGAAAAAGAAATAAAAGCCAAGTAGTTTGGAAAGGAAAAAAAAAAAACTGTTTTTGTTTGTGCATGACATATTTATGTCTGTAGAAAATCTGAAAAGCAACAAAAATATTTCTATCGCTAATAAGAAATTAGAGCATGTTTGAATGATACAAAGTTAATATACAAAATCAGTTGTTTTGCCATACATCAGCAATGAAAAATTAAACTAGAAATTTAAAATGCAACACCATTTATATTAGCTACCCATAAAAATACTTAGGTATAAATCTAAAAAAATGTGTACAAGATTTATAGCAGTAAACTACAACACTCTGATGAAAGAAATCAGATAAGAACTAAATAAATAGAGAGATATTTCATGTTCCTGGACAAGAAGACTAAACATTTTTAAGATCTCAAGTCTACACAACTTGATCTATACATTCATTGGGAACCCAATCAAAATCTCAGAAGGTTATTGTGTGGATATTAATAAACTGATTCAAACATGTATAAAGAGAGGAAAAATACTCAGAATAGTCAACACAGTATTTAAAAAGCATAAGGTTAGAGCACTGACATTACTGTACTTCAAGACCCACTGTAAAGCTACAGTAATCAAAAGAGTAGAATTAGTGAAAGAATAGAAGAAATAGATCAATAGAACAGAATAGAGAATCCAGAAACAGATCCACACAAATATAGTCAACTGATCATTGGCAAAAGATCAAAGGCAATTAGTGGAGAAAAGATATTTTTTTCAACAAGTGTTGTTGAGCATTCACAGGCAAAAAAATTATTTCCGACACAAACCTTACATCCTTCACAAACATTACAACAATGATGATCAAAATTTATATTTGATAAAGGACTCTTCTTTAAAACAGCAGTCCTAAACCTCTTTTTATTTATTTATTTATTTATTTATTTATTTATTTTTATTATACTTTAAGTTCTAGGGTACATGTGCATAACGTGCAGGTTTGTTACATATGTATACTTGTGCCATGTTGGTGTGCTGCACCCAACAACTCATCAGCACCCATCAACTCATCATTTACATCAGGTATAACTCCCAATGCAATCCCTCCCCCCTGCCCCCTCCCCATAATAGGCCCCGGTGTGTGACATTCCCCTTCCAGAGTCCAGGTGTTCTTATTGTTCAATTCCCACCTATGAGTGAGAACATGCAGTGTTTGGTTTTCTTTTCATGCGATAGTTTGCTGAGAATGATGGTTTCCAGCTGCATCCATGTCCCTACAAAGGACATGAACTCATCCTTTTTTATGGCTGCATAGTATTCCATGGTGTATATGTGCCACATTTTCTTAATCCAATCTGTCACTGATGGACATATGGGTTGATTCCAAGTCTTTGCTATTGTGAATAGTGCCACAATAAACATACATGTGCATGTGTCTTTATAGCAGCATGATTTATAATCCTTTGGGAATATACCCAGTAATGGGATGGCTGGGTCATGTGGTATTTCTAGTTCTAGATCCTTGAGGAATCGCCATACTGTTTTCCACAATGGTTGAACCAGTTTACAATCCCACCAACAGTGTAAAAGTGTTCCTATTTCTCCACATCCTCTCCAGCACCTGTTGTTTCCTGACTTTTTAATGTTTGCCATTCTAACTGGTGTGAGATGTTATCTCATTGTGGTTTTGATTTGCATTTCTCTGATGGCCAGTGATGACCGGCATTTTTTCATGTGCCTGTTGGCTGTATGCATGTCTTCTTTTGAGAAATGTCTGTTCATATCCTTTGCCCACTTTTTGATGCGGTTGTTTTTTCTCGTAAATTCGTTTGAGTTTTTTGTAGGTTCTGGATATTAGCACTTTTTCAGATGATCAGGGATCAGTTTGGAGGAAGACAATTTTTCATATATGGAGAGGAGAGATGGTTTGGGGATGAAATTGTTCCATCTCAGATCATCAGGCATTAGTTAGATTCTCATAAGAAGCATGCAACCTAGATCCCTCACTTGCACAGTTCACAAGTTTGCACTCCTACGAGAATCGAATGCTACTGCTGATCCGGCAGGAGGTGGAGCTCAAGTGGTAATGCTCACTGGCCCACTGTTCACCTTCTGTTGTGCAGCTGCCCAGTTCCTAACAGGTCTTAGACAGGTGCCCGTCCATGACCCAGGGGTTGAAGACCCTGCTTTAAAAGATAAAGAAGTCAACATGGACACAAGTATACATATGTAACAAACCTGCATGTTATGCACATGTACCCTAGAACTTAAAGTATAATAATAATAAAAAATGAATAAAAAAATATAGTAATGATGGAGAAATAAAAAAAAAAAAAAGATAAGTCTTGAAACAACCACAAAGAAGCGAACAATACCGTTACAAATTGACCCAAATTGTTGGACTTTAACAGACACCTCACCAAAGAAGATACACAAATGACAAGCATATGTAAAGGTGCTTCAGATCAAAAGGATACAAAATCTCACTTTTACAGGAAGAATAAGTTCAAGAGATCTATTGTGCAACACGCTAACTATGGTTTTAAAAAGATACATTGTGTACCTGAAAATTGCTAAGATAGTAGATTTTAAGTTTCCTCCACAAATAAATGATAAGTATTTCCAGTAATGCATATGTTCATAAGCTTAATTTAGCTATTACACAATGTTTACATATTTTAAAACATCATGTTGTATACTGTAAGTTTGATCTAATTATTGTTTGTCATTTAAAAATAAATTTAAAAGGAAAATATGTTCTACAGCATATCTCGTAAGAAAAATACAAATTAAAACAACAATGAGATACTACTGCATACTTAGTAAAATGGGCAATATCCAGACCACTGATAATATCAAATACTGGTGAAGCTGTGGCACTATAGTAACTCTCATTCACTGCTGGTGGGAATGCAAAATGATACAACCACTTTGGAAGACGGCTTGACAGTTTCCTGCAAACTAAATGTAATCTTACCAGATGATCCAAAAACTGTACTTCTTGGTATTTACACAAATAAGTTGAAAACATGCACACCAAAACCTGTACATAGATGATAATTGCAGCTGTGTTCAAAATTGCCAAAACTTGGAAACAACCAAGATATCCTTCAGTAAGTGAGTGGATAAATAAATTGTGGTACATTCATACAACAGAATATCACTCATTGTTAAAAAGAAATGAACTATTAAGCCATAACAAGACATGGAGGAAACTTAAATGCATATTACAAAGAAGCCAGTCTAAAAATTCCATAAACTGTATGATTCCAACTATGTGACTTTCTAGAAAAGGAAAATTATGGAGACAGTAAAAAATATTAGTGGTTGCTAGGGGATAAGGGAGAGGAAGAGATGAATAGGCAGAGTACAAGGGATTTTTAGAGCAGTGAAAACATCTGTAGAGTATTAGAACAATGGGTACATGTTATGGTACATTAGTCAAAAATAATGTACAACACCTAAGTGAACTCTAATGTAAAACATAGCCTTAGTGATACGGGTATGTCAATGTTGGTTCATCTACTATAAAAATGTACCACCTTGGTATAGAATGTTGATGTTGGGGAGACTGTGAGTGTGTGGGGAGAGGGAGCATATGTGAACTCAATTTTACCATGAACCTAAACAGGCCAAAAAAAAATCTGTTAAAAGTACAAACTGGTTTTCTGTTCTTGAAAACCAAACACCGCATGTTCTCACTCATAGGTGGGAACTGAACAGTGGGATCACTTGGACTTGGGCAGGGGAACATCACACACTGGGGCCTGTCATGGGGAGGGGGAGGGGGGAGGGATGGCATTGGGAGTTATACCTGATGTAAATGACGAGTTGATGGGTGCTGACGAGTTGATGGGTGCAGCACAGCAACATGGCACAAGTATACATATGTAACCTGCACGTTATGCACATGTACTCTAGAACTTAAAGTATAATAATAATAAAAAATAAATTAAAAAAAGTACAAACTGATATATTTTAATTGTCATGATACAAAATTTAATGAAATCAAGTTTAGAAATAAGTAGTATGGATTACTCTCATATTTAAGCTGCAATAAACACATGCCTTGATATTCACATATTAGATAATTTTAAGGACAAAACATTACTGATGCAACCGTGTACTACTATACCTGAAAATTTTTGCCCTAAAGCCTTCAACAATATAAATGTATACTGATAAGACAAAATCCATATTATTTCTATGTTGCTTGGTGTATTAGCCTGTTAAAGATACAAATTCATTAAAACAAGAAATTGCATTGTAGTAATATTTGGAACTTACATGGAACCACTTTTTCTCTATAAGTTCCAAAGTTTAGTTCTTGCTTCTTCCATACAGTTGTAATGCCTCAGAGATTTCCGGAAATGTAAACAGGCACATCAGAAGGAAGTTTATGGAGCATCCTTCCCTTATCCAATTGAACAGCACTACATGGAAGCTTCTTCTGGTGTGTTTGCACAAAGAAATCCATCGTTTTCAAAACCCTGTCCCTGATGCACACAGTTACATAACTTCACTCTTATTACACAATTCTCAGTTACTTATTTCCAAAATAACTTCCTTGTGTTATTTTTAGTTTTACTTTTTAAATGTTTGTTACAATCCCATATGTTTAGTTTACTTTTTTTTTTCACTTTTATCCCTTACACTGAATTCATTAAAAATATACACATATTCAGATAGAAATGAATTAGAACTTGTAGCACCAACCTCCAGCAAGGCATTCAAATTATCAAAGCCTTAGTTTTGTCACTGAAAATGGATCTAACAAGGATGACTGTGTAGATTAAATGATGTTTTATATAATAAACATTTATCAAAATATAAAACACTTACTTGTTCTGCTAGGGCTGTCTATTGCTGGGAATGTTCACAATTTGTTATTTAAATATTGCAGCAAACATATAGCTAGTAGACAGATGTGCAACTCCAAAAAATGCAGGGAGTTCTCTTAAAAAAATTTGTGTGTCCAGTATCTCCATAAGAATTATGTATACAGTACTTCTAGTATATGAAATAAGCATAAGTATTTTGGAAAAATAAAACAAAACCTGATATTCTGAAATGCATACCTTTTTTTTTTTTTCTTCAACTTTTGTTTTATGTTCCGGGGGACATGTAGAGGATGTGCAGGTTTGTGACATCGGTAAATGTGTGTCATGGTGGTTTGCTGCACAGATCAGCCCATCACCTAGATAGTAAGCCCAGCATCCACTAGCTATTCTTCCTTAATGCATGCCTTTTTAATAGTCATGAAATAAAAATGGCAACTCTAAATGAATACATAAAACAAAACATTGACTTTATATAATGAAATATCAAAACATTTGATATTATATAAAATATTATATGTATGTTTTTTTGTTCACATACATAGAAGTATTTTTAAAAGTCCACTTTTCATCTCTCCTCAAAAATATGCAATATTTTAAAATCATAAAATATATAATTGATAGATAAGAAAGTACGATTTTGGTAACCTTGAAGGTGAATCAGTTGTTCACCAATTAACATATAAACATGGATTCAACAGTTTTTAAAATAAGCTGAATAATGTGAGATTAACAAAATTTAAATTCAATTATACTAACATTTTACAAATATGATTTTGTGTCTGACTAAAATTGATATTACAGGAATAAATAATGACCTTTAACCTTTTCGGTGCTTAACAGTAAACAATGTGACTGTATGTTATTTTACATTAAATCAGTTTTCTGAGCCAGTCCCAGGGTGAGCACCTTTACATCGCCTGATTGTTAGAGAAACAGGTTGAAGGGTTTTACTGCTTGCTCATAAAGAAGTGTCTGAGACGGTGGTTAACACCAAGTCTTAGAATTATATAACCAATGATTCTGCATCTGCAGATTCTACTGCATCAGACAGATTGTAAAATCCAACAGTGGACTTTAAATTATCTTTAATTTTCCTCCTCCAAAATCAGGAAGTATTTAATTAATTGAACCTTAAATCAAAATTTAAAAGGATTAACTAACAGAGATATTCAAATATATATGCCGAATATAATTGAATAATTATTTTAAGTGCTAGTCCTAAATCTTAAAAAGATTTTTTTTCTAAATAAAGTCCATCTATTAAATTAGTTTAATAAATTCCTTACATATAGGACTTGTGTGTCATTTATATCTTCATAATATTTAAAGATCTTGTGTATTTTATCCTTTAATTTGAAATTTAAACATAAAAATCTATCTGTAATATAGTATATAATAAAATATAAACCTAAGTTCTATTGTTTTTTAGTGTTTTATTTTCATATTATTCAATAATTGGCAAAATTTGATGAAGCCATTTTATGAAATGTTCATTTCTCTAAAACCATGCTAAAACCTTTACATATATTTATTGATAATATTTGTATATAAATATTTTAATTATATGTATACATATGTATGATATTTGAACACTTTTGACCTACAAAAAATGCAATTTGTGTGTTTTATACGCGTTTGTATGTGTATTTATCTTGCAACCAAAAAAACAAAAATGAGAGAAAAACCCGCCAAATATGCTGAATGTATTTGGGAATTACAAAAGAGGATTATGGCCTGACATGCACAACTATGGCAAGATGCATATTCAGTTCAACAGGGGAGAATAAAGGGAAACTTACTGGCAAAAGAGGAAATTCATATAAGCTGCTTGGAAACAGAGTTTGTTGGTTCCAGAGACCCCAGTCAAAGTTGGCGTCGGTTCATTGGTGGAGCTACGTTACTGTGCAGATGCCCTTTTGAGAATATCTTATATGAATTGCTGCGTTCCTAAACAAAAACTGTCTTGTAAGTTTATTTTAGAAAGTAGGGACTTGGATGCAGCTGGAATCCATCATTCTTAGCAAACTATCACAAGAACAGAAAACCAAACACCGCATGTTCTCACTCATAGGTGGGAACTGAACAATGAGATCACTCGGACTCAGGAAGGGGAACATCACACACCGGGGCCTATCATGGGGAGGGGGGGAGGGGGGAGGGATTGCATTGGGAGTTATACCTGATGTAAATGACGAGTTGATGGGTGCAGCACAGCAACATGGCACAAGTATACATATGTAACAAACCTGCACATTATGCACATGTACCCTACAACTTAAAGTATAATAATAATAAATAAATTAAAAAAAAAAAAAAAAAAAAAAAAGAAAGTCCTGGAGACAGTCTTTATCTCAGAATTGCAAGAATGAGCTTTCCCACTTTAGACTCTCCCAGCAGTAGCTTCTTTGAGTCTGACAAAAAAATGATTTCATCTTGGTATCCACAACTTTCACAATATATCACGTAAACTTTTTAAATGGACATAGTCTTACAAAAATGGAAACAGAAATTATATAAATAATTTTATTAGTGTTCATTTCCAAATGTAGCATTCTATCTAATATTGCACATTTTAGTAAATAAAAATTGAGAATTTTGAAGATTGTTATGCAACATGAATATCAAATTATAAGTTCTATTGTAGATATCATCATATGTTTCAAAAATGCTCATCAAAATTTGATGATCATTTCATAGTTTATATTTCTGAGAAGGTAGCTTTTCTTTGAATTCTTGCAACCCTTAGGAAATGTAAAAATAATGATAAAAACATGAAGTTATGTTTAAGTTTTCTTCCAAACGACAACAGCTGCTTTTAAAGTGTACCCTTGTTAGGATGAAAACTCCCAGTTACTTTGCTTGGGATGCATAATTCTAAATTGAAACTATGTTGAGAAGAAAAATTAAATTTCAATTATTTAGGAGTAAATCTGCATAGATAGCCTTGATAAACAATAACGTGCTCTGAAAATGTTCAGAATAATAATAAAAAAAAAGCTCCTTAAATTTCCATGCCAAGCTCTTGGCAGATGTTTCTATGAATCTCTTTTCTCTATGGTAAATTTTATTTTGTTTATTATCTGACACAGTTGCACAACTTTCTCATAAAACTTACAAGGAATTTAGGATTTAAATGTGTTCATTTAAATATATGTGTGTGTGTGTGTATATATATGTGCGTGTGTATATATATATGTATGTTTATATCCTGTGAAGTCTTCAAATGCCATAAACCTAAAATTCATAACTCTGATGGAATGTATTTAACAAATTGTAACAATAGAGTATGATTTTTTGATGAAATAAACCGCAAAGGATAAATCATCATCACAGTCACGTTGCAGGAAAAAAATTCAAGCCGACTTAATTGTAATCCTTGCTATATATAAATTCATTCTTTCTCATTGTCATCTGTGAATATAAATAGCTTACTTAATTTTAAAATTCAACATGTGGATGTAAATAATAGTTCCCATTATGATGATGATTGTGAACATGCTGAAGATTATGATGATTGTTGTGCAAATAATTTATAAATAAATTTTTGTGTGAAATGATTCATTTTACATTGAAAAAGAGTAAAGGAATAATGTAAATTCATATTACCACCTATAGTCATGACATGTTAAATCTAAGATCAAACTTGTCACATCTTGGTGAAATAAAAAAATAAAAACAGCCTAGAGTGACTACGTGACATGCTTATGTTCTTACAGGTATTTATTATTGTTTACATATCACTTAGGATAACATTCAGTGCAGACATAGATTTACTGGGTTCATAAGCATAGGAAGTTAAGTCCCTGTATCTCAAACTAATTGTGGACATTAAATACTTTTAGAGCACTCTAGTCTTTCTATCTAGTGCCTATTGACAACTTAATAAGACTGAAAAAGAACACATTCAGCTGACCAGTAGGGGTCTAGTATTGAAGAAAATGTATGTGGTTCATTAAGAATGTGGGCTCTGGAATCAGACCACTTGCTTTCAAATCTTGGACTCTCCTACTTTCCAGCATAAGGTTGTATACATGTGGTTAAAAGCAGTTGTCAGAGTCATACTGCTTCCATGTGAATATCAACTTCACAATTTATTGGCTATGTGGCCTTGAGCAAGTTATAAAATTTTCTAGATACCAGTTTTCTTCTTTGACAAAATGGAAAATATAGTAATACCAACTCTAATATGGTTTGCTGCTCAGATAAAATGAGTTAATGATTCAAAAGTCCTTACAACATTATCTATTTCTGTGTGCTTTGTGTGTGTGTGTGTGTGTGTGTGTGAGAGAGAGAGAGAGAGTGAGAGAGAGAGACAGAGACACAATATTTACAAGACCTGCAAGGCACTTAGTACAGTGCTTGACAAATATTAAGTGCTTAGTAAATATTACATCTTATTATATCATTTAGTTTTAAAAAACAAGTGCCTACTCTATATTTGGAGATACTGTAGGCCCTTGGGATGTATTAGTAAACCAAATATCCCTGCTTCTTTGATAACATCTATTAGGCAATACAAAAATTACAGAAATAACTTACAATGTAAAAACAAGCAATAAATAAGTTAGAAGATGGTAAGGGCTATGGAAAAAAAAAAACTATGTAGAGCTGGACAGGAAAGATTCAGAGGGTCGAGAATGGCACAGGTAGGTTGTAATTTTAAACATGTAATTTTAAAACACTAAGGGAGGCTTAGTGACATAGTGACATTTGTGCAGTGTTCAGATATGAGCCATTTGAGACGGAGGGACCCATCTGCAGAAAAGCTTTATGGCAGAGACACCTGATACTTTCATGGCCTGCAAAGGAGGCTACTATGTTTGGTGTAGAGTAAATGGAATGGAAACTATCAGGAAACTGATTAAAGATGTAACTGGGGGAAATTAAGTAGGATATCAAAGGGCTTTAAGATTTAGCTTTTGTGGGAATCGGGCGCGGTGGCTCACGCCTGTAATCCCAGCACTTTGGGAGGCCGAGGTGGGCGAATCACGAGGTCAGGAGATCGAGACCATCCTGGCTAACACGGAGAAACCCCGTCTCTACTAAAAACACAAAAAAATTAGCCAGGCTTGGTGGGGGGTGCCTGTAGTCCCAGCTGCTCCGGAGGCTGAGGCAGCAGAATGGCTTAAACCCGGGAGACGGAGCTTGCAGTGAGCCGAGATCGCGCCACAGCACTCCAGCCTGCCTGGGCGACAGAGCCAGGCTCCATCTGAAAAAAAAAAAAAAAAGATTTAGCTTTTGTGAAATGGTAAACACTGCATAGTTTTCAGTAGAGTAGTGATATGATCTGAATTCTATTTTAAATTAACCCTTCTAACTCCTATATTAAGAAAGGATTCTAGAGAGTTCAGAGTTGAAGTAGAGAAACCTGTTGGAAGACTTGCAAAAATCCAGGCTAAAGACATTGTTGGTTCAGCCACTGTTTGTGATAGGACATTTGGAGATGTAGGTCAGATTCTTTATATATTTTGAAGGTAAACATCACAGATTTTTAAACAAGTATAGGGATATAAGAAAAGTGGGTTGTCTAAAATAATTTCATGAATTTTTATTTAGGGCAACTATATTGGTGCAGATGCAATTGGTTGAGAAAGAAAAAGTTGTGAAGACAGTAGGTTTGATGGGGGAGACCAGAAATTCAATTTTAGACTTGTAGCGCTTCAAATCTCTGTTAGACATTCAAATAGAAATGTCAGGCAGGCAGTGTGATATACACATGAGTCTGGAATTCAGAAAATAATTCTGAGTAACAAACTATAGCAGATAAAAAGACAGAAAAATAGACACTATCAAATGGAAAATATTATAGCTATTGAAAAGGAGGAAACTAAAGCCTGAACCCTGGAACTCTTCAAATTGAAACAAAAAAGGGGAAAAATGAACTATGAGAAAAGATGGAGATTGAGTGGTTAGTAAAACAGTAAGGAAACTGAGTTTTTGGTATCATGAAAGCCAAAGGAGTAATGTGTTCAGGGAAAGATAGAGGGATTAGTTGTATCATATCCTGCTGATAAAAGTTGCATACTGATTATATTGAACACTGAAAATTGAAAATAAGTTTAGAAATATGTTGGATGTAATTTGAATTTAACAAAAGCAATTTCAGTGGAGTGGTTTTAAATAGAAATATAGACAGTGAATACAGACAACATTTTTGAGATGCTTGCTATAAAGAGGAGTAAAGAAGTGGAGTAGCATCTGTGAAGACATGTGTCAAAGATGGGATTTCAAGATGGAAGAAATAATTGGTTGTTTATGCTGAGGGAATAGTAGAGAAGGGAGAAGGCATGGTATAGGAAAGAGAGGGAATAATTGCTAACAAATGACATGAAGTAGGTGGGAGGAGATAATATTTGCTGTATAAATGGAAGGATTGTCTTTAGATAGGAGCAGGTGGGAAGACAGAGCTTATGAATAAAGATATTTGTAGGTGGATGAATGTGGTTTACTAGATTTTTCTTTCAAATTACTGAAAATTTCCCAGTTAATTAGAAAATAAGATCATCCTCTGAGCATGCAGATCAGCTAAGGAGGTATTGGAGGTTTCAGGGAAAAGAAAAACGTACGTAACAGTCATCTGAGGGAATAAGCAAATAAATAAAGGTTATCAAGTATGATTATCTAACAGGAGTAAAGCCTCCTTTGTTTTTCATATTCATCTGAATAAGTGCCTGAACAGGAGATAGAGAGTTGCATCTAACTATCTCTGAAATTTCACCAAATGCAGGAGTGAGATATGGGCAAGGAAAGCCAATTGCTACAGGACAGAGTGATCATGATCATTGAAAATAAGATATAAAATAGGTAAAAAGGAAACCTAGACTTGAGAGATTTAAAGGTTGAAAACATCAGTGGTCCAGGTGAAGTTAAAGAATTGTAGGCGCCTGTGATCCCAACTACTTGGGAGGCTGACGCAGGAGAATCGCATGAACCCGGGAGGCAGAGGTTTCAGTGATCTGAGATTGCGCCATTGCACTCCAGCCTGGGCGACAGAGCAAGACTCCGTCTCAAGAAAAGAAAAAGAATTGCTATATTCAAATCACCTGAAGATTAGAGCTAAAAGGACAATAATTTGTCAGAGAATGTACCACATGATAATAATATTATGGTGTGTGTATAAAATTCTTGATAACATCAAGACCTTTGTAATGACCATAAGAGCTAGATACTAACATATAGTGGAAAAGAGTATTATTGGAGAAAACTAATTTTAATAAACTAAAAGAACAAGAAGTTGGAAGGATAATCTACATTTACTTTAGAAACTTCAGAGAATATAAAAAAAAAAAAAAGTCACATTGAAGAGAGCCAGAAACTAAAATCTTCTTAGCAGTACTGTATTACTATTACTCAATCAAAACCGCTCAAACTACATGGAAACTGAACAACAAAACCGCTGCTCCTGAATACTGGGTACTCAACAGAAATTTTCTCTGAAATTTGCTTACAAAAGTGATCATAATTTGTGATTTATTATTATTTTATCCAACAATAGTAATCAGACTAGAATAAAGTAAAAGTATTAAGAATGGGCATACTGAACACACATCACAAATATTTTGTTGGTTAATGGAAATGCTAAGGAAATTGTGACCAGAAAGAAAAATCTATTAAAGTCAATGTGTGCTGAAAAAAATAGAGAAACATATTTTATTTTTATTTGAAAGTATGATTATTAAGAATATTTTTCTTTGAAGTTTCAAAAACCAAACAGTAACATATGTGGTAGCTAGCTGAGCACTTTTGTATCATATCATTTATTGTCCTGCTTTTGTGTAGTTATTGTAGACTTTGCAAATTTTTACTTGATAATGATTTGTCCCCTACTCTTTATTCTAGGCCTGGGGTGGCTAGAGCCTGTCTTGGCATCTCATGGATAAGGTGGAAACCAGCCTTCCAGCCCTAGACAGGACACTATCCCATCACAGGGTACACAAATACACACACACACACAGTCACTCCTACTGGGACCATGTAGGCACACCAGTTACCCTAATGTGTACACCTTTGGGACATAGGACGAAACCATAGTGCCTGGAGAAAGCAGAGGCAGACATGGGGAGAATGTACAAACTCCACACAGACAGTGGCACTCTGGGAATCAACTTTTAATCTCATCAACATTACAATAAACAATGTCAAATAAAATCATATTATTTGAGGATCTACTCTATAGAATTAACCAAATCTTCCTTGGATATTGCACATCAGCTAATCAGGATACTGTGAGGCATAAATTTCACAAACCCAGCTTGCTCAGCATTTGTGCTTTGCGTTTTAGAGATGAAAACATTTGTGGTATGCCAAGTGAATCAAGGGACATAGCAGCAGTGTCTGGAACATGAATTTTACTTTTGGTAAATCTTTTGAACTCTGTATTGCTATTGCAACCTTTTGACCAAAAGCAGCTTCAAAATCATTGTCCTTAATTGAGTATATATAAAATGTCGCATATAAATTCCATTTTATTGTTTTTTAGGCATTATAAACAGCAGGAAATTTTAGCAACACAATTAACATGGGTTGTAATAAAATGTCTTTCCCTGCTGTCCAGTTTCTGCTGCTTTCTCGTCAGCAAGCACAGGGTTGAACTTGTTGCTGAACATTGGAGAAAGAAGGACTCTTTTCAGTCCATTTTATTTCTAATAGGCTTTCCTCAAGATCTAAATTGTTACCATAAACCTTTTAATGACCTATAAGGACTTTCAAAGATCCGATCCTCCTTACTTCTTTGATATCATCACCTGCATGATAATGTCTCTTTCTGTCTGCTCTATGGACACTAATTTCTTAAACTTACCATGACATTCCTAGTATTTGTTCTCATATCACCTCTTGAGAAGGCTTCTTTGGCCACGTGATATTTCAAAATCTCTCTCCAGCATTTCGTGGTATCTTTTTATACTTTGTTGTTGTCTATTATTAGCAACTTATAAATTTGACTTATTCCTGTTGCCTGCATTAGAATATATGTTCCATGAGATAAAAAGTGTTTGTATTTTATGATCAGTAATTGCCGATTTTAGATCCATGTCTATCACATCATATGAAATGCTGAATTATTAAAATATTAAAATTCACGGAAGCTAAGTTTTCAGAATCACATTCTCTTGAGAAATCTCAGAAGCTTCTTAATCCTATCTTTAAATTTTTAAAAATGAAGTACCCTAAGTCCAGGGAATTGAAGAAATTATCCATGGTCAACAAAAATGTTGAAGACAGATAAAATACTAAATACCAATTCCATTCTCCTCGGACGGAACTGATTGTATACCCCTTTCCTTCTTTTATTGGTAAACATTGGTAGGCTTTGACCACTTTTTAAAATTGCTAAAAAGCAGCTTCATGTCCTGGGTACAGCTGTTGTTTCAGGTGAACTTGTTGAGAGTGGGAGCCATAAAAAAAGAATTTTAGAATGCCTGCTGCGGAACATAGACATCATGTATTTCTCCCAGTGGATATAAGGCAGCATATAGACTTGACTGCTACTGGTTGCTGTCTGATAACTCAGAGTAATTGCTCTGACACCTCAGATAGTACATTCACAGTTTTCAGAGATAAAGATAATGAGTTCCTTGAGATATCAATGAGCCAGTGGATCACCAAATCTTCAATTGTGTCCTCATTATACCTGTGCTTCTACTTGTTTAACTGAATTTTTTGATATTAAGAAAAAAGAAAAAATATTTTTCATGTATTCTTGCATAGTATTTCATGGTGTATATGCTCTCCCTCAGATTTTGGAAGTGTTGGAAACAATGGAGATTGCTGGTGATTTATAATAATACCCATAGTAGAATAAACTGGGGAAGAATCGCCACATTTAATTTCCAACTAAATGTGTGTGTGTGCATCCTCTCCATGCATGTGTTTGTACATGCATGTGTGTGTGTATCTCATTGTGATTTATTTCATTGACGTAGACATTTTTTCATTGTCTGTTTGTATGAATGTCTTCTTTTGAGAAATTTGTTCATATCCTTTGCCCACTGTTTTTGATGGGGTTGTTTTTTTTTTTTAAGATCCTTAAATTTTTAAAAATGAAGTACCCTAAGTCCAGGGAATTGAAGAAATTATCCATGGTCAACAAAAATGCCCAGATAAAGCTTTTCCTGCAGTATACCCCTTTCCTTCTTTTATTGGTAAACATTGGTAGGCTTTGGCCATTTAACAAAAATTCATTCTGGGTACAGCTGTTGTTTCAGGTGAGAGTGGGAGCCAAAAAGAATTTTAGAATGCCTGCTGCAGAAGCATAGACAAATGTATTATCTCCCAGTGGATATAAGGCAGCATATAGACTTGACTGCTACTGGTTGCTGTCTGATAACTCAGAGTAATTGCTCTGACACCTCAGATAGTACAGCACAGAGATAAAGATACTGAGTTCCTTGAGATATCATTGAGCCAGTGGATCACCAAATCTTCAATTGTGTCCTATACCTGTGCTTCTACTTATATTAACTAATTTTTTTATTAAGAAAAAAGAGAAATATTTTTCATATATTCTTGGCATATTTCTGCTCTCCCTCAGATTTTGGAAGTGTTGGAAACAATGGAGATTGCTGGTGGCTAATACATAGTAGAATAAACTGGGGAAGAACATTTATTTCCAACTAAATGTGTGTGTGTGCATGCATGTGTGTGTACATGCATGTGTGTATGTGTTGATTTATTTCATTGATGTAGACTTATTAATTATTGATGTGAGATTCTTACATTACTTAACAGTAATCACATAACTCATAAGACCTTTTTAGATTTGCAGCCAAGGGCAAGAGCAGGGACTGAAATAACAAAACCCAAGGTCTATTAGTCTGCTTTCTCACTGATAATAAAGGCATACCAAAGACTGGGCAATTTACAAAAGAAAGAAATTTAATGGACTTGCAGTTCCACATGGCTGGGGAGGCTTCACAATCATAGTGGAAGGCAAGAAGGAGCAAATCACATCTTACATGGATGGCAGCAGGCAAAAGACTTGTGCAGGGAAACTCCCATTTTTAAAACCCTCCAAGCTAGTGAGGTTTATTCACTAACACTAGAACAGCATGGGAAGACCCACCCCCATGATTCAATTACCTCCCACCAGGCCCCTCCCACAACACATAGGAATTCGAGATTGGACATAGCCAAACCATGTCACAAGGCTATAGAAGCAATACATTTATTAAGTGTTTAACGTGATTCATTGTTTTCATTTTAGTGTGTGATTACAGGCTTCATTTTCTGAACTCAGGTCCTTGTTTTTGTGTGTGTGTGTGTGTGTGTGTGTGTGTGTGTGTGTGTGTGTGTGTGAATTATGATTCTTTATTCTGACTGGTGCCTATGGAAGCAACAAGGAAATCTATTTACTAATTAGTTTTGTCTTTTTGCATAGAGAAAGCTTGGACTATATTTCTGGAAGGTACCCACTGTGGGATGCTGCTTGTTCTCTGGTGTTGCCATGCAGCGACTGGGAGGAGCAGAGGGCTGCTGGAGACCCTCTGAGATTCTGCTTGTGCACATGCACTGCCTGCAGGGCATGGAGTTCTCCAGCCCATAAAGCAAGACTTCTCAGGCCTGTAGCTACCATCCACCACACCCATATCAGCCACTAACATTTTAAAGATGATTTTACGTGGGCACATAAGGGCCCAGAAAAAAAGTTTTACAAATATTTTAGGAGCCTTAACCTTCATGTTATAGCTAATCAGTGAATGAAGTTACCTTTTAATCAAAGAGCCTCATCGCTGTTTTCTTGGTACTAAAAACTTTTATCAATCTGAATCCTAGTGTTGTGCTCTAAACACTAACCTCACCTATTCGTCTGTCGCCAGAGGCTTTAAACTTGTAGGCTTCCAGCAGGGATTCTCCTGATAAGCGTGCATACCAGTGCAGCTGGGCACACTTGGGAACAGCAGACTGGCCTTCAACACCTGGCTTCAGAGGCAGGGTGTGACTCCAGGTGCTTGCTCAGGTGGTTGGCAAAATCCACCTGTGTCTGGAACAGGACCTGGTTGATGATGCTCTTGGGCAGCCACCCCTTGAAGTCGATGCTGAGCAATCACAAAAGTTTGGTCTTGGAGGGACTTCCAGTCACCAGGTGAAGCACCATGCAAGTGGGACCATGCTACCCCCGATGACACCCTTCTGCTCGGGCATGTTCCTGAAGTCTGTGGCCATGCCAGCCAGCACACAGGTGGAGCCTCGACGCTTGGCACAGTGTATGCTCACAAAGTCGCGGGGCCCCACCAGGTTTCCCGCTGCCTTTGCAGCAGCTCGTGGGTAATGAATGCGTCTTTTCTGATCTTCTGCAGGATCTTAATCTCTTTGATATTGGGGTTCCACTCCCCCATTGCCTCCATGCACTCCACCAGCTCTTCGTAGAGCCTCTCCATGGGTGGCTCCACCACAACTTGCAACCGAAACATCTTGCCCACAGCTGGAGCCACTTTACTCATCACTTTGTCCCCATTGTCTTGCTGGCTGTCCTTCTTCCAGCCCTCCTGGTTGCTGAGGGCTAAGGATGCCCAAGGCCTTCTGCATGGCCTCTTCCCCCTGCCGGAGATAGGTCAGTTCCTGGTCACAGTAGAGAGTCTCTCTCTCTTTCTTTTTTTTTTTTTTTCTTTCTTTTCTTTTTCCAGGTTCAAGAGATTCTCTTGCCTCAGCCTCCCAGTAGGTGGGATTACAGGCACACGCCACCACGCCTGGCTAATTTTTGTATTTTTAAGTGTTTTACCATGTTGGTTAGGCTGCTCTCGAACTCCTAACCTCGTGATCCGCCCGCCTCGGCCTCCCAACGTGCTGGTATTACAGGCGTGAGCCACTGCGCCCGGCCAGAGAGTCTCTTCCAGCAGCGAACAAAGCAGAGAACTCCACCACCGAATCTGGTTAACCCACGTGCTTGGAGGGGGGCCTCCCAGGGCCCTTCGGATCAGCTCCTGGCCCATGTTCCTCACAGCCTGTTGCCTCAGCCCCTTCATGTTGCGCATGTGTCTGTAGGAGCTCCGGGGCACAGTTTGAATGTCACTAGCAGCATTGTTTCCTGGCAGATGTGGCAGTAGTGGGGCCGCCAACGCTGGTGCTGCTGTCTCTTTTCTCAAGGGTGACTCTTCGTCCTTCCTGAGCCACTCAAGCTTCGCCTCTGAGTCCCGCAGCTCCAGCCTGGACCCGTTGTTCTGCGTATTAAATGTCCCTGACTGAAGGCTGTGCATCATCGTCAGGAGATATAAACGCCATCACGCACTGGATTCTTCCCAGCAGTGCTCAGCTCCCCGTGCAGCGCCTGCTGCCATCTATCCAGTGCATACTTTCTCCTCCAGGGATGCTTGCAGTGCGGCCTCCCCTCCGAGGCTGTCCTCTGTGCCCCTCCTCACTCTACTCTTTAATTAGAATCCAGTATTTTGGTCCAGGCTCGGTGGCTCAGGTCCTTCTTATAGACTCATTGAATATTGAAATCGGTAGGACATCCCTTTTTGCTAATTTATTGTCCTCATTTAGCGCTTCTCTCTGGTCTTTCCTGTCAAATTTTGGAGTCACCAAAATTTGATAAGAGAAACTGTGACTTCCATTTCTGATCCCATGTGATCTTCCCAGTAAGTCTAATCCTAGGATGTGATTTGTATATCTGTTACTCTCTCACTCACATACTCCCTACTACGATAACCTGAAGCATAACTGAGTTGTCCATTCTATGACATAGCAAAATATATTGTTTTATTCCTGTAAAGAAATTTCTCAAGGAGTTAATTATAATGTAAAGCCATTTACTCATTCTGGCAATGTGCAAATTCAGAAATATACAGAAAATGTACAACAACCCAAATTAATCTTAATACACACATTATGTTGTTAAAATCAAGGTAGATATGAATTTCTATAATCTTCATATGTAAAGCTTAATATCCTTAAGAAGTATTTAGATAATATTGCAGTTTTAATTTGTGTCTATGTAGTTTGGTCCCCTTTGCTCCATTTTAATTTTTTTCCACTCTTTGTATTACTCCCTTGTTTTCATTTGTTTTGCTAATATTTCCTCTTTATTATTATTTTGATATTTACAGAATAGTTGCAAAATTGTCTAGTGAGTTCTTACCATTTACTCATATTTCTCTAAGGTTTACATTATAAGCAGCTGTGAAACACTTATCACAACTTAGAAATTCACATTGGTATGATCCCTTAAATCAAATTGCAGCCTTTATTCTGATTTTATCAGTTTTTCCATTAATATCCTTTTTTTCTCTTTCAGTATTTAATGTATGATACCATATACTATATACCATATTGCATTTTTTTTTTCTGGTGTTCTCCAGTTGTGAGTTCTCACTCTTTGTTTATTTATTTGTTTTTGTAAGCTTGACACTTTTGAATTATACTGATCAAACATTTTGTTGAATATCCTTCAGTTTTGGTTTTTGCTGTTTTCTCATGATTAACTGAGTGAATAAAGTTTCAGAAAAAAATACCACAGAAATAAAATGCACTTCTCATCACATCATGCCTAACCCCTTTAAATCATTACTTTTCTTCGTTTCACTCTCACAGCTCTGATTTCTGAGCTTTCTCTTATTACAAGAATATAATCGTTTTCCACCTTAAATGGTTTGTTTTCTATGAAAAAGATCTGTATGTGGAATTAAAATATTCTGCTATTTAGCTTCATGATGCTTAATTGATCAGCATGCTTTGAGATGATTTATTTATTTTGTTTGTTTGTTTGTTTTTTGAGACAGAGTCTTGTTCTGTCGCCCAGGATGGAGTGCAGTGGCGTGATCTTGGCTCACTGCAACCTCCGCCTCCTGGGTTCAATAAATTCTCCTGTCTCAGCCTCCTAAGTAGATGGATTACAGGCGCTCGCCACCACGTCCAGCTAATTTTTGTATTTTTAGTAGAGACGGGGTTTCACCATGTTGGTCACGCTGGTCTCGAACCCCTGACCTAGTGATCCACCCACCTCGGCCTCCCAACGTGTTGGGATTACAGGAGTGAGCCACCTCACCCGGTCTGAGATGATTTATAATAAACCAGTGATTTCTTACTGTATTTCTGAAGGATGCATGCTAATCACTGATATAATGTATCTAAGATCTAGTTTCTTTGTTCCCCCATGACAGAAAACTGCAGATTTTGTATAAAAATCTCAAAAAGAGAATCAAGCTTAATTATGAAGCCAAATGATTGACACAAATTGGTAAATTCCCTTGACAGCCTAGACAATTCTTAGTTAATATAAAAGTTTTATAATAAAAACAGACTTAATGCCACATATTTTAATAATTACTTTTCAAAAATGTAGTGCTAAATAAGAAATTCTATTATCAGGGGGGTAAATTACAAAAGGGCTATGATTCTAGTTTTAAAAGATTCCTTTAAAAGTTATTTTTAATATTATGAAATATTGAAGGTGGTTGAAATTTAAGAATATTTCTCATTAAGTTAAATTGGATATAATGGGGAACGACTTATTCATTTATTACTTACACCTTTTTTCCTCTCTTTTTTTTAAGCTCTTAAACTTTTTTTTTGTTTTTTTGAGTTATAGGAAGGGCATTATGAAAAGTATTAGGATTAATAAAGATGGCTGACTAGAAACAACTGGGATACACCTCTTCCACAAAGAGGAACAAAAATACTGAGTAAATCTTCACACATCCAACAGATCTTTTGAGAGAAAACTCTGAAATTTAATACAGAGGCAACAGAAGATGCTTTGATTGAAGAGGGAGGGAGGGGACTTCCTGCTCAACATCACTGGGTGCCAAGACTGACCCACAGACCTAAATCAAACCCAAGGAAGGGATAAGTAAAGGAACCCCATGGCACCACATTCCTACTCTGGGCCACTGAGATCCTAGCTAAAGGAGTTCCCACAACCCCCACAAACCTTTGGACTGTCTGGGAGCTACTGAAGAACATACAGAGGCACTACCTAAACTCACAGGGATCCCAAAAGATTTCAGTGTGTTGGGCAACTGCAGTAAAATGTGAGTCAGTGCCCACTTCTCAAGTTTCTGTATCTTGCCCTAAACAACTATAGCTCATGTTGTCTGCTGGACCAGGAGAGAGAGGGGCCTGTCCATACTCAGGTGCCCAAGACAGGCCACAGCACCATTGTTCTGGGACTGAAGTGCATCTGAACCACAAACTCCCATGGCTGCTAGTACTTCCAATTACTGCCTACCTGGATTTTCTTGCAGGGGCAGCTCACAGTATAGGCTTCATTGCCCCACCTGAGTGGTTTGCTGGGCAGCCTAGAAGCAGTTCACTTCCCCACTACAGATAGTGCTTGACTCCTGAAGGCCAAAGAAGAAGTCCAGTGGCCTAGTCCCACTCCCCAGTAGTCAGGCACACTACCTAGGGGTATAGAGATGAGAATTGTGGTCTGATCTCATGCTGGAGAGGGGACCCCTGTGTTAGAACACAGAAGAACATGACACATGCTTACATGATGGCGCGAGAGCTGTACGCTCCTTGTTTCATGAAACCAGACTGCCAAGAGTGAGGCCTGATAGTCTCAGTTTCTTCTACAGGGAGTCTCGCCATCTGTAACACCTCGGACAGCTTAGTGATCTAGTTGTGAATGCTTGAGATGAGCTTAACTGCTCAGATCTGTTGTTCAGGCTGGACATTGGAGGGGGGTCCCAGGGGATCAGGGGAGTAGTAAATGGGGAGCCCCCATGGCCTTTGGCTAGGCTGAAAGCCCCAGACTACCCCCCTTTCCCTGATTAGGCACTGTGGTAAGAAGATATGCCTCCCCCATTACCTAGAGGGTTGCCCAAGTTATCTGAGAGCTGCCTCTACAACCTCACCAAGGTCAAGACTTGCACCTAACCCAATCCCATCTATTCCTGCCATCTTGGTGGGAGAACACTGTGCAATAATATTGAACCCCATTCCCACCCATTGCCAGCGACACTCTGGTACTTCCCCTCATCAACTAAAGCCACATAAAATTCCACTGCCATCACCACATACGCTTGTCACTTACAAGTGCCAAATACTAATCAGGAGGTCAAACTGCATGGCCCATTACAACTTCTGCTGACATCAGTGTACAATGCTTAGCTGGCTCTTACCCACAAGCACCACCCACTAGCGTATGGTGTGGAATGTACAACCCAATATAATTATTGCTGATGAAAGTATACAGTACTGGGGAACAAAATAAGCCTTTCAAGCCTCCACCTCCCAATATCTGTTGAAGTCAGTGAACCTCACCTCACAAAGATCTTATTGTAGACTGCTACCACAATATACAAAAACAACAAAGAAACAAAAGACTAACATTTGAGAAATACATTGAATTAAGGCTACCTGTTACCACAAAATTTTTATACAGAGAGTTGACCCTATAAAAACATATGGGAGCAAAGCCAAAGGACCGTGTCCAACATACACAATAGTCACACCCTCAAATGAGGAAAAAGAGCCCACCTAAACAAAAGAAAATTGAAAAATAACAGGTAATTGCTTCTACAGATAAAAAACAGTCAGCACAAGAATTCAGGTACTACAATGAAACAATGTAATAACACATCCAAAGGTCACACTAGCTTTCTAGCAAGGGATTTTAACCAAAATGAAAATTTGAAATGATAAAAGATTTAAGATACATATAGTAAGGAAGTTTAATGAGATCCAATAGAAAGTTGAAAGCCAACAAAAAGAAACCAGAAAAACAATTTAGGAGATGAAAGAAGAGAGAGATATATTTTTTAGAAAAACAAACAAAACCTCTGGAAATAAAAAAAAAATCACTGAAGAAATTTCAAAATGCTGCTGAAAGCTTTAACAATAAACTAGACCAGGCAGAATAAAGACTATCAGAGGCTGAAAACCAGTCTTTTGAATTAATTAAGTCAAATAAAAACAAAGAAAAAAAGAACTTTAAAAAACGAGCAGAGCTTTCAAATATATGGGATTAAGGAAAACAACCAAACCTACAACTTGTAGGCATTCCTAAGGGAAAAAAGAAAAAGTAACAAGTGTGGAACATATATTTGAGGAAATATATTTTTTTTAATTTCTCAAGCTTGCTAGAGACATATACGCCCAGATACATGAAATTTAGAGAGCACCTAGAAGATACTATGTAAGGTAAACATCACTAAGGAATATAGTCATTAGACTATTTAAGGTCAATGTGGAACTCTATGTCTCAAAGGCAGCTAGAGAGAAGTGTCAAATCACCTATAAATAATATTCCATTAGACTAACAACTGACTTCTCAGCTGAAACTTTCCAAGCCAGAAGAGATTGGGACCTTTTTTTACCTTTCTTTAAAAACATGCCAGCCAAAATAATTTTATATTCTGCCCAACTAAGTTTCATAAATGAAGGAGAAATTAAATATTTCCTAGACAAGCAAACACTGAGGATATTTGTCATCACTAGACTAGTAGTACACAAATTGCTCAAAAGAGATCTAAACATGGATATGAATGTAGAATACTCACCATCATAACATCACACGTAAGAAGAAAACTTACAAATCCTGTAAAGCAATTACACAATTGAGACTCCAAGGAACCTAGCTAGCAAACTATGACAGGAACAAAAGCTTATATATAAATACTAACTTTGAACATAAATGGCATAAATGTTCCATTAAAAGGTATAGACTGGCAAATTAAATTGGAAAAAAAAAAAAAAAAAACTCAACCATCTGCTGCCTCTCTAATGACTAAAGACATCTGCAGACTCGAAGTAAAGAGATGGTAAACAATATATCACACAAATGAAAAGCAAAAGCGAGCAAGAGCAGCCGTTCTTATATCAGATAAAATATTAAACCACCAACAGTAAAAAAAGACAAAGAAGGGCATGATATCATTAAAAAGGGGTTCAATAAAACCAGAAACTTTAACTATCCTAGATATAAATGAACCCAACACAATAGGATACAAGTTCGTAAAACAAGTACCTTCTGACATAAGAAAAGAGACTGATGGCAATACAATAATAGAGGGGTTGTCAACATCTCATTAACAACACTAAAAACATCATTGAGGCAGAAAGTCAACATAGAAACTCTGGACTTAAACTGAACTCTAGACTAAATGGAATTACAGAACATTCTACCCAACAGTCACAATATTCCTGTTGAGCATAGATGTAAAAATCCTCAAGAAAGTACCAGGAAACTGAATCCAACAGCACTTTAAAAAGGCAAATCACTGAAGTGGACTTTATTCCAGAGATTCAAGGATGATTCAACATTTGCAAATTAATAAACATGATTCACCACATAGACAATTAAAAACAAAAAAATTATATGATCACCTCAATATATGCAGGAAAAGCTTTTGATAAAATCCAACATCCCTTATTGATAAAAGCCCTCAACAAACTAGTCATTGAAGAAGCATACCTCAAAATATTAAGAGTCATATATGACAAACACACAGTGAGCATCACACCACTTGGGAAAAAGTCGAAAGCATTACACATAAGAACTGGAACAGGACAAAGAGAAATTGCACACTTTACACAGCAAATAACAATATGAACAACAGTATACTTGTTAACCATTTTAAATTTTACAAAGAAAGGTTACTTTTTTGCTTGTTTTGTTGCAATGGTTGTTGTTAATATTTATATTATAGGGTTTTTTTATTTTTTTCATTTTTTGTTATTTATTGTACTCTAAGTTTTGGTGTCATTATCAAATACAAATTAGTAGTTACCAGCATGGTCAACGAAAACCCATAATGGCTGGGCGCGTTGGCTCAAGCCTGTAATCCCAGCACTTTGGGAGGCCGAGGGGGGGATCACAAGGTCAGGAGATCGAGACTATCCTGGCTAACATGGTGAAACCCTGTCTCTACCTAAAAATACAAAAAAACTAGCCGGGTGTGGCGGCGGGCGCCTGTAGTCCCAGTTACTTGGGAAGCTGAGGCGGGAGAATGGCGTGAACCCGGGAGGCGGAGCTTGCAGTGAGCAAGCTACACAGCAAGACTCCGTCTCAAAAAAAAAAAAAAAAAAAAAAAAAAAAGAAAACCCATAATTTATATTAATGGGAATATCTTAGTATTGCATTGGTTGCCAAATGTTCCTAAATCATTACACTTTAATACAACACTTTTCTTCATTTCCTCAGTGGGATACAAACTAATAGTAGGATAGTGAAAAGTAGTACTAATTAATCCAAGATCTTATGTCAGGCAACATGAAAATGAAAATATGAGTGGCTTATTTGAATAAATATTAAAAATAAGACTACACATGATTTTAGCAAGCATATAATTATTTAGGCAGTCTATTCAGGAAATCTTTCACAGTTCATTGAACAGTTAAAGTGAAAACAAAACAAAACTTTCGGAAATATATCTGTCTGTTTCTGCACAGAGTCACTTTATTCCAGGTATATACTTAATAAAAGCAAATATATATATGTGTATAAATGTATATAAATGTATATAAATATATATATATTTATCCCACATCAATAGTGTACTCTAAATACCATAAAAATATAATAGACCAACTTAATTTTAAAGAAATTTGTTCTCTTTCTTTTGAAAATAAAATCATAAGTAACTATCACTGATATAATAATACTTTTATCAACATGAATATTATTAGCAGTTTTGCTTCAGTCCATAGGATCAATTTATTTGACTCTTTTCTACATTTACTAAATTCACATTTACAACGTTTACTAATTTTACTAAATTTATCTTGGGATCCTTAGAAGACTCAATAATGAAAGTAAACACAATTATCTAAAAACTATTCAATGCTCTTAAATGCTTATTGTATTTCTCCATCTCTCTGTATAAAATTTCTTGATTAATTGCCGAAATTGTGTTTTGTTTTCTCTTAGAGATAGAACATAACCATTGTTAGAAAGAAATTCTTATATTGCTTAGTTTTATATCTTAGCCGAACATAGAATTCTATTTTATCAAATATTTAATACTGTACAATAGGGTTTACAATTGATTGATACTATAACAGAAATAAATGCTGGTATACTAATAAAAAATTAGCAGAACAGTAAACCAGTAGAACTCAATAAAACTAAATGATGCCATATTAGTGAAATTACAGTGGCAAGTTCCTTTCTGTAACCAAGTACTTGTAATACAGAATATATAAAATCTAAGTGTTAGGTACTTGACTTTGCCATTGTTATTTTTGTCTGAGCATGAGAAACAAGAGATACCTTTGGCAAATGTAATCAATATGTCCCTTGGTTGTTTCAGTTCTATTTACTTACTGGTGTCTGGGAAAACAGTAATTTTTGTGTGTATAATCTTTAAGTCTTTAAATAATTTAGCACAGTAAACTATAATGTATATGATTTAGATTAAACTAAATGAGGACACTCTTTTGCAGTCATACATTGGAAAAGATTAAATGCTTTTTTTTAGTCATCACTTGGATACTTCTTAAACTAGAAAACCTGGGCTCATTATAGTTGAAGATAATCATTCTCTGTTTGATATGGAAAATAAAAGTTTTCTCCATGAATATATAGGATATAGAAAAACTCTTAGGAGCATTTTAAAAACAGAAGAATCTTAAACATTTTAGGAGATTTGGACCATGAAAAAAAGTCCTTAAAATCCTTCCTTCCTGTATTTGTTTTTGCAATGTATTATTTCTCAACTGCTGCCCTTGCTAATTCTACTACACTGCTTATAGCACATGTCATTTTCAGACAAATGATTCTTTCTTTTGGCCAATATTACAGTGAATAATATTCACAACTGTTTTTTGTTTTTAAGTGCCTTACTATTATAAATCAATCTTCTCAGCAATCAGGAGAGTATAATTAATATTATCTCCATTTTACAGACAGGAAAACTACAGGGGTAAAAAAAAAAAGATTGAGCGCTGATGCCAAGGCACAAGGTACAGAAATACATTAGAAAGGCAGAGTTTTTCCAGGATATTTAAAGAATATTCAATTTCCTAACACCTCGGAATGTTCCAAGTGGCAAGGAACTGGTTCTGGCAAGGTCATATAGGCATTTTTGATGTATCTGTACAAGAATATGTATCATATATTAATATATAGCAAACATAGACTACATATTCTTATATGTACCTTCATGTATGCCTCCAGAAAATATTCTGTAATTGGGCTCTGAATATTTATTCAATCTATGTTTGGGCACACAAATATTTTATGACAAATTAATGCATACCAGTACACATTGTGTGCTACATGATGTGCATATTTTCTGTTTTTCATATTTTTCTATGTAGTTATGTATCTTCTTTTATACTCCTTGACTTTTTAGGGAAAAAGCTTTCTTCCATTATATTATTCTAGTGCCATCTACGTAGGAGAATAGACCTTAAAGTGGGCACTCATAATAGATAAAGGTTGGAGATGGCCACTACAATTTAATAACTTGGTATTGAATGGAATGAAAAGCAAGGTGTCAATGCAGGTTAAAGAATCTTTGCATATATCATATAGCTTTGCTGTTCCTTGTGTTCCTCATGTATGAATCCAAAGGAAAAGAATAGAGCTCTGTTGACCCAATGTGTGAGACAATAAAATGATATTAGCTTATGAGGAATGTGGCATAAAAAACATGAAACATTTGGTGTGTCTGCTAGCTCAACACAAATACTACCTGATCAGAAAGACATTCATCTTTCTCATTCTATTCAATTCTAAAACTCCTTAAAGTATTGCCTAGTAAAACAAGTTAGGATGTTGGTCCAAAAACATCTCCCTTATACTTTATTCTCCCCAGAGATACATTCTGTTTCAAGTGAAGAAATTTGTATATGAACTCTTTTGAAGATGGTGCTTTTATTTCTCTTTTACACTAATTTATCTCCAATTAACAGATATTCTAAGGGTTCCATCCAATTATAAAAGTGTAGAATATCCTGAAATTCTCTAGAGCAAGAGACAGACATCGACTAACCAAGGGTTAAATCTAGTCCACAGAATATATTTGTATGAACCAAGAACAAATTTTTGTGTATATTTTAGGGTGTAATAACAAAAAATATGTGACAGAAACTATATATTGCTTCCAAAGCTATTATGTCTTTGAGAATGAAGCCTATCTGGCCCCTTATAAAAAAGTTTGTCAGCCTGCCAATTAAACCAGCTCATCAAGTACAGTGTACCTCAAAATCATATTCTATGATGTGACTTTCATGGAGACCTTAATTCTGCCTGCCAAGTTTCCTGCAGTAGACTTAAAATTCATTGGGCTGTGGGTTTGGGGATATGAGCCAGCCATTACCCAAGAACATAGATTCATGTAATGTTGAAACCATTAATGACATCTTGCTTAAACTCTATCTTTTCTATTAAACAGCTGAAACTGGATGAGGTGAAGTGGCTTGCCCCGAATCACGTAATAGCTTTCAGCAGAGTCAGATCATGCTGGTTCTCTTGATGCTTAGTTCAGCAATATTTTGTGCTTTGGGCCACTAGGATGTAAGCAACCAAGGACAGAGACTAAAATTGTCCTTTTCACTATAAACAGATCTCAAAAAATTGCCATTTCCCCATAAGTACTATATAAATATTTGTTAAATTAATGAATGAGAGAATGAAATACTTTCAAGGAAACAGACAGCAAGCCGCAGATGGAAGTAAAGCAATATGCCAATGTTTTACTGGGTTCCATAGGACCAAATGTGGTGATAATTCTTGCCATTCTTATTCACAGGGACATCTATAGTTAAGCTGAAGGTATTAGGCAGAAATCTCAATAAGGTAGTTTGTATATTTCTGGATATGAGATGAGATGAGATGAGAATCTAATGTAGCACATGCCAATCCATATAGTTATTTAATCCTTTTTACACTTTAGTCTAATTCAGAGGTTTGCAAATTGGCCCACAAGCCAAATGGAGCCCATACCCTTTTTTAAGAAATAAATTATTATTGAGACTCAATTATGTCGATTCAATTACTTATTGTCTACAGCTACTTTAGCATTGCAGTGGCAGACTGTATACTTATAACAGATATTATAATAAATTACCTGAAAAGCATAAAATATTTTTTACCTGGCCTTTACACACACAAAAAAATCAATAAGAATAAATCAAAAACCAATCGACCTGGTTAACTGCAAGAGGTAGAGAATGGGGTGAAAGAGATATGAAGGAGATGAGGGCCATGTGCAGTGGCTCACGTCTGTAATCCTAGCACTTTGGGTGGCCGAGGCAGGCTAATCACCTGAGGTCAGCAGTTTGAGGATAGCCTGGCCAATATTGTGAAGCTCCATCTCTACTAAAAGTACAAAAATTAGCCGGGTGAGCACCTGTCATCCCAGTTACTCAGAAGGCGGAGGCAGGAGAAATGCTTAAACCCAGGAGGCAGAGGTTGCAGTGAGCAGAGATCGTGCCACTGCACTCCAGCGCGTCTCAAAAAAAAAAAAGAAATGACACTTCTTTGAGAATATCATTTTGTACATTGTTCTTCATATTAAAAAATAGTTAATTTTAAATAATTATAGGGGAGACCAAAAAATGTAAAAATAAAAGTAAGTTGAAACGAATGGGCCTAACTTTTACCAATGAACACTAAGACCCCACTGATGAAAGAAGAAAAGAGAGGCAGGATGGCCGAATAGGAACAGCTGCAGTCTCCAACTCCCAGCGCGAGCGACACAGAAGACCGGTGATTTCTGCATTTTCAACTGAGGTACTGGGTTCATCTCACTGGGGAGTGCCGGACGATCGGTGCTGGTCAGCTGCTGCAGCCCGACCAGCGAGAGCTGAAGCAGGGCGAGGCATTGCCTCATCTGGGAAGCACAAGGGGGAAGGGAATCCCTTTTCCTAGCCAGGGGAACTGAGACACACAACACCTGGAAAATCAGGTAACTCCCACCCCAATACTGCGCTTTAAGCAAACAGGCACACCAGGAGATCATATCCCACAACTGGCCGGGAGGGTCCCACACCCACGGAGCCTCCCTCATTGCTAGCACAGCAGTCTGTGATCTACCGGCAAGGCAGCAGCGAGGCTGGGGGAGGGGCGCCCACCATTGCTGAGGCTTAAGTAGGTAAACAAAGCTGCTGGGAAGCTCCAACTGGGTGGAGCTCACAGCAGCTCAAGGAAACCTGCCTGTCTCTGTAGACTCCACCTCTGGGGACAGGGCAATAACAAACACAGCCGAAACTTCTGCAGACGCAAAAGACTCTGTCTGACAGCTTTGAAGAGAGCAGTGGATCTCCCAACACGGAGGTTGAGATCTGAGAAGGGACAGACTCCCTGCTCAAGTGGGTCCCTGACCCCTGAGTAGCCTAACTGGGAGACATCCCCCAGTAGGGGCAGTCTGACACCCCACACCTCACAGGGTGGAGTACACCCCTGAGAGGAAGCTTCCAAAGCAAGAATCAGACAGGTACAATCGCTGTTCAGAAATATTCTATCTTCTGCTGCCTCTGCTGCTGATACCCAGGCAAACAGGGTCTGGAGTGGACCTCAAGCAATCTCCAACAGACCTACAGCTGAGGGTCCTGACTGTTAGAAGGAAAACTATCAAACAGGAAGGACACCTACACCAAAACCCCATCAGTACATCACCATCATCAAAGACCAGAGGCAGATAAAACCACAAAGATGGGGAAAAAGCAGGGCAGAAAAGCTGGAAATTCAAAAAATAAGAGCGCATCTCCCCCGGCAAAGGAGCGCAGCTCATCGCCAGCAACGGATCAAAGCTGGACAGAGAATGACTTTGACTAGACGAGAGAAGAAGGCTTCAGTCCATCAAATTTCTCAGAGCTAAAGGAGGAATTACTTACCCAACGCAAAGAAACTAAAAATCTTGAAAAAAACAGTGGAAGAATTGATGGCTAGAGTAATTAATGCAGAGAAGGTCCTAAACGAAATGAAAGAGATGAAAACCATGACACGAGAAATACGTGACAAATGCACAAGCTTCAGTAACCGACTCGATCAACTGGAAGAAAGAGTATCTGCGATTGAGGATCAAATGAATGAAATGAAGCGAGAAGAGAAACCAAAAGAAAAAAGAAGAAAAAGAAATGAACAAAGCCTGCAAGAAGTATGGGATTATGTAAAAAGACCAAATCTACGTCTGATTGGGGTGCCTGAAAGTGAGGGGGAAAATGGAACCAAGTTGGAAAACACTCTTCAGGATAACATCCAGGAGAACTTCCCCAACCTAGTAGGGCAGGCCAACATTCAAATCCAGGAAATAGAGAGAACGCCACAAAGATACTCCTCGAGAAGAGCAACTCCAAGACACATAATTGCCAGATTCACCAAAGTGGAAATGAAGGAAAAAATCTTAAGGGCAGCCAGAGAGAAAGGTCGGGTTACCACAAAGGGAAGCCCATCAGACTAACAGCAGATCTCTCGGCAGAAACTCTCCAAGCCAGAAGAGAGTGGGGGCCAATATTCAACATTCTTAAAGAAAAGAATTTTCAACCCAGAATTTCATATCCAGCCAAACTAAGTTTCATAAGTGAAGGGGAAAAAAAATCCTTTACAGATAAGCAAATGCTTAGAGATTTTGTCACCACTAGGCCTGCCTTACAAGAGACCCTGAAGGAAGCACTAAACATGGAAAGGAACAACCGGTACCAGCCATTGCAAAAACATGCCAAAATGTAAAGACCATCGAGGCTAGGAAGAAACTGCATCAACTAACGAGCAAAATAACCAGTTAATATCATAATGGCAGGAACAAGTTCACACATAACAATCTTAACCTTAAATGTAAATGGACTAAATGCTCCAATTAAAAGACACAGACTGGCAAACTGGATAAAGAGTCAAGACCCATCAGTCTGCTGTATTCAGGAGACCCATCTCACACGCAGAGACATACATAGGCTCAAAATAAAGGGATGGAGGAAGATTTACCAAGCAAATGGAGAACAAAAAAAAGCGGGGGTTGCAATCCTAGTCTCTGATAAAACAGACTTTAAACCATCAAAGATCAAAAGAGACAAAGAAGGCCATTACATAATGGTAAAGGGATCAATTCAACAGGAAGAGCTAACTATCCTAAATATATATGCACCCAATACAGGAGCACCCAGATTCATAAAACAAGTCCTAAGAGACTTAGACTCCCATACAATAATAATGGGAGACTTCAACACTCCACTGTCAACATTAGACAGATCAACGAGACAGAAAGGTAACAAGGATATACAGGAATTGAACCCATCTCTGCAGCAAGCAGACCTATTAGACATCTATAGAACTCTCCACCCCAAATCAACAGAATATACATTCTTCTCAGCACCACATCGTACTTACTCCAAAATCGACCACGTAATTGGAAGTAAAGCACTCCTCAGCAAATGTACAAGAACAGAAATTATAACAAACTGTCTCTCAGACCACAGTGCAATCAAACTAGAACTCAGGACTAAGAAACTCAATCAAAACCGCTCAACTACATGGAAACTGAACAACCTGCTCCTGAATGACTACTGGGTACATAACGAAATGAAGGCAGAAATAAAGATGTTCTTTGAAACCAATGAGAACAAAGATACAACATACCAGAATCTCTGGGACACATTTAAAGCAGTGTGTAGAGGGAAATTGATAGCACTAAATGCCCACAAGAGAAAGCAGGAAAGATCTAAAATTGACACTCTAACATCACAATTAAAAGAACTAGAGAAGCAAGAGCAAACACATTCGAAAGCTAGCAGAAGGCTAGAAATAACTAAGATCAGAGCAGAACTGAAGGAGATAGAGACACAAAAAACTCTCCAAAAAATCAATGAATCCAGGAGTTGGTTTTTTGCAAAGATCAACAAAATTGACAGACCACTAGCAAGACTAATAAAGAAGAAAAGAGAGAAGAATCAAATCGACACAATTAAAAATGATAAAGGGGATATCACCACCGACCCCACAGAAATACAAACTACCATCAGAGAATACTATAAACACCTCTATGCCAATTAACTGGAAAATCTAGAAGAAATGGAAAATTTCCTGGACACTTACACTCTTCCAAGACTAAACCAGGAAGATGTTGAATCCCTGAATAGACCAATAGCAGGCTCTGAAATTGAGGCAATAATTAATAGCCTACCAACCAAAAAAAGTCCAGGACCAGATGGATTCACAGCTGAATTCTACCAGAGGTACAAGGAGGAGTTGGTACCATTCCTTCTGAAACTATTCCAATCAATAGAAAAAGAGGGAATCCTCCCTAACTCATTTTATGAGGCCAACATCATCCTGATACCAAAGCCTGGCAGAGACACAACAAAAAAAGAGAATTTTAGACCAATATCCCTGATGAACATAGATGCAAAAATCCTCAATAAAATACTGGCAAACCGGATTCAGCAACACATCAAAAAGCTTATCCACCATGATCAAGTGGGCTTCATCCCTGGGATGCAAGGCTGGTTCAACATTCGCAAATCAATAAACATAATCCAGCATAAAAACAGAACCAAAGACAAGAACCACATGATTATCTCAATAGATGCAGAAAAGGCTTTGGCAAAATTCAACAGCCCTTCATGCTAAAAACGCTCAATAAATTCGGTATTGATGGAACGTACCTCAAAATAATAAGAGCTATTTATGACAAACCCACAGCCAATATCATACTGAATGGGCAAAAACTGGAAAAATTCCCTTTGAAAACTGGCACAAGACAGGTATGCCCTCTCTCACCACTCCTATTCAACATAGTGTTGGAAGTTCTGGCTAGGGCAATTAGGCAAGAGAAAGAAATCAAGGGTATTCAGTTAGGAAAAGAAGAAGTCAAACTGTCCCTGTTTGCAGATGACATGATTGTATATTTAGAAAACCCCATTGTCTCAGCCCAAAATATCCTTAAGCTGATAAGCAACTTCAGCAAAGTCTCAGGATACAAAATTAATGTGCAAAAATCACAAGCATTCTTATACACCAGTAACAGACAAACAGAGAGCCAAATCAGGAATGAACATCCATTCACAATTGCTTCAAAGAGAATAAAATCCTAGGAATCCAACTTACAAGGGATGTAAAGGACCTCTTCAAGGAGAACTACAAACCACTGCTCAGTGAAATAAAAGAGGACACAAACAAATGAAAGAACATACCATGCTCATGGATAGGAAGAATCAATATCGTGAAAATGGCCATACTGCCCAAGGTAATTTATAGATTCAATGCCATCCCCATCAAGCTACCAATGAGTTTCTTCACAGAATTGGAAAAAACTGCTTTAAAGTTCATATGAAACAAAAAAAGAGCCCGCATCTCCAAGACAATCCTAAGTCAAAAGAACAAAGCTGGAGGCATCACGCTACCTGACTTCAAACTATACTACAAGGCTACAGTAACCAAAACAGCATGCTACTGGTACCAAAACAGAGATATAGACCAATGGAACAGAACAGAGTCCTCAGAAATAATACCACACATCTACAGCCATCTGATCTTTGACAAACCTGAGAGAAACAAGAAATGGGGAAAGGATTCCCTATTTAATAAATGGTGCTGGGAAAATTGGCTAGCCATAAGTAGAAAGCTGAAACTGGATCCTTTCCTTACTCCTTATACGAAAATTAATTCAAGATGGATTAGAGACTTAAATGTTAGACCTAATACCATAAAAATCCTAGAGGAAAACCTAGGTAGTACCATTCAGGACATAGGCATGGGCAAAGACTTCATGTCTAAAACACCAAAAGCAACGGCAGCAAAAGCCAAAATTGACAAATGGGATCTCATTAAATTAAAGAGCTTCTGCACAGCAAAAGAAACTACCATCAGAGTGAACAGGCAACCTACAGAATGGGAGAAAATTTTTGCAATCTACTCATCTGACAAAGGGCTAATATCCAGAACCTACAAAGAACTCAAACAAATTTACAAGAAAAAAACAAACAACCCCATCAAAACGTGGGCAAAGGATATGAAAAGACATTTCTCAAAAGAAGACATTCATACAGCCAACAGACACATGAAAAAATGCTCATCATCACTGGCCATCAGAGAAATGCAAATCAAAACCACAATGAGATACCATCTCACACCAGTTAGAATGGCAATCATTAAAAAGTCAGGAAACAACAGGTGCTGGAAAGGATGTGGAGAAATAGGAACACTTTTACACTGTTGGTGGGATTGTAAACTAGTTCAACCATTATGGAAAACAGTATGGCGATTCCTCAAGGATCTAGAACTAGAAGTACCATATGACCCAGCCATCCCATTACTGGGTATATACCCAAAGGATTATAAATTATGCTGCTATAAAGACACATGCACACGTATGTTTATTGCAGCACTATTCACAATAGCAAAGACTTTGAATCAACCCAAATGTCCATCAGTGACAAATTGGATTAAGAAAATGTGGCACATATACACCATGGAATACTATGCAGCCATAAAAAAGGATGAGTTTGTGTCCTTTGTAGGGACATGGATGCGGCTGGAAGCCATCATTCTTAGCAAACTATCACAAGAACAGAACACCAAACACCGCATGTTCTCACTCATAGGTGGGAACTGAACAATGAGATCACTTGGACTCAGGAAGGGGAACATCACACACAGGGGCCTATCATGGGGAGGGGGGAGGGGGAGGGATTGCATTGGGAGTTATACCTGATGTAAATGATGAGTTGATGGGTGCAGCACAGCAACATGGCACAAGTATACATATGTAACAAACCTGCACGTTATGCACATGTACCCTACAACTTAAAGTACAATAATAATAAATAAATTTAAAAAAAAAAGGAAAAAAAAATAAAATAAAAGTATCTGTGAAAAAGAAAAAAAAAAAAAAAGGTAGATTGTAAGTTCCACAAGGAGAAAATAAAGGAAAAACAAAAGAAAAATTAAAAAAAAAAAAAAAAAAAAAAGAGAAAGAAACAAAAAGCAAAATCCCAATACAAAGTCAACCGTATTCCTTTAATTTGGGGCAGGATGAAATACCTGACAACTGGAAATAAGCCCTGAATTCTTTTTCAGTAGTTTTTTGTATATTTTTATAGATTAAGTTATATTGTAATTATTTTGTATATATTATAAGATTGAGAAAATAAGTAAATGTGCTAATCTTGTTGGGAGTCAGGGCTCTCAGTTTGGAAAAACAGAGTTACAGATATGGATAAGAAAAGGATGAGGAAAACCCGGATTAGAATTGGAGTGTTTGATATTAACTTGAGATTTCTAAAGTATGTATTTGTGAAAGTATATATATCTATACACACTCATAGTCAACAGTCATTATTCACAGAAGGTATGTTACATAAAGTTGTCATACTCAATTTCCAATTTCCTAGATGGAAAGCATGGTTAGGTTTCTCCAAGTCTGTAGTCTCAATAGTTCTATCAATAGATCAATACATAAACTAGTTTTATATGTGTTTCTATTTAAATATACTTTATTAGCCATATAATGTTGATTGATTAACATTTAACTTGTGGTCAACAGCACTCTTAGCTTATTCTGCATAGACAAACACTAGACATTGCTTCAGCACTACCCTTGTGGGCTGTTTCAAACAGTGAAATCAACAACAAAAGGCACAAAAAAAATAAAAATAAAAAGTGACACTACATAGACCCTCAGACACTTGTTTACAGTATGAGCCCTGAAACAAGAAGGCAGGGTCAAACCTTGTTTGACCTCACTTGGGAACCTGTGTGTCAGTAACTCAAAATGCTTGTCTCTCTGTTGCTCTGTGAATTTCTGCAAATAACAGCAATATTACCGTGAGTATTGACTTTGGGGTTACAGATACATTTTGGTGAGTAGACAAACACACAAACATGAAATCCATAAATAATGAGAATTGACTGTTTATGTGCATGTGTATGCATGTCTCTATATGTATGTATGTTTGTATATATGTATGTATGCATATGTATAGATGACTAGACATACATATATTTTTGATCTGTGTGGACTAAAAAGGCCTAGAAGAAAGAACTCTCTAATAGTAAACTAATATCCAATTTTTATTTTTATTTTTATTTATTTTTTGGGGGGGGACGGAGTCTCGCTCTGCCGTCCAGGCTGGAGTGCGGTGGCGTGATCTCGGCTCACTGCAAGCTCCGCCTCCTGGCTTCACACCATTCTCCTGCCTCAGCCTCCCGAGTAGCTGGGACTACAGGCGCCTGCCACTGCACCCAGCTAATTTTTTGTGTTTTTTAGTAGAGATGGGTTTTCACCGTGTTAGCCAGAATGGTCTCCATCTTGTCATCTCATGATCCGCCCGCCTCGGCTTCCCAAAGTGTTGGGATTACAGGCATGAGCCACTGTGCTCAGCCACGAATTTGTGTTTCTAATAACCATTCCTCATTAAATACACCAAAGCTCCTGTGAGAAATGACTGAGTTCAGGGTGAGACATAAAGGTAAGCCTGGAACAGTTCGTTATGCCAAGATATAAAGACGTGATCAATAAAATAATACAGCATATCACAAGCACAGCTGTATTATTTTACAGGGCCAGCTAGAGCAACTTACTCTGGCCCCTTCTGGGACAATCTGAGCATTAAAACAAACAATGTTTTTTATCAAGGTAGTCACAAAAAATGTTTGCAGAAATGAAAATATAACTCTTCTCACTACGTTTATTTTAGCGAGTTTAGCTTTTTACCAAAAACTATGAAAATTTTATTTATTTGAATATGTAGTAAGTTTATTATCGATACTTTAAAATAAATTTATATATATATATATATATAATCAATTTCTGAACAATTGTACTTCTGGAAAAAATTATAGACCTTATTCACATAAACAAAAATTCTTTGAAGTCCATAGTGTTTTTTAAAGTGGAAAAATCCTGCATTAAAAAAAAAAAAATAAGAGCTGCTAGTTTTGGTCATAGAAAACAATTGGTAAATGCTATTGGTATTATTATTATAGTTGCAAGATATGAAGGGCTTTACCAATTATTTCTCAGAGTGAAAATATAAGTTGTTCTTTCAGAGAACAGTTTATTCTTCATCTCAGCTGTTCTTAAAAGATGAGCAAGTAGAAAAAAGATATGAAGAATTTTCTCGAAGGAAGAGCAAAAAAGGATATATGTTTGATATATTTGAAATAATTTGGCATTTATCTAATTTTAAGTACTATAGCTTTTTGCTGCCTAGGTGGGACCTTTTTTTTTTTTTTTTTTTTTTTTTAACTTTAATAGGGACTATAAGAAGTGAGATATGTATTCCTTTTAATAGTAATTTTAATAAGAAAAAATTCTTATTTAAAAATAGGAGATCCTAATATAAAAGAAAAATATGAAGTCTGAATTTCCACTTAGAAAGTTCCAATGCACGTTAGCTTCTTGAGTTGGGAAATAATCCAGTAAAGAAATGTGTTCTACTTTGTTTACTTAGCATTAATCACTCATTTAACCCATAAAGGAGTATATTTTGACACCAACTTCTTTTAATGTTTTGGGAATACAAATGCATGATATTATTGCATGCATGTTCTTATTGTATAGTAAGTGGGAAGGAATTTTTTTAAATTTTAGCCATGGAATAATATGATTTATTTTGCATTTGTAAGTATCTGTCTACTACCAATAAATGCACTGGATTTGAAACATCATATCTAGAGGTGGTGTCTCGTAAGCTAAAACAATGAGAGTTTAGATAGAGAAAGAAACAGCATGATAAAGATGATGGAACATATCTAAGGATTTTTAAGGCAATAGATATGTTGAGCTCCTGACACCAACTGGATGGAAGGATGTGAATGAAAGGGAGATAAGATTGATCAGATTTATATTGGGAATAAGACAAATTGTATAATTCATCAAAATAGGGGAGCCAAAGTAGAGTGAGGAAAAAAAGCTGTTTAGACATATTCATTTGAGATATAAGTAAACAAAAAAGTTCAAGTTTAAAGTTCCCTTTGAAACTAAGCTCAGAAACATCAAATTGAGGGAAAAAAGTAACTCGTAGAAAATGCATACAGTATGAAAACATATATGTAAATGTTTACTAAAGAATATTAATATACATTGTTTAAAGATACTTGTGGAGTAGAGTGGAGAATAGGAACGGCAATAAATAATCAAATAGTGGTTGTGATTGGTGGGAAGAAAGACATGATTGGAAAGAATACAGGAAGGTTCAAAGACATTTATAACATTTTACATTTTAGGTTGATAGAGACTTGGTGCTTAACACATATATACAAACATGCATGCACATACGCATCCATATATATGAGCATATATTTATTTTTTGTAACTCTGAAAAAAACAAAATCAGAAACTAAAAATTAAGTGGGAACTCTAGAATAAATCTGCTTCTGTGGGATCTTCATGCTATATTTAGCAGATTTGCAACCTTGAGAAATGCACATAATCACTCTAGGCATTGGGTTTCTTACTTTTAACATGGAGAAAACAGTAGAAAATACTTAATTGGCTTGCAGTGGGTGTTTGTAGAGTCACGGTGTGTCAGATACTGAGATCAGCATCCAGCATATTAAGTAAAGTGAACTCTTTGTTTAATGAAAAAAGAAGTCCAATGGGACGTAAGATGTTTGATGATGAATGTGTTTACTTACTTGGGGAAAAGAGAGCTCAGACTCTAAGTAAAGGGATACGAAATGTATTAAAATTACCTTCCCACACCAAATATATATTCAGTGATTAAGATGACCACCAAATGTGAAATGATCGATCAAATAGTCTATTGTCAATAAACTAAAATCTTTTTAACAGTGTTCAGCCCTTGATTGAGATTCAGGGATCTTTGGTGCCATATTCTATATAGAAAAAAAAATTCATATGTGTCATAGGAAAATGTTCAGAATCTAAATCAGTGATCCAAAAAAACTTCATGTACTCAAATTACTTTCATCTAAGTATTTGCTTAGGTGTATCACCACTCTACATTATTTTTAGTATAGCATCTATCATATTCTAACACAATTATGATAGATGCTATACTAAACATAATATAAAGTGGTAATATAAAGAAGGATGACTATCTGGTTCCTGTGAATCTTAAGAGAACTCCACAATGGAAATCATACTAGCATTGAGATCTGCAGTTCTTCCATAAAACACTATTTAAGAAAAAACACTCAAGAGAAAATAAATGAGATCTGCAAATTTTATTTAAAGAAATTTGATTAGTTTGTTAGGGTTGGAGTATAATGTACAGGTCAGGCGTTGGAAGAAGTCTGTAATGTAGATTGGGGTCTGGTTTATGATGTGCCATCCACTAACTACTATCAATTCTCCGTCTAGATTTCTTTAAATCTCTTTTACCTTGGAACGAAGGTGCTAAACCAATTGGTTTATGATTCACTCACTCTGGGACATCCTGAGGTAAGGAACAAAAGCAGGTGACCTAATCTACTTTCATGTCAACTAGCCTTCCAGGTAAATAAGCTAAAGATATTTCTTAGGATGAAGAGAGCCTATCTAATGAATGATCACAGATAAAATGCCATTCATGGTAAATTAACCCAAAGTCAATACAGCATAGCTTCCTGATGGATATCACATAAGCTACTCGCCTTTCTGGGGTATCACATTAGATTTTTTTTCATTTAAATATATATTTTATTATGTAAGGTAATTCCATAAACCTCACTTAAATACCTATTATTCTAGACCAGAGGCGCATGCCTTATAGGTATCAAAGGGAGCTGTTTAGAATATCCCAGACTTCTCTCTTCTTGGTTGAGGCCTCTTGATGTTCTATATCATTAACATAACTACTAAAGCTTTAAACTGGGTAAGATCTCTCATTAGTGTGCATCTAATTGACAACTGATCTTGTGTGTTGTTCACAGTGATTCTCAGCACCCACCCCACAAGTTCAGCACCCCTGCTTACAGGGAGGACAAACACTGTGGTATACTTTATGCTACAGAGTTCCATGTGATCAGGCTGTGATGAAGGTTTTTGATTGAAATTGCATCCTCGGCTGGGCGCAGTGGCTCATGCCTGTAATCCCAGCACTTTGGGAGGCCGAGGCGGGTGGATCATGAGGTCAAGAGATCGAGACCATCCTGGCCAACATGGTGAAACCCCGTCTCTACTAAAAACACAAAAATTAGCTGGGCATGGTGGCACACCTGTAGTCTCATCTACTCGGGAGGCTGAGGCAGGAGAATCACTTAAACCCGGGAGGTGGAGGTTGCAGTTAGCCAACATCACACCACTGCACTCCAGTCTGGCAACAAAGCCAGACTCCATCTCAAAAAAAAAAAAAAAAAGAAATTGCATCCTCACTTGACTTCTCTTTCTCTGCTTTGCTTCCTCCATTCCCCATCAATTTCTTTTGATACTACTTTCTCACCAAGTTACTTGCACATGAATTTTTGTCTCAGCATCTGTTTCACAAATACTTGACTGTATACAGTGAAATACTTGGACTTTAATATAACTTTAATACGTACAAATGTTGAAACCACTGAAGGGTGTGGAATAGAAAAATAATGACTGAGAAAAAGGAGCAGAACTGAGCTGCGATACTCTTCATCAAAGAAAAAAATTCCTCCTTCCATCTTATTACTCACTTGTTTTCTGTTTTTTAAGTTCTTCGCTTTACTCATTGCAATTTTCTGAAGTTCAATGCTATAAATACTGAATTTGAAGGACAATTTAGTTCTCATAAAAAGCAGCACTTTAAGTCTGTTGAGCCAAAGAAGTAAGCTATGTTATAAGCATTAAACATTTTTTCTAGGTAGCATTGTGCAAATGCCAATATATAAATGAAATTTTAAATATTTTAAGGAACCAATTGGAAAAGCAATCTTGCTTAGGAAGTGTGAAGAGTATAGAACCAATAAAGTGCAATAAGGATTGTTAGGACATTAGTTCATTGCTCTGAACACTAAAGAGACATTTCAGACTGAATCCATTCAGAATAACTTCCCAATTCAAATTGACCCAATATCTCTTCATTATTTCTGATTAAATGACAACAGTAGACATAAAGAAGGAAATAAATAAGAGGAATAGGCATGAACAAAAAAGTTTCGGAATTAATTCTGTATTAAGAAATTTTAAGATCTGATGTTTATTTATAACAAGTAAAATTAGACTATAAAATTCATTTCAATCCAAGTTATAAAAACTGATTAACTCCTCCCTATAAAGTAGATCAATAATAGCACTTTAAATATTAGATAATAAATGTTTCACTAGAGTCTTCTGGGAAAAAATAAATTTTTATGTAATAACAATTGTTTAATGTCATAAGTTAATAAAATTGACTCTTGTATTTCTATGATTAGAACTGACAAAAGGATATTTAGTTACATTTCTGTAAAGATTGTGAACTTTAAAGCACAAAAAAAGTGTCCGTCTGAAATAATAAAGAGGGAATTAAGTAAAACCCTTTGAATAAAATAAGATTTTCTTATCTAAGCAAAAGCAATGAGGCTTATTGTTTAAGGGCATGAAAGCTAAATTCATTCTGCTCAGGTTTAAATCTCACCTCTGATATTTATTAGAAGTATAATTAGGGGCAAGACATTTTAATATCCTTTCATTTTCCCATTCTCTAAATTAAAGATAATAATAGTACTTATAACACAGTGTTGTTGGGAATAATATGTATAAAGCATTTAGAATATTGTGAGTATTATATGTAAAGCACTTAAAATGAGGCTAGCACCATATAAATGCTATATTTTGTTATTATTAATGTTTATGCCTTAATAATAATCGAGGAATAAAACAAGTGCAAAACAGTACTTGTAGAACGTTACATTAAAAAATGTTTAAATAACACATAGGCAAAATAAGCGAATACTTAATTTAAGAAACTAAAAGTGTCAGACCTTAAATGCTGGCTTCCCATTAAGCAAATAAATGCACTTGTAAATATCTGAATTTTCTTCCTTGGATCTGTTTTCTTTTTTATCACTGGCATTTCTAAATGCTTATGCAGAAATATTGCTTCCAACTTTTCATGGGATAATATGTCCACTTAGCAAATGAATTCATTAATATGTATGAGAAGTACAAAAATTAAAGCATTTAATGTCTATTAATGCAATAATTAAACAGAAATAATTGAACTTCTATTATGTATCAGACATTAGAATGTTCAGAAGTATTAGGAAAATGAATATAATAAACTCCCTTCTATAAGGCAAGCTCACAGTCTATTAGAGGAAAGAGATAGTTCATAGTTTCTATATATTCTGTGAAGTTTATGATAGCGATTTCTGCAAATTGCAAGAAAACGCAGAGTTGAGGCTCTCTACCTGGCCTGTGAAACCAAGTAGGGCTTTCCAAACTGAAAATTATTACACTTAATTTGAATTAAGGTATTCATATTAAGTGTTATTTTCTACTATAATATTTGATTATACAATATTTAAGATCCTCATAAACTACACTCATCATGCGTGTTGTAGGTGTCCTTATTTAGGAGCAGCAAGATAAGTTTAGTTCAAATAAAAATACCTGATAGCAAATTGGCCTTGATTTAACACTAGGATTCATTACTACCTTACTTACTAAAATTAAAAGTTAAATACTCTGCCCATGTTATGAAACATAAACTTGTAAAAGGTACCTAACTTCTCTGAGTTTTCACATTTCTGAGATAAGAGAAGTTACATATACTTAACTCCTAAGACTGTAGCACAAGCTACAATACTTGACACATGGTAGAGATTCAGTACACAGTGGCTAGTATCTTTATTGTCATATTTTTACTATTGTTGAGTGGATTAAATTTAAGTTGGTAGCAAAGTCCATGAAAAACATAACTTTCTCTCTTTATTATTATATTATCTTTTAGAATTAAGGTCAAACCAGCACAGATAAATGCCCATAGAAATGATCAATAAATCTGAATTGTTTGTGTTTGGTCAGAAATTTTTAAAATGTGATTCTTATCATTAGCATTTGAGTGTGCAAATGAATTCTCTGGAAAATATTAAGAATGTTATGTAAAATATTCTCAAACAAATAAATGCACATACATACAATCTTTAGAAAAAGTTAAGAAACCTTACACTAAAGCATAAGGTTTATACTAAGGTATACAAAGTATACTAAGGTATAACCTTAGTATAAGGTTAAGAAACACATACTACATGTATACACATATGTTTGTGTTTGTGTGTGCATGTATATACACATAGGAAACGGGAAAAGTTCCCTCGTCCCCCTGGCAGGGCGTGTGATGGAGGTAGAACTCGCTTCTTCAGTGGCCAGCTGCTCGAACCTCTAGGGGAGCATGCAGACAGGCAAGCTGTGGGACTCTGACCCCAAAGCTGTAACTAGCGGTGAATGTTTACAGCTCCTGAAGCGCCAGTGGCGTCTGTTACAGGGTGCTCTTTTAGTTTTGCCGTCTATAGAAGGCTTATGATAACTAGCACAATTAGACCTTCTCCCTTATCGCAAGGACAGAGGGCTTTCTGTATCCCGGGTTCTCGCGTTGGTATACCGGGAAAATCAGATCACAGCTGGGCTTGGAAAATGAGTGCAAGGTTTTATTGAGTGGAAGTAGCTCTCAGTAGATGGGGGAGCAAGAAGTGAGGTGGTCCTCCGCTGGAGTCAGGCCACTCAGCACCCGGGGTTCTCCTCCGACCGCCCTGGCCAAACTCTGTGCTGTTCCTCCAGTTGATGGCCAGTGTGCTCCTATGCCAGTGCGGCCCTCTCTATATCCAGCCACCCGTGTGTTCCTCCCCACATCCAGCCACCTGCGTGTTTGCCTGTTAGGGTCCTGGGGGTTTCTACAGGCACAGGATGGGGGTATGGCCGGCCAGGGTGGTCTTGGGAAATCCAACATTTGGGCAGGAAATGCCTGTCCTCACCTAGGTCCCTGGGGCTGGAGACCTAGCCAGGGACCACGCCCTCCTCTACCCAGCACTTCCGTTCCCCAGTTCCATATCATTTAAAGGGACCACACGCTTCCGTTTCCAGCAATTCCCTTCCATTTTTTTATATATATATACACACACACACAAGATATACATATATATCATATATAATACATAAATATATATGACATATATAACACATAATACATAAATGATTTTATACACATATATGTAAGTATAAAATGAACTCCTATGAACCAAAGTTGAAGCATTACGTATTATGTCAAAATTGTTAATTTGCTGAACACTATCTGTTTTATTTCAACATGTAAAAGTAGGTTTATCGTTGTGTGGGTTATAACAGTTTTATGGTTACAGTATAGCAGATAGTTTAGATTAAAAAAAAGTAGAAGTTGATAAAGGAGGAACAGCTTTTACCGTTGAATCTCTACTCTAAAATGTGGACGGTAATAAGAGAAAATCTATTTCTAAAGGGTTCCTTAGCTGTGGGAAACATCCAAGCACCTTTGCACTTTATGAATGGCATGCTTTCTGGTAAATCTGCAAAAAACCGTAGAACATAAATATCTCTCTATGAGGATATTTGGAACTGAAGTTTTTAATGTTAGTAAGTCACGTGGAGCATATCATTGGAAAGTTATGATTTTACCATCTAGCATCGTAACATAATTAAAATACTGCTGTTATCATTTTAATGCCACAGATATTAAACAAGAATAATATTCATAATTTAAAAAATGATAATATGTCTTTCAATGTTGATGCTGGCCTTTGAGCAATGTTAACATAGGCATATCTCCCCTAGTGTGGAGAGGGGATATTTCAGAGCAATTAAAAAGTCAGTCTGACTCAGACTCACTGGAGTGTGAATTGATATAACAAACTAAGATAACCAAAAATCAGCAGTGAAATCTAATTCTTGAACTTAGAATTTTACTTTCTTGATTTCAACCCTCTATGATGCTTAATATTTATCAATCTCTTTTCTCTAATCAGCTTTCACAGTAGCTCTCATTTTCTAGTTAAGAGTAAATTTTGTTAGATTTTGACTGATTTAATTGAGCAGTCACTGTCTTCCTTTTCATCCTGGTACTTCCATGATGGAGAGAGGTGTTCAGGGCTATGCTGAAAACTATCTAAGTTACTATTTTAGTATTGTAATAGTATACCACTTTTGTACACCAGACAAGGCAATTTGAGCTAATTCACATATTTAGGTGCTAATAACTCAAAAAAAAAAACCTCTCACTTTTATTTACCAAAAGTACATTGTATCAACAACCAAAGTTGTATTTATGGTAAAGAAAAACTGTGTAATATGTGGAGTGAGGGATGGTCCAAAATAGATTTTTTAAACTATATTTCTACCCACCAGATTTATGAGGATTTCTAGGTAAGAAAAATGTAAAAGACAAAAGCAAAAACCTAAAACATTAATTCTCTCTCCCTCTCTCTCTATCTCATACACACACACACACACACACACACACACACACACACACACACAAATACACCAAAAAAAGAAAACCATTCAAGCACACTAGTAACAAAAATGCAAACTGAATAAAGCACAGGCTGGGCGTGTGGCTCATGCCTGTAATCCCAGCACTTTCAGAGGCAGAGACAGGGAGATTGCTTGAGCCCAGGAGCTCAAGATCAGTCTGTGCAACCTGATGAAACACTGTCTCTACAAAAAAAAAAAAAAAAAAAAAAAAAAAAAATGTAAAAATTCACTGGATGTGGTGGCACCTGTAGTCCTAGTTACTTGGGAGGCTGAGGTTGGAGGATAACCTGATCCCAGGAGGTTGAGGCTGCAGTGAACCATGACCATTCCACTGTACTCCATCCTGGGAAACATGGTGAGATTTTTGTCTCAAAAAAAATAAAAAAAACAATAAATAAATAAGGCACAATATTTTTCTATGAAAGTTGATTAAAAATGCACGAAACATAAAGAGACAGTGGTTCATTTATTTCTCAATATGTATTGAGCACATGCTCTCTAACATTACTTTGAAATGTTTGAGCTACATATAGAACCATAACAAAATACATGCATTCATAGCATCTGTCTTCTAGTGAGAGGCTACAGAAAACAAGCACCTAAATAAATGAGGAATAAAATAAATTCAGGAATAAATAAATTCAATGAAGAAAATTAAACAGAGTGATATGCTTGAGAATGACTATGTTGGAAGGAAGTATTTTGATTGAGTACTTGGTGATAGCTTCTCTGATGAAAGCTTTTAGCTGAGGTTAATGGCAAAAAGCCAGCTTTGCAAGGAACTGAGGAAAGTAGGGTTTTTTGTTTGTTTTTTTGTTTTGTTGTTCTTTTGCTTTGGTTGTGTATTTTTATTTGTTTCCTAAGCACAGGAAATAACTAGAACTACAAATAGAATCTAAGTAAGGGTCAATTTAAGCATCCCCAGAAATGAGGCCAGTGTGAAACCAGCATGAAAGATGGTTACAGAAAAATGGGAATTATGTAGGTCCTGTTAGCTTTTACTTAAATGTGATGAAGAGTTTTGAAAATGGAAGGGGTATGACCTAACTATATTTAAGAGTAGAAGGAGGGAAACCAGTAATACTGGCTTACGTAGGATGGGAACAATGAAGATAGAGAGAAGTAAACAGATTTGGGTGAAGGCAGAGTCAACTGATGCTGTTGAAATCCAGTGTAAGGGGAGAGAAAACAAGTGCAAAGAATCCTAGAGACATTAAGTTTTAGCATAAGCCAATGTTGTGCCATATAATACTGAGTATCACTTGCTGAAATCCAGAAGACTCAGAAATAACAGATTCAATAGGGACCTCTTGGATTTGTTTTCTATGAGTTGCCTAACACTAGATTGCCAGTAAGAAGTCAAAAGGGGAGGAATAGCAAATAATAAAAGCAACTACCAGATATTGGGTAAGAGGTAACTGAGAGTTGTGTAGGGTCATAAAACAAGGTAAGAAAGAATTTCAAAAAAAAGTAGTGATCAATTAGGTCAAATGTTGCAGAGAAATCAAAGAAGAATAGAAAGGTCATCTTTGTATTTAGCAACCTGAACACCTTTATTGACTTGAAGACCCAGCCATCCCATTACTGGGTATATACCCAAAGGATTATAAATTATGCTGCTATAAAGACACATGCACACGTATGTTTATTGCAGCACTATTCACAATAGCAAAGACTTGGAATCAACCCAAATGTCCATCAGTGACAGATTGGATTAAGAAAATGTGGCACATATACACCATGGAATACTATGCAGCCATCAAAAAGGATGAGTTTGAGTCCTTTGTAGGGACTTGGATGCAGCTGGAATCCATCATTCTTAGCAAACTATCACAAGAACAGAAAACCAAACACCGCATGTTCTCACTCATAGGTGGGAACTGAACAATGAGATCACTCGGACTCAGGAAGGGGAACATCACACACCGGGGCCTATCATGGGGGAGGGGGGAGGGGGGAGGGATTGCATTGGGAGTTATACCTGATGTAAACGACGAGTTGATGGGTGCAGCACAGCAACATGGCACAAGTATACATATGTAACAAACCTGCATGTTATGCACATGTACCCTACAACTTAAAGTATAATAATAATAAATAAATTAAAAAAAAAAAAAAAAAAAAAGAAATCTCTGTTGCACTTTAGAAGCAGAACCAAAGTTTGATATGAATTTTTCAGAAATAGGAAGTGTAACCAATATTTTATTATTCTATCTTTATGACAGAGCAAAATAAAGAAAAAGAAAGAAAGAAAGAGCAGATAAATGAGTCAGAAGACAAAAGTTTATTTAAGATGAAGAAATTATTTTTAAGATGAAGATGCTAGAGGATATATGTATTCAGAAAGAATTATTCTGAAAATAGTCTGAAACTAGGGATGGAAAAAAGAGATAAAAGGAGTTGAACAATTATGATGGTAAGATAAATTTGTATAATTTTTGCCAAATATAGTTAGTTGAAGTTTTTAAAATGTTTATTCACTTTGAAAAGTTAATCTCATTTCTGGGAATAAGTTTTAAATACTTAAGTAATAAAATGTTATTGATGGCATGATTTTAAATAGCAAAATGTGGTTAATATGAAAATGTCCTACAAAGTAGTTCATCTATACAATAGCATATTATACAGTTATTTAAAAAATCTGTTAAGAAATGTATTCAAGAAAAATTAAACATCAAATATCAATGTTATGTGATAAAGGTTTAAATTAATATTGAAAATGACTATATATGCATGTGTAAGTTTGAATATATTTGTTATCTATAGATACATGAGGTATGAGTTTGTCTTCTACATATGTGAATTTTTAAATATGCCTTCAGTTTATATCTCTGGTTACTAAAGTAATTTTTACTTTTTCTAAAGTATCCATATATCTGAAATGGTTTTCCAGAAATAGGTGTGCCAATTTTTAAAATTAAAAATGATGCATTAAAAATATATAAATATATTGTTTTGAGAAACAGTGAAAGTCAGAAACAGGTGCACTAATTGGAAGGTATTAAACATAGAAGTTTGGAAACAGTTGTGAGGAGTAGTCCAAGAGCGATGGACTCCTCAATAGCACTAACGTGGAAACCATCTTTTTGTCCACTTAAAGCTAGAACTTCTGTAAATAACTTCAAAGTCAATCTAAAGTAGACCTTTCCTAGTGGGATATATATATATATCTATATGTGTATATATGTGTGTGTGTGTGTGTGTGTGTGTGTGTATACAGATATAGATATATGTGTGTATATATGTATGTGTGTGTGTGTGTATATATATATATATAGAGAGAGAGAGAGAAAGCATTTTGCAAGAGTAGGAGTGGGAAAAATTGAATTGCATCTTCAGCAGTTACAGTATCTATATGGTTTCAGCAATCAAAAATTACTACAGAGTAAATTATAATAAAAGTGTAATTTTCTTAAAATGGTATTCAAGTAAGAAATTATGTAATTTAGAAATAAAAGTTAAAAATCAGAACAAGTGTTGAAAGATTGTTGAAGAAAGCCTTAAATACAAAGAAATTTCTAATTAAAATTATATTAGTACAAGTAGACTGTAAGACAGAAGAGAAAAAATAAGTTAGAAACTAGCATAGATATGTGATTTTAAAATTGAGATATTTCTTAAATCCATAATCCTAGCCTATTCATGAGAAAAATATCATGAGGGTCATTCTACAAAACACCTCATCAGCACTCCTCAAAAGGGTCAAGTTCATCAAAAGCAAGGAATTCTGAGAAACTGGCCTAAGGATTGTTTGGTTACTATAGTGTGGTATCATGGATGTGATTCTGGAACAGAAAAAGAGATTGGTTAAAAACTAAAAAAAAATCTGAATAAGTTATGGAATTTCATTAATAATAACATACTAGTATTTGTTCATTAAATATAGCAAATGTATCATACCAATGTAAGATGTTAGAAATAAGATAAGCTAGGTATGGAAATTTTGTGTTATCTTCACATTCTTCTCTGTAAATCTAAAACTGTTCTCAAAAGGAAGTTAAGGAATAAAAACAAAACAACACAAAAAAACTGGGATATGGGCAAGATGGCCAACTAGAAGTAACCAGGAAATGCTGCTCCCATAGGGAGAGACCATGATTTCAACTGCATCAACATAATTTGAGCAGATCTCCAGAGAAAACACCAAATGTGTATGGAGAAAAGACTCAGACTCTGAGGCTGAAGAGGGAGGAAACTGGGAAACCTGGTTGGGGTGGCTGAATGCTGTAGACCTTTGAGATCCTAGCTGCAGGGGAACCCACACCTCACAGATGTGTGAGCCACCAGGGGGATCTCCTTGGAGATTAAAGACGGAACTGCAGTGGGCGCAGAGCCAGGAACTTTTCAGGGACTGGGGAGGACGGTGTCAACTGTGTCAGCTCCCACACAGCCTGGTCTTAAGTCCCCAACCCTCAGGGCTGCCTGTCTCCCTCCGACAGTCTCTGGTCCCAGCTAAATACTGGGGAGATAGCAGGGTCCACTTCCCCACAAGACTGGGGCGCGTTTGTCCTGGAGGCTCCGTGCCTGCCAGTCCTTCCCAGGGACCCTGCCAGGCCACCCCATAGGAGCATGTACACAGTGCACTCTCCACTGCCCAGCTGGGTACTTTGCTCCATCTGAGTGCAGTCCTACAACCTGAGAGCCCTTGGATCCCCCACCACACCAAGAACACAATCCTAATATCTGTAGGATGAACCACTAGCAGGTCCTGGCACCTCGGGGCTGCATCCAGGGGCTCAGAGTGTTGAGTGGAGATCAGTGCTTGACACTCCAATAGAGGAGTAGCCCACACCCTCAGAAAACTGAGAGTTTTGTGGGCTGGCGTGGGGTCTATGGATGCCTCTCTGAAAAGGGCTGATCTGGTGAAGGTATGGCTTGTTTTCTTACCAGACCTCTCCCCGAGAGAGGCCTGAGGCTGGGAAGACGTAATAACAACAACAAAAATAAAAGTCATGGCCACAGTACCAGTGATTGGAGATAGCTCCTCTAAGACCCATGAGCTGACCTGGTGAGGGAGTCACCCCTTTCCCCTCACACCACACAACGTAACTGCAAACACAAGGATATACAAATGAACTGCATGGCTGAATAAGAGCCTGTGTACTGCTCACTGCTCTCAAATGCTATCTACTGGATTGCAGCCCCAACCACAACACCAAAAATCATGTTACTAATTTTCCCTGCTGTGAAACCAAGGGCAAGGATCCAACAACAAACAAAAACCCTGTACATTAGTCCTCTGAAAACTTCCAGAAACAAAGCCAACTGACTATACTCAATTTTCACCACAGTTAAAGAAATACCAGTCCTCCCAGGTGAAAGAGAATCCACTCTGTCAATTCAAAAAGCCAGTGTGTTCCCTTACCTCCAATGAGCCCGCTAGCTCCCCAGCAATGGTGCTTACTAGTCTGAATTTCCTGGGATGACAAACACAGAATTCAGAATCTGGATGGCAAGAAAGTTCATTGAGATAGAGGAGAAAATTGAAACTCAATCCAAGGAAGCCAAACAATCAGGTAAAATGATTTGAGAGCTGACAGATGAAATAGCCATATTAAGAAAGACCCAAACAGAATTTGTTCAGCTGAAAAATTCACTACAAGATTTCAAAATACATTGAGAAATATTAACAACAGAATAGACAAAGCTGAAGAAATCTCAGAGGTCAAATATGGACTCTGAATCAACATAGTCAGACAAGAATTAAGAAAAATAATTAAGAAAAATGAGCAAAATCTCCAATAAATGTGAAATTATGTAGAGACCAAATCTATGACTCATTTGTATTCCTGTGAGAGAATGAGAGGAACATGCAACTTGAAAAATATATTTGAGGATATAATCCATGAAAATTTTTCTAATCTCACTAGAAAGGTCGACATGCCAATGTATGAAATACAGAGAACTCTAGCCAGATTTATTATATAAGATGACCTTCCTAAGGCAAATAGTTATCAGATTGTCCAAGGTCAATCCAAAAGTAAAAACATCTTAAAGGCAGATAAAGGAGAAGAGCAAGTTAGACGGAACCCATCAGGCTAACAGCAGGTCTCTCAACAGAAACTTTACAAACCAGAAGAGACTGGGGACATTTTTTCAGTGCCCTAAAAGCAAAGAAATTTTAACACAAAATTATATCCTGCCAAAAATAAGCTTCAGTACTTTCAATGAAAGAGAAATAACATCATCCTCATATAAGCAACTGCTGAAGGAAAAATATATTTCAAGTAGACCAGCATTACAAGAGGAACTTAAGGGAGTGCTAAACATGGATTCAAAAGATTGATACCTACTACAGCAAAAGGACTAAAGCACATAACCCAAAGGCACTATTAAGCAACTAAACAATCAAGTCTATGTAGCCACCAGTTGACAACATAATGACCAACATATATCAATATTATTCTTGAACGTAAATGGGCTAAACACCCCACTTAAAAGACACAGAGTGGCAGATTAAATAAGAGACAAGACTCAACTGTCTGTTGTCTTCAAGAGACTCATTCACGTGTAAGGACACCCACAGGCTCTAAGTGAAAACGGAAAAAGAAACAAATACCTACCATGCAAATGGAAAACAAAAAACACTAGAAGTCTCTATTCTTATATCAGATAAAATAGGCTTTAAACCAATAAAAATTAAGAAAAATGAAGAGCATGACATAATGATAAAGAATACTATGAAACAAGAAGCCTTAACTATTGTCACTATATGTATGTCTACACACACACACACACACACACACACACACACACACACCCCTAATACTGTAGCATACGTATTTATAAAACAAGTTCTTTTTGGCCTATGAAAAGACTTAGAAAACCACATAATAATAGTGGAAAATCTCAATGCCCCACTGACAGCATTGGAACGATCACTGAAGCAAAAAACTAGCAAAGAAACTCTGGATTTAAACTCAACAAGACCTAATAGACATCTACCAAACACCACTCAGCAACCACAGAATATACATTCTTCTTATCTGCACATGAAATATATTCCAAGATGGACCACATGCTTGGTCATAAACTAAGCCTCAATAAATTCAAAAAATTTAAGTCATGCCAAGCACACATTCAAACCACAATGCAATAAACATAGAAATCAATATCGACAAGATCTTAAAACTACACAAACAAATGAAAATAAACATCTTACTTCTAAAAAATTCCCGGGTGAACATTGAAAATAAGGCAGAAATAAAACAAGTGTTTAAAATTAGTGTCAATGGAGACATGACTTACCAAAATTTCTAGAATACATCGAAAACAGTGTTAACATGAAAGTTTATAGCCCTAAACACCTTCATCAATAATTAGAAAGTTCTCAAATTGACAATTAACTTTGCAGCTAAAGAAACTAGGACAAATGAACAAACAACCCCAAAGCTTGCAGAGTAAAAGGAATACTAAAATTAGAGAAGAATTTAATGAAACTAGGATGCAAAAATTCCTACAAGAGATAGATAAAGCTAAGAATTTGTTCTTTGGAAAAGTAAATAAGATTAAAAGACCACTAGCTAGCTAGATTAACAAAGAAAAAGAAAATCCAAATAAACACAATCATAATTGACAAACACAATATTATATCTGATCCCACAAAATACAGAAGATTCTGAGAGAGTACCGTGAACAACCCTAAGCACACTAATTAGAAAAGCTAGAGGAAATAGATCAGTTCCTGGAAATACACAGTCTCCCAAGATTGAATCAGGAAGAGATTGAAACTCTGAATAGTCCAATATTAACTTCTGAAATTTAATCAGTAATAAAGAACCTACCAACCAGAAAAAGTCCTGGACCAGATGGATTCACAGCCAATTTCTATCAGAAGTACAAAGAAGAACTCATACCAATCTTACTGAAACTATCACACACACACAAAAGAAAAAACAAGGAGGAGGGGTTCCTCCCTAACTCATTCTATGAAGCCAGTATCTGCCTGATACCAAAATCCAGCAGACACACAACAAAAAAAAGTAAATTTCAGGTCAACATTTCTCATGAACATAGATGCAAAAACCAACAAAACGCTAGCAAATCAAATCCAGCAGCACATCAAAAAGTTAATCCAAAACAATCAAGAAGGCTTTATTCCTGGGACATAAGGCTGGTTCAACATTTTCAAATCAATAAATGTGATTGAACACATAAACTGAATCAAAAGCAAAAATCATATGATAATCTAAATAGACTCAGAAAAGGCTTTTGAAAAAAAATTAATATCCATTTGTGATTAAAAAGAAACCCTTAACAGACTAAAAATTGAAGAAACATACCTCAAAGTAATAAAAACCATCTTTAATAAACTCATAGCCAGCATCACACTGAATGAGCAAAAGGACAAACCATTTCCCTTGAGAACTGAAATGAGACAAGGATGCCCACTCTCATCACTCCTATTCAAAATAGTATTGGAAGTCCCAGACAGGCAATCAGTTAAGAGAAAGAAATAAAAGGTATCCACATAGGAAAATAAGTCAAAGCACCTCTTTTCACTGACAATCTGATTCTATACCTAGAAAATCCTAAAGACTCTGCCAAAAGTCTCCTAGAAATGATAAAACATTAGTAAAGTTTCAGCATATAAAATCAACATACGTACAAATATTAGCATTTCTATATACCAACAATGTCCAGGCTGAACATGAAATCAAGGACACAATCTCATTTATAATAGCCACAAAGAAAATGAAATACCTAGGAATACAGTCAACTATGGAGGTTAAAGATCTCTTCAAAAACTACAAAATACTGCCTAAAAAAATCAGAGATGAAACAAGTAAATGGAAAAGCATCCCATATTCATAAATTAGAGAAACCAACATCATTAAAATGACGTACTGCTCAAAGTAATCTACAGAATCAATTTTATTCCTGTCAAACTACCAATGTTATTCTTCACAGAATTACATAAAACTATTCTAAAATTCACGTAAAACTACCACAAATAGTCAAAGCAATCTTAAGCAAAAAGAACAAAGCCAGAGTCTTCATATTACTTAACTTCGAACTGTGCTACAAAGCACAGGAACTAAATCGACTTGGTACTGTTAGGAAAACAGACACATAGACCAATAAAACAGGACAGAAAACTCAGAAACAATGCTGCATACCTACAAATGTCTGATTTTCAACAAGGCCTACAAAAACAATGGGGAAAGGACTCCTTATTCAATAAATGGTGGTGAGAAAATGGGCTAGTCCTACTCAGAAGATTGAAAGTGGACCCTGACCTATCACCATGTACAAAGATTAATTCAAAATTTTTTGAAGATGTAATTATAAGACCTCAGACTATAAAGTCCTGTAAGAAAACCTAGGAAACACTCTCCTCACATTGGCATTGGGAAATTTTTGGCTAAATCCCCACAAGGAATTACAACAAAACCAAAAATAGACAAGTTGTACTTAAGTAAACTAAAAAGCCTCTGCACAGCAAAAGAAACTGTCAACAGAGCAAAGAGACAACCTACAGAATGGGAGAAGATATGGGAGAAGATATTTTAAAAACTGATAAAAGACAAACACCTCTCAAAAGGAGACATACAAGTGGCTAATAAGCATGTGAAAAATGCTCAGCATCACAAATTATCACAGAAATGCAAATCAAAACCACAATGAGATACCATCGATATCAATCAGAATGGCTGTTGCTAAAAAGCCAAGCTGGGCACGGTGATTTATGCCTGTAATCCCAGCACTTTGGGAGGCCAAGATGTGTGGATCACCTGAGGTCAGGAGTTCAAGACCAGCCTGATCAATATGACGAAACCCCATCTCTACTAAAAATACAAAAATTATCTGGGCTTGGTGGCATGTGCCTGTAATCCCAGCTACTCAGGAGGCTGAGACAGGAAAATTGCTTGAACTCGGGAGGCAAAAGTTGCAGTGAGCCAAGATTGCATCACTGAGCTCCAGCCTGGGTGACAAAACAAGACTCTGTCTCAAAAAAAAAAAAAAAAAAAAAAAAAAAAAAAAAAAAAGAAGATGTTGGTGAGGCTGCAGAGTAAAGGAATGCTTACACATTGTTGGTGAGAATGTAAATATGTAAATTAGTCCAGCCACCGAGGAAAGCAGTCTGGAGATTTCTCAAATAACTTGAAACAGAGCTGTCATTTGACCCAGCAATCCCATTATTGAGTATATATTTAAAGGAAATCATTCTACCAAGAAGACATATGAACTCATATGTTTACTGTTGTGCTCTTTACAACACCAAAGACATGAGATTGACCTAAATGCTCATCAACAGTAGGCTAGATAAAGAAAATATGGTACATATACACCAAGGAACAATATGCAGCCGTAAGAAGAATGAAATCATTCCCTTTGCAGTGACATGGATGGAGCCAGAAGCCGTAATCCTAAGTGAATTAACACAGGAACCAAAAACCAAATGCTGCATGTTCTCACTTAAAAGTGGGAGTTGAACATTAGAACACATGGAGATAAATATGGAAACAATAGACATTGTACATTACTAGAGATTTGAGGAAGAGGGTAGGGTGGGCTAAAAAAATGACATTTTGGGTATTATGCTTACCAGCTGAGTTACAGAATCTGTACCCCAAATCTCTGCATCATGCAATATTCCCGTGTAACAAATTTGTATATGTACCCCCGTATCTAAAATAAAATTTGAAATTAAAAAAACATTATATTGAAATGTAGAGACAATTGGCAAGAATGCAATAACTATGTAAGATGTAAGCATTTGTCAATTAATCGTCAACTATTTTATGCAAAGTAAATAAGTGGGTGTTGAAGGATAGAATGATTAATTATTAACAAATAATACTCCTTTTTTCAAATACCTGTAAATATAGTTATGCCTTTTTAAAAATTTTTGTTTGATTACTACACCATTAAAAATCAACAAAAGTCCATGCTAGTAATAGCATAAGCCACATTCCATGAGTAATGAATTTAGTAACATTAGGAATTAACATAAATGTTTTCACAGTAACATTAATAATATCTCTACTATCTGGAAATTTTCCTAAAGGCAAAAAGCATGCTCTAATAGAACCCTTGGGTTAAAGAGGGTATGAAATGAAATCACTGAAGTTGAAGGTGAGTTAAAAAATAAAAACAGTGAGAATAGCAGAGAGTGAAAGTGGGGCTCGGGGGAGGGGAAGTGAACAGAGAAAAAATTATAGTCAAAAATGTTTACATTTTGGTTCGAGAAGTAACTAAAATAAACTGGTAACTCAAGGAATTAGGGGAAAAACACAAAGCAAATGTCAGGACCACGGGAAGAATTACGTAATGGAAATAAAGATAAGGACTATGAAATGCAATGAGTCTTTAAGGGAGCAAGAGGAGTTTTTAAATAACTATTATCTAAAATCCAAAAGCAAATATTAAAATCTTTGAGAAAAATAAAAAAAAACCCTGGGATCATTATAATCCCAAAGAAACATATCAAAGTACTAGGAATAAGTATATGCACACAATAGCATAATATTCCTCTTTAAGATTTTTCAAAATATTTATAAGAGGAAAAGATCTATTTTGAATATGTGCTGCCTTAAAAATGGGGACATCTGTTTGAAGATGGTGAGATGAGCATACATGGTTTATTTCCCCTCCAATAAGCCATTGAAATGAAAGTACAGAATTAGAAAGGCAAATATATTTATGAAACTACTGTTGATGGAGCACAGGATTCTCTACAAACTAAGGTACTTTAATGAAACTCCCAGTAAAGGCAGCTGGAATCATACTGATATTCCAGACAGATACCACAGATACGAAAGAGTCATAGCTCAGAAACACCCAGACACATTTTTCATAGTGAGTCATGGCTTATTGCAGAGCCCTTATTCCTTAGTGACTGAGAATTTCAGAGAAAGCAGAGTCAGAAAATAAAGTAATCGAAAAAAACAAGTCTTCAAAATATCTGCAGTATTTGACCATTCTTATACTGCTTTCTTCATTACTACCTGTTCAGTGACATATATCCCTATCTGAAAACAAACAGAAATTTTTTATATAATCTTTCTGGGAGGTGTTAGGGTTGCCAGGCTGAAAAGTGGCAGCACCAAAGACCCTCTATGTTTGGCTGTAGCTGACTTGGGATTGCGATATGAGAGAGGAGCCTGCCTCCTTACTTCTCATCTAGTCAACATAAAGTTAAAAATTTCAGCCCAAAATACAGCAACTTCATATTAAAAACTGCAATAAATTATCACTTATCACTCAAGAGGCTAGTAAAAGCAGAGAAGACCTGTCAATAAAAGCCAACCTCTGATTTTATTCATAAATAATCATGAGTGGAGGCAAGAAGAAATAGCTATAGGATGTAAAGAAAATTTTCAGTAAATATCAATTATGGAAAAAATAAATAGCAAAAAAGTTGCAAAATTTATAAATATATTGCTTTAATACAACAAAAAATAAAAACTGACAGAAATTGTGGCATTTTTAATTTTGCTGTGATAAATTTCTTTAAAAGAGGAAATAAATTGAAAATACAAGAAGAAGGTTATTATGTCCAAGTAGATAATCTTAAGAATAATGACATACAGCAAATAGGAATTTAAGAAAGAAATTTAAGAGATAAAAAGCATAGAAAGAAGAAAATAATTAAAATATTTAGAAACTTATAGTTTGAGAAAGTCCGAGCCATTCACATTTTAGAGAATACAGGTGCCATGTAACACGTTGGAGTCTCAAAAATAAATAAATAAATAAACATATTGGAGAATATGGGTGTTATGTTCTAACTAGATATGATTACATGAAATTTTTGAACATGAGGGCTAAAGAGAAATCCCTGAAAATTATTACGAGAGTGTGTTTTGTTCATTAAAAAGGAGCATATATCATATTAACATCAGATTGTCATCACAATCTCTGAAAGTAAATCAAGCAATATCTTCAATCATCTAAGAGAAAGAAGTTTTGAACATAGAATTTCTTGTTCTAGAAACATACCAATCAAGCATAATCACAAGATAGAGTCACTTTTAGTCAGGCAAGGACTGAAATATTTTTCTCACACATATATTTTTATGAATTAGTTGATGATAGATCTTAAAAACATAAATAAGTCCTTGTCCTCCCTAAAAAATGAGACTAAACAGAGACAAAGACTAATGGATCAATCTAAAAAGGTAATGTAAAGAAATAAATTGTTCTGTGGGACTAGACAAAGTTCAAATCAGTATAAAAGGTTAGTAAGTTAAAAGAAAAATATAACAAAAGACAAAATATATTTTTGGTAATAAGTAAGTTAAAAGTTGGATAAGTGAGAGAGCAAACGGTATCAAAGCAAGAAAATATACTGTAGTCTACTTATCCCTCCTTACATCCTGTTAAATTGTTTCTCTATAGTCTATGTAACATGCTGTTTATAGCGGCATAGACCATAGTGCATTTATTTTTACATATATCCTAATATATATTTTGATTATTCCAGAACTAATATTTATACAATTATGTAGTTATAAAATCAGGCCATTAATTTGCAATTTTCAAAATATAGTTCTCACTTATTATTAAGTATTATCATCAAAATATTGAAATAATATAAAATCACAGGTGTAAAAACTAGCTTACAGGTCTTGACTTTTATTCAAATTTAATAACATACTGCATAGTATTTTGAGATGACAGGTGAAGGATAGGATATAAACAAAATTAAGAGGTTACTAACTCTTTATGTGTAAAGGAAACAAAGGGTAAATTTATATTGTTTAAAATCAAAAGGAGCACTGACTGTAATATTTAGCACCATTTATTTCTGAATGCAGCTTGGATTCAGAAAAGTGACAACTTTCTCAGTTATTAACCATGAGAACATAAGGTTAAAAAATCCCCAGTGATGATTAATAATTAAAATGAATACTTTACATCAGAACAAACAGACATTTTATGACTAAATTTTACATTATTATTGATGTCAAATATAAAACATTTGAATTCCAAGCAACTTTACTGCTGTGGAAGATGACCTTAGATCCAAATTTATGATGTTTTCCAGAAAACCACTGATCTAGCTGCTTCTGGTCAAATGATTCAAATACCACAGTGAAGGATCATTATTAGTTTAAAGTAGTCCACAGTAGTGTTACAGCAGCCCCTTAGTGTATTTGTGTAATCATTTGGCCATATACTGTCTTCCCTAGGTATCTGTGGGGTATTTGTTCCAAGACCTCATGCAGATATGAAAATTTGCAGATACTCAGGTCCCTAATAAAAATTGTTTAGTATTTGCATATAACTTATGTACAGCCTCTCTTACAGTTTAAGTCATCTCTAGATTACTTGCAATACCTAATACAGTGTAAATGCTATGTAAGTAATTGTTATAATATACTGTTTAGTGAATAATGATGAAAAAGGTCTATACGTGTTCACTATAGTACAATTTTTTGTGAATATTTTCAGTCCCTGGTTGGTTGAATCTACAAAAGCAAAACCCACAGATATTGAGGGTTGACTATATATTCATATATACAAGTATTAAGACATTTAATAAAAATAGAGAATATATATAGAAAATATGGTATAATGTATAATATGAAATATACCATAATGTATGCAAATGAAAAGTTGTTTCCTCCACAGTGAATGCTTTATAACTTAGTTAGGTTCATCTGGTTTTATAATAATAAACCATTGGATAAGATAGACTTTGTTTATAAAAGAAACAATACATTTGACTCTAGTATTTGGGAGCACAATTACATTATGACCGTAACACCTACAGCCATAGCTCTGAGTCAACTTACAGTAATAGGGCATAATTTTATTGTAACATTCTTGGAAGAATTTAAATATATATGGAAAGCTATTTTTCTAGTTATTCAGCACAGATTTAAAAAATACATACACAAACATATAAAAGGTAGGTTTATACTCTCATCTTTCTGTATCCTAATTTTAAAACACCAAACTAAAACTGTGTAAAAGTGATTTAATAATTACCTCTTTGAAATATCAAGCAAACTTATATCTTAGCTCTCTAAAACCTAAAAGTGATTTTGTTTTTTATTTTTTTTTTCCACTGACTCTAATCTATTTGTGCATCTAGACCTCACTTATAAAGCTGTTTCCTCGTAAGGTTAGGCTGAGGAAATACTTTTTTCTGGATTCAGTCACATTTTCACAGTAGCAAAGTAAGCTGAAAACCAGTCTAGCACTTTTCCTTAATTATGTCTGCAAACACTTCACTTCAATAAACACTTATTTTTATATGTAAAATGAAGATATGGTTTCTAAAAATGATTTGAAAAATTATTTTCAAGAGACATGTATTTTTGAAAACTGTTTTGTTATTGTGTTTCTTTATGTTCTCTGTTATCAACCCTGGTATACATATTTATATTCAAAATATCTATGGAGCAAAAAAATGTTTATTTCAATTGATTAGTGCTATCCTTTGGAAACTCTTGCTAAGATAAACTTAGCAAAACTTGTTTTGGTTGTTGAGACTGATGATGCCACATATACACCAAAATGATGTGAAGAAATGTATTACACAATCAGGTTCTCTGGAGAGAATGTGGAAGTTCCCAAGAAGATCTGAAATGGCTTAAGAAAGCAAGAAAGGAGTCTATCTTGATTTGTGCGATGGTCCCACATGCATTGAGGGTGGCATGGGACAAGGGGTTGCAGATTTTGAGCTTCTCAAACACCAGCAAAGGAACAACTCAGACTTTCTTCTCAGCTTTCCCTGATCTGAAGCAGAAGAGGAACAGTAAGGGTTGAAGCTTAAAAGTCATTAGCCCTCAAACATTCAAAATGTAAATAGAACTGAAGGTCATTATGTTAAATGAAATAAGACAAGAATAGAAAGACAAATATCACATGTTCCCACTCAAATGTGGGAGCTAAGAAAGTGAATCTCATGAAAATAGATAGTATCCGTGGTTGCCACAGTCCAGAAGCGTAGTGGGAAGAGAGGGATGAAGAGAGGTTGATTAATGTATACAAAAATATAGTTAGATAAAAGAAATAAGCCTTAATGTTTGATAAATCAGGAGAGTGAATATAATAACGAACAATCTGTTGTATATTTCAAAACAGCTGGTGGAGCTATTTTGGAATCTTAGGAACATAATGAAAATATCAACGTTAAAGGTGAAGGGTATTCCAATTACTCTGATTTGATTATTAACAGTATAAAAATGTATAAAGAAATCACATATACTCCCAAAATATGTACATCTAATATGTATCAATAAAAATGTAAATAGACTCTATTACAGTAGGAGATAAAAATGTGCATACTTCCTAAAATTTGGACATGATGACTCCATCTTATGATACTGATATAATTTGTATTATTCTGAATACCCAGTGAAATATAGTGAAAGTAAGAATTCACCTTACTACTCAAGAAAGCCAGATATTATGTTTATCTCATTATAGTCCATTGACCACCATTCATTTTAAGTTGTTTACTTTGTGGTCGAATGCTTTCATCATAGCAGAAAAAAATTCCTGACATAGATAAGCTCCCAGAATTGTTATTAATGGTTGGTTACATTTAGGCAGAATTTTATCCTTTACCTCTGTAAAGAGATAATTTTGCCGATGTGGGAGCAGGCTACTAGGGACAAGTACTGAACTAATTATTGTATATCTTATATTACAAAATTAATATATACTCCTGTTAGCAATTACACTCACCAATAGACATTACATATTATTTTGTCATTATTTCAAATTCATATACCATATGTTTTTATGATTTAGCATGGACCTAGATTTATTATGGGTTTAATAAACTGCTAGAAAATACAAGCCTGACCCTCCTTCATTAATTTATTGCTGCCTGATGCAACAATGGGATAATATTAAATTACTTCACCTCAAAGCGAATGTATTAGTGGTTTTTTTCTCCTTCAATTTAGTTGAAACCACCAGCAATGCAGAGTGGTGGAGGTTTGGAAGTAAAGAGTAAGGGGAAAAATAGTACATTTTAAAAGAAAAAGTAAATCAATTTATGTGTACTGCCTACGTTTCTTTGGACTGTAAATCAAAGTATCCAAACACAGGCTGTTCAGTGGAAAGGACAACTTGTCCTCAAACATTTTTCAAGCCCTGTGTACATTGAGCCTAAAACAAGAAACAAAGATGTGCTTAGGATAAATAATTTATTTTATTATTTTTTTTTAAATCATACTTTAAGTTCTAGGGTACATGTGCACAACATGCAGGTTTGTTACATATGTATACATATACCATGTTGGTGTGCTGCACCCATTAAGTCATCATTTACATTAGGTATATCTCCTAATGCTATCCCTTCCCCAGCCCCCCCCTCCCCACAATAGGCCCTGGTGTGTGATGTTGATGAATAATTTAAATATATGTTTGTCTTAATATTTCTTTATACTTCCTTTTGAGATTTTCTCTTAACACTTGAATATCAGAAATAGTTTAACCTATTTGTTTTCTTATATACATTAAATAACTGAGAAACTATATTTCTAAATATGCCAATGAATGATGAATGACTGTACACTAGAGCATCTCTTAGTGATATATACAGATAATTTCACTTAATTTTCACCACAGTTTTATGTGAATTTTTTCATTACTTCCTCTTAACAATTGTAAACAAGCAAGTTAGGATAGAATTTAGTACCAGAAATTAATACAATTTATAAAACCTACAGTGTAGAGTTTACTGTATGTATAATAAAACAATATTAGTGATGGATAGCCATTCCCAGCTGAAAATTGATATCTTATTTTATGTAGTGGCAAAACATTTCATCAAGCTATTACTGCTTTCATTGGATCAAGCTAGCCTGTTACTGCGTATAAGAAAAATAAATATCGGCCGGGCGGATGGCTCAGCCTGTAATCCCAGCACTCTGGGATAAGGCAGGCGGATGAAGAGATCGAGACCATCCTGTAGCTAACACTGAAACGTATAAAAAAAATACAAAAAAATATCAAACATTGGAGTGAGGCAGGAGAATGTAAACCCAGGAGGCGGAGCTTGCAGTTATGAATCCGGCCACTGATCACAGATCTGAAATCAACATTGGAGTGGTAAGTTATAAGGAAAAAATAAGGAAAGTAAGATCTTATGAAATAGTCAATTTCTACCTATAGCTTTGCAGGGTTGAAAAATCCAAGTTTTATCAAGCAAGCTGAACATAGTAAATGCCTCAGCAGAAAATAATCCTAAGCAAAAAGAACAAAGCTAGAGGCATCACCCAACTTCAAACTATACTGTAAGGCTACAGTAGCCAAGATAATATGGTACTGATACAAAATCAGACACATAGACCAATGGAACAGGTTACAGAACACAGAAATAAAGCTGCATACTTACATACTTACATATCTAATCTTTGACAAAGTTGACAAAAATAAGCAATTGAGAAAGGACTCCCTATTCAATAAAGGTACTGGGATAGCTGGCTAGCCATATGGAGTAGAATAAAACTGAATCCCTATCTTTCACCATACATAAAAATTGACTCAAGATTGACTAAAGATTTAAATGTAAGACCACAAACTGTAAGAATCCTAGAAGAAAACCTAGGAAACACCATTCTGGACATCAATCATGGGAATGAATTTATGTCTAAGTCCTCAAAAGCAATGGCAACTAAAACAAAAATTAGTAAGTGGGATCCAATTAAACTAAAGAGTTTTAGCACAATAAAATAAATAATCAACAGAGAAAGCAGATAACCTTCAGAATAAGATATATTTTTAAACCATGCATCCGACAAAGGGCTAATATCCAGAATCTGTAAGGAACTTAAACAATACAACAAACAAAAAACAAATAACCATGTTTAAAAGTGGGCAAAAGACAGGAACACTCAAGGCATACAAGCAGCAAACACACATATGAAAGAAATGCTCAACATCATTAATCATCAGAGAAATGCAAATGAGATACCATCAGAATGGCTTTCAGAATGGCTATCGTTAACAATTAAAAAAAAAATCAGATGTTGGAGAAGTTGTGGAGCAAAAGGAGTACTTATACATTGTTGATTGAAGTGTAAATTAGTTCAGCCACTATGGGAAGCAGATTGGAGATTTCCAACGGACTTAGAACACAATTACCATTTGTCCTAGCAATCCCATCACTTAGTGTATGGTTTGGTAGATATCTACCAAAACATATCTACCAAAAAGAAACATGCACTTATATGTTTATCACAGCTCTAGTCACAATATCAAAGGCATGAAATCAACCTAGTTGGCTATCAGTTACAGAGTAGATAAAGAAAATGTAGTACATATACACCATGGAATACTATGCAGCCATAAAAAGAGATAAAATCATGTCCTTTGCAGCAACTTGGATGCAGCTGGAGGTCATTATCCTAAGCAAATTAATGCAGGATCAGAAAACAAATGCCACATGTTCTCACTTACAAGTAGGAGTTAATGTTAGGTACTCATGGATATGAAGATGGCAACAATACACACTTGGACTGCTAGAAGAGGGAGAGAAGAGAACAAGGGTTGAAAAACTATTAGGTATTATGCTTACTATCTAGGTGATGGAATAAACTATAATCCAAACCTCAGCAGCACACAAAATTCCCATGTAACAAACCTGCACATGTACCCCTGAATCTAAAATAGAAGCTGAAATTATGATAAAGAAACAAAATAAATATAAAATAAAATTGAGTTAAGTACCTAGCATTCAAATATTTTTGGTCAGCTTATGTCAGTGTATTGCCTACTGTCAAAAGACTATTGTTTTGAAATACTTGAAGACAGTGTCCATTAAGCTAAGCTAAGATTAATGAAAGGCAGAATGCATAGGATGATAGATAAAATAACCAAACTGAACTAGCGACAAAACAAAAACTAACTCCTCAGCATCAAAACTATGTCTACAAACTCATTGGCTATAGTTATAAAGTATTGGAAGGAATTTGATTGACAAAATATACAAATGTCAATAAATCACAACACAAAGCACAAAAACAAGACTAGTTAGACACATCTCTTAACTCTTCAACGCTTAAAAGCATTTTCTGGATCCATGAATTTTCACCAACATAAAATGGACTCTGAAAGTTATATATTCCCTAAAATAAGTCCATATCAGCTGTAGCCATGAAGAATAATAAACAGGAAAGATCATTTCAGAGGACAGAATCAGGAAAATAAAACCACTAACATAGATCTGTTTTTTTGTAATTCTTGTCAATCAGGATTTGAAATGTACTTCTAGATGTTTTTTAAATTCCCTATTCTGAACAGGGGAGTTTACTGCAGTTACCATGTTCCATCTCTATAATTTTATAGTAGAGATGTTTAGGGGAGATAAAATGCTTTTATGGCTACAGTGTGCCATACATGGAGCCACTTACAGACTTTGATGGAGTCAATTGTCTCTAAAATTACTGGAACTCAAGCAAAAACTGAATAAGACTTTATTGAGGAGGTAAATTGAAATCAATGCATTTCCTTTATATTGTACATGTGGAATATAACATATGTATGCATCTTGAGTAGACAAAAGGTTAGACCCAAGCAGACACTATTGATTTTCTATCCAATAAATGTTCACATCCTTTTTTACAGATAAAATTACAAGTTTGCTCAGGGTGACACTAGCCCAACTTGAGGAAATAGGTCACAAATTGGTATAACGCAATCATGTCACTCCTATTAGCAAATCTCCTACTGATGCTCTATGTTACGTGTGGCAATATATCAGTTATAGCCAATTAGACTTAAGTAGAAAGCTGGTGAGTTGAAATGGGGGTGATAGTGTTTCTCAGAAAATGTTAACATTTCTGATGAAGAACGGGCCTTTTATCGATTTTTTTCTGCCTTCATCGAGTGTTGTATTAATGTGAAAATCTTTCCTAAATGAGTGTTAACTTGTAGGATATACTGAAAGCCAAACAGATACAAGTTTATTTGGGATATAAATACAGGTAAAATGACTCTAGAGCCTATTATCTTACCACTGTATTCAACAGGTCCCTGGCATATGTGTTTACCAACAAGAATATATATGACACAAAGCATATATTTTACCAAATACATGAAGAATGTTTAACTGAATTTTTTAAACAATATCCCAATATGGCATTAAAAATATATGATTAATCTTTTGCCTAAATATTTGTAAAATGTGTTTTACTTAACTATCTACCCATTTAAATCATAAAGAATCTCTAAAGATTATTCTTAATTACACAAAAGAGCTGATATTTTCATGTTTTGGCCTGATCATTTACATAGATGTATCAAGAAATGTTAATCAAAGAAACTCATTCGACCATGTAATATTGAATAACTCCTGAGGACAGAGAATTAATGTCTATCTAGAAATTGTATATAATTCCATGATTATATATAATTATATATTTTTTACATTCTATACTACTTATTCTTTCACCTTGACATTAAGAATAATTCTCCCCCAACCAAGAAAAAACAGAACAAAGACATTTCTTCATGATGTTTCACCTATTGTATTTACAAAGTCTGGTAAATTTTGTTTTCTTTAAGGTTACCAGAATTCGTTAGGTGTGCTGACTTGCCAGAAAGTAATCTTTCTTATCTTCACTGAAGCTGTGATGCAGTGATTCTAGCAGATGACTGATAACCTGACCCTTGTCAGTGGTGAGCTTAGCTTGCTTATAACGCAGGGTTCTCAGCATTTCTTTTTCTTTTTTTTTGTTTTATTTTTTTTTATTTTTTTTTTTTTTTTAATTTTATTATACTTTAAGTTCTAGGGTACATGTGCATAACGTGCAGGTTTGTTACATATGTATACTTGTGCCATGTTGGTGTGCTGCACCCATCAACTCGTCAGCACCCATCAACTCGTCATTTACATCCGGTATAACTCCCAATGAAATCCCTCCCCCCTCTATCCTCCCCGTGATAAGCCTCGGTGGGTGATGTTCCCCTTCCCGAGTCCAAGTGATCTCATTGTTCAGTTCCCACCTATGAGTGAGAACATGCGGTGTTTGGTTTTCTGTTCTTGCAATAGTTTGCTGAGAATGATGGTTTCCAGCTGCATCCATGTCCCTACAAAGGAAACAAACTCATCCTTTTCTATGGCTGCATAGTATTCCATGGTGTATATGTGCCACATTTTCTTAATCCAGTCTGTCACTGATGGACATTTGGGTTGATTCCAAGTCTTTGCTATTGTGAATAGTGCCGCAATAAACATACGTGTGCATGTGTCTTTATAGCAGCATGATTTATAATCCTTTGGGTATATACCCAGTAATGGGATGGCTGGGTCATATGGTACATCTAGTTCTAGATCCTTGAGGAATCGCCATACTGTTTTCCATAATGGTTGAACTAGTTTACAATCCCACCAACAGTGGAAAAGTGTTCCTATTTCTCCACATCCTCTCCAGCACCTGTTGTTTCCTGACTTTTTAATGTTTGCCATTCTAACTGGTGTGAGATGGTATCTCATTGTGGTTTTGATTTGCATTTCTCTGATGGCCAGTGATGATGAGCATTTTTTCATGTGTCTGTTGGCTGTATGAATGTATTCTTTTGAGAAATGTCTGTTCATATCCTTTGCCCACTTTTTGATGGGATTGTTTGTTTTTTTCTTGTAAATTTGCTTGAGTTCTTTGTAGGTTCTGGATATTAGCCCTTTGTCAGATGAGTAGATTGCAAAAATTTTCTACCATTCTGTAGGTTGCCTGTTCACTCTGATGGTAGTTTATTTTGCTGTGCAGAAGCTCTTTAGTTTAATGAGATCCCATTTGTCAATGTTGGCTTTTGTTGCCGTTGCTTTTGGTGTTTTAGACATGAAGTCCTTGCCCATGCCTATGTCCTGAATGGTATTACCTAGGTTTTCTTCTAGGGTTTTTATGGTATTAGGTCTAACATTTAAGTCTCTAATCCATCTTGAATTAATTTTCATATAAGGAGTAAGGAAAGGATCCAGTTTCAGCTTTCTACTTATGGCTAGCCAATTTTTCCAGCACCATTTATTAAATAGGGAATCCTTTCCCCATTTCTTGTTTCTCTCAGGTTTATCAAAGATCAGATGGCTGTAGATGTGTGGTATTATTTCTGAGGACTCTGTTCCCTTCCATTGGTCTATATCTCTGTTTTGGTACCAGTACCATGCTGTTTTGGTTACTGTAGCCTTGTAGTAGAGTTTGAAGTCAGGTAGCGTGATGCCTCCAGCTTTGTTCTTTTGACTTAGGATTGTCTTGGAGATGCGGGCTCTTTTTTGGTTCCATATGAACTTTAAAGCAGTTTTTTCCAATTCTGTGAAGAAACTCATTGGTAGCTTGATGGGGATGGCATTGAATCTATAAATTATCTTGGGCAGTATGGCCATTTTCACGATATTGATTCTTCCTATCCATGAGCATGGTATGTTCTTCCATTTGTTTATGTCCTCTTTTATTTCACTGAGCAGTGGTTTGTAGTTCTCCTTCAAGAGGTTCTTTACATCCCTTGTGAGTTGGATTCCTAGGTATTTTATTCTCTTTGAAGCAATTGTGAATGGAAGTTCATTCATGATTTGGCTCTCTGTTTGTTTGTCTGTTACTGGTGTATAAGAATGTTTGTGATTTTTGCACATTAATTTTGTATCCTGAGACTTTGCTGAAGTTGCTTATCACTTAAGGAGATTTTGGGCTGAGACATTGGGGTTTTCTAAATATACAATCATGTCATCTGCAAACAGAGACAATTTGACTTCTTCTTTTCCTAACTGAATACCCTTTATTTCTTTCTCTTGCCTGATTGCCCTAGCCAGAACTTCCAACACTATGTTGACTAGGAGTGGTGAGAGAAGGCATCCCTGTCTTGTGCCAGTTTTCAAAGGGAATTTTTCCAGTTTTTGCCCATTCAATATGATATTGGCTGTGAGTTTGTCATAAATAGCTCTTATGATTTTGAGATACGTTCCATCAATACTGAATTTATTGAGCATTTTCAGCATGAAGTGCTGTTGAATTTTATCAAAGGCCTTTTCTGCATCTTTTGAGATAATCATGTGGTTTTTGTCTTTGATTCTGTTTATATGCTGGATTATGTTTATTGATTTGCGTATGTTGAACCAGCCTTGCATCCCAGGGATGAAGCCCACTTGATCATGGTGGATAAACTTTTTGATGTCCTGCTGGATCCAGTTTGCCAGTATTTTATTGAGGATTTTTGCATCGATGTTCATCAGGGATATTGGTCTAAAATTCTCTTTTTTTGTTGTGTCTCTGCCAGGCTTTGGTATCAGGGTGATGTTGGCCTCATAAAATGAGTTAGGGAGGATTCCTTCTTTTTCTATTGATTGAAATAGTTTCAGAAGGAATGGTACCAGCTCCTCCTTGTACCTCTAGTAGAATTCAGCTGTAAATCCATCTGGTCCTGGACTTTTTTTGTTTGGTAAGCTATTAATTATTGCCTCAATTTCAGAGCCTGTTATTGGTCTATTCAGGGGTTCAGCTTCTTCTTGGTTTAGTCTTTGGGGAGTGTAAGTGTCCAGGAAATTATCCATTTCTTCTAGACTTTCTAGTTTATTTGTGTAGAGGTGTTTATAGTATTCTCTGATGGTAGTTTGTATTTCTGTGGGGTCGGTGGTGATATCCCCTTTATCATTTTGAATTGCGCCGATTTGATTCTTCTCTCTTTTCTTCTTTATTAGTCTTGCTAGCGGTCTATCAATTTTGTTGATCTTTTCAAAAAACCAACTCCTTGATTCATTGATTTTTTGGGTGGGTTGTTGTCTCTCTATCTCCTTCAGTTCTGCTCTGATCTTAGTTATTTCTTGCCTTCTGCTAGCTTTTGAATGTGTTTGCTCTTGCTTCTCTAGTTCTTTTAATTGTGATGTTAGAGTGTCAATTTTAGATCTTTCCAGCTTTCTCTTGTGGGCATTTAGTGCTATAAATTTCCCTCTACCCACTGCTTTAAATGTGTCCCAGAGATTCTGGTATGTTGTATCTTTGTTTTCATTAGTTTCAAAGAACATCTTTATGTCTGCCTTCATTTCATTCTGTACCCGGTAGTCATTCCAGATCAGGTTATTCAGTTTCCATGTAGTTGAACGGTTTTGATTGAGTTTCTTAGTCCTGAGTTCTAGTTTGATTGCACTGTGGTCTGAGAGACAGTTTGTTATAATTTCTGTTCTTGTACATTTGCTGAGGAGTGCTTTACTTCCAATTATGTGGTCAATTTTGGAATAAGTGTGATGTGGTGCTGAGAAGAATGTATATTCTGTTGATTTGGGGTGGACAGTTCTGTAGATGTCTATTAGGTCTGCTTGCTGCAGAGATGAGTTCAATTCCTGCATATCCTTGTTAACTTTCTCTCTCGTTGATCTATCTAATGTTGACAGTGGAGTGTTGAAGTCTCCCATTATTATTGTATGGGAGTCTAAGTCTCTTTGTAATTCTCTAAGGACTTGCTTTATGAATCTGGGTGCTCCTGTATTGGGTGCATATATATTTAGGATAGTTAGCTCTTCCTGTTGAATTGATCCCTTTACCATTATGTAATGGCCTTCTTTGTCTCTTTTGTCTTTGATGGTTTCTTTAAGTGCTCCTTAAATATGGCTGCATTGAGATTCTCTCCCCATAGCCATCTCAAAGGATCAGACTTTATATATAGTGGCTAGTTTTCCCCAAAATGTGTAAGTCTAAATGGTCAGGCTTTCTTAAGGTTTGGATCACAATCAAACATAGTGCACCTCTGCTATTGATTAAATCAAGTAACAGTTAAACCCATATTCAACAAGGAAAGACTAAACAAAGGTATGAATACCAGATGATATGCCTCATGGCAAGCCAATGAAGTAACACTGTACCACTATTTTTGTATCATATAAAATCTGAAGCCAAATAACTGACAAACATCTGTTCAAATAATAATAAATAAATAACAATAGAATGAATACTAAGGTTATAAAACCTACTGAAATAATTCCTGCTTAAGTGTAGTCATGTATTAATGATGGCCATCCAAAATAAATATGATTGAGTTGTTAAAATACATATCAGAAAGGTTATTAATTTTTACAACAGAAGGTTTGTAATATATATGATTAATATCTGGAATTAAACACTATAAATAACATTTGTTTTCATAATAGAAAGCATAATTATTATATCAGGCACTCACTATAGTATATCAGCTCTTATTCTACAGCTTTATGAGCATAGGCTAAAAAGTCTAATCAATAAAAAATAGACAAATGAATTTTTTAATAAACTGAAATATTATGTGAATGACTTGTGATAGGTAAAAATATAAGGTTATGTAAGATTTAGAAGTTATAAATGATTCTCCAAATACATAATAATCAATGGTAAGTAATCTTCATGGTATAAACTGATCGGTACTTTATAAGTGTGGGTCATATTATTAGATCCATGAATTCTGGAACCAGGTTGTTTCATCGTTAAATACCCAGTGTCAGGCACATAGGAGGTTCTTAAAATTTATGTAAATGCTTGTTGGGTAAATTAATAAATAACTAATGGAAAAATTCAGCTGAACTGAATATTTTGATATTTTGAAATGCAAATGATTTGTGGATGTTTCTTACTTCTTACTATCACTCTATATCAGGAAGTAATGATTGAGATTAAAAAGAAACCACATTGTAATGCATCCTAATATGAAATATTAAGGATATGTGCTTAATGTGAAAATAAATATACTCAAATTATTTTTTATATTTTGAAAACAAATAAATACCAAGGAGTGTACTTACAGGCATGTATAAGATTTTCACTTTATCAAAATTTGGAATGATGAAATAAAGTAAAATATTTTTAAAAGATGCTTAACATCACTTTTTTTATATATAATTCCCATAAAACCTAAAAATAATCAATTTAGACATCTTTGTATTGGCATAAAATTAGTTAAATCAGTCAGGTTCTAAAATACATCTTCATCCTAATTAAAATATTTGTTTCTACATTCTGACACACTTTAATTTTGATGTATTATTCCCACACATTTTCAAGGAAATTATTAACATATCTTATACCACAGTTTGGAAAACATTTACTTATTTTACTTTAGAAACATTGATATATATATATATTTGTGGATATATATATATTTGTGGATATATATGTGTATGTGTATATATGTAGACAAGAAGATACATATATATACATATATATATATGTCTTTCAAAAGCAACCTCAAAACCCCCAATTAAAGAAATTATAATTTTGAAATCATTTTATCAAAGGTGGAAAAGTTTAACTTTATATGATAAAGATCCTCAATGGAATATAGATAGATTAAAGAAAATTGGTGATTCTTTAAATCCGTTTTTTCCCCCAGTAAAATATTCAATACATTTTTCACCCTGCTCCTAATAAATTTTACTTTAAATAACAAAATTACATAAAACTGTCCTATCAAATTCAATGCACACTAGAATCAAGAACAAACAACAAATATCTTTTCTTAATAAAGTGTTTAAACTATAACATCAATTTTCTTCCAAACGTTAAGAATCCTCATCATCTATTGTTCATTTGCTGACATGAAGAAGGGAAAAGGCCACCACTACTCTATCTTTAGTTCGTGTTTAATTTAATAAACATAATACACTCCTTTTGAAATTCTACACAAAGCATCTTATCTATTGCTCATTTTTAACTGAAGGAAAGCTCTAAGTTCTCTGCTTTGGGAATGTACAACTGAGGGATTATATTTTACTATTAAAAAGACCTCTTCTTACTGCAAGCGTCAACATGCTTTGTCCTTTTTTGGAAAAATTAAAACCATCTTTGATTTCCACCTGTATCAAAAAATTATTTAAAGTTTTTAATATCTGTGATGAAATATGCCATTAGCACACTAAGTAACAGTGTGTACAGGACAGACATCAGTAATATGAAGGAACGGGCTTCCCAGCACTTGTCTCTCTACAGAAACATTGATTTTGAATCCTACACAGACAAAAGTATTCACAAGAGCAGACCAGGTGAGAGTGATACCAGAAAGCACTCCCAATCCAGACCCCGTGAGAGGTTTCTTGGATATCATGCAAGAAAAAAAAAAAATCAGGGTGAGTTTGTAGAGTAAACTAAAAGTGAGTTTATTAAGAAAGCAAAGGAATACAAGAATGGCTACTCCATTGGTTGCCCATTTTTATGGTTATTTCTTGATGATATGCTAAACAAAAGGTGGATTATTCATGCCTTCCCTTTTTAGACCATATAGGGTAACTTCCTGACATTGTCATGGCATTTGTAAACCGGTATGGCACTGGTGGGAGTGTAGCAGTGAAGATGACCAGAGGTCACTCTCTTCACCATCTCAGTTTTGGTAGGATTTGGCTGGCTTCTTTACTGCAGCTTGTTTTGTTAGCAAGTTCTTTATGACCTGCATCTTGTGCTGCCCTCCTATCTCATCCTGTGACTTAAAATGCCTTAACCATATGGGAATACAGCCCAGTAGGTCTCAGCCTCATTTTACCCAGCTCCTATTCAAGATGGAGTTGCTCTAGTTCAAATGCTTCTGACAAGAAAAAGCTGCAAACAGCACAAAAATAAGAAAAAACTCAGATAACAGTAGAAAGGACAGTTTTACATTATGCATATCATCCCTCCCCCAATCCCAGGCAGTGTAATGTGGAGAGAGATACCTTCTGTATGAAAGAGGGAAGTGAGCACTGAACTGTGTCTCAGATCCCAACACTGGGCTTGCTCCAGGAAAACTAAGTGTCTGGCACACCCTACTTTCCAAAACTCCAGGACCGTACCTATGGATCGAGTCTCTAAGCCCACCTTTGTGCCAGGCTAACCATAGAGGCCCTAGACTCTGGACCGGCCCCCAGATTCCCTGGGCTTTGTGTCTGCCCTAGCAACCAGTCAGTCTCAACAGACTCAGGTTCCAGGTTGGCCCCAGCAGCCAAGGACTCTACATTGACTCCAGCACTGGGCTGGCCCTTATGGCCTCAGATTTTAGCCCCTGTCAGCACCAGGTCAGCTCATTCAGCCATAGTCATCAAGCCAGCACCCACAAACCCAGCTTCCAGGCCAGTGTCTGCAACTCCAGGCCCGAGATCCACTCCAGGTCTCAGACAAGCCCAGAGTCAGGCTGGCCCACACAGCCCCAGGTTTCAGGACCACCCTAGTGCCAGGTAGATACACTTGATCTCAGACACTAGAATAACACTTGTGAACAGAGGCTCAGGGCCTGCCTAATGTCGGGCCATTCCTGGCTGTTCTATTCTTTAGAGCAGGCTCTGTTGTCCCAAGCTCCAGCAGATGCAGAGTTCAGGCCTCCCCCAATAAACCTAGGCTCCAGGCACCTTCCAGTAGACCCAAAACTGGACCTGCCCCCACAGACACTCCAGGATCACTCTTGTGGACCTACATTTGAAGCCAGCCCTCAAACTTATGGCCTCTAAGACATCACCTGCACACCTAACCTCCAGCCCAGTCCCCACAGCCACAGGCACCAAGCAAATACCCATAATCCCAGGATATAGAATTCCCATAGTCCCAAGATTCATATCTGTCTAAGTACCAGACCAGTCCCAGGCTCAAGACCACTCCCCATGGCTCCAGACTACAGAGAACCTAGGTTCCAGGTCTGCTCCTACAGACTCAGGGTCCCAGCCCACTCCAGTAGACCCTGGGAGCAGGCTGGCTCCCATGGACTAAGGGTCCAGATGCACTCCCTGAAGACCCAGGATCCAGGCCAGCCCCACAGACCCCAGGCCTCAGGCTCAACCTCATGGACTGAAACTCTTGGCCCATCCAAGTGCTAAGCCACCAAATGAATGCAGGCTCCAGGCCAGTTCCAGTGAACCCAGGCTCCAGGCTCATCCCAGCTCCTGGGTGGTCCCTGCAGGCTGAGGTTCAGGACCCACCCCAGCATCAGATTAGGGTCTGTGTACCCAACGTCCAAGCCCACCCCTCTGCATGCAAGCTCCAAGCATACCCACACAGACCCGTTCAACAGGTCCACCTCAGAGAATCCAGGCTCTAGGCTTAACAATGCCTGGATTTTGCCTGGATAGGCACCAGGCCAGCCTGCCTGAGGACTCCAGTGGTAAACTCACCCTCAGATCATATTAAACATCCTGCCCAGAATATCTGGACGAGCTAACTGGTGAAAGGCACTCCTAGACAGTAAGTTTGCAAAGATTAGAATAATTTCCTACTTCTTCAAACGTATAGACATCAGACTGAGCACGGTGGCTCACACCTGTAATTCCAGCACTGTGAGAGGCTGAGGTGGGTAGATCACTTGAGGTTGGGAGTTTGAAACCAATTGAGCCAAAATGGTGAAACTCCATCTCTACAAAAAATACAAAAATTACCTGGGCATGGTGGCACATGCCTGAATCCCCAGGTACTCGGAAGGCTGAGGCAGGAGAATCTCTTAAACTCAGGAGGCAGAGGTTGCAGTGAGCCAAAATTGCACCACTGAACTCCAGATGGGCAACAGAGTGAGATTCTGTCTCAAAACAAACAAACTAAAACACAGACACCATCTAGGGTAACAAGAAACATGAAAGAATTAAAAAGATATAACAACATCAAAAGAACACAATACTTTCTAAGTATCTGATCCCAAGGAAATGAAGATGGATATACAAGCTGTCTGAGGAAGGAATCAAAATAAATGTTTTCAGGAAGCTCAGTGAACTTCAAGAAAATAGAGAATTCAATGAAATAAGGAAACCAATGAATTATCAAAATGAAAATTTTAACAAAGGGATTGAAATTGCATATATGTGTGTGTATGCATATATATGTGTGTGTGTATGCATATATATGTGTGTGTATGTATATATGTATATGTGTATATATACATATGTATATGTATATTTAATATATATGTATGTATATATATATTTTATATATATATATATTTAAAATGCAACAGAAAGCCTGGATCTAAAAACGCAATGAATAAAATAAATATTTCAATATAGAGTATCAGTGTTGATTGGTCAACCAGAAGAAACAATCTGTAAACTCAAAGACAGGTTACTTGCAAATATTTTTAAAGGAAAAAAGTAAAAAATGAAAGAGAATAAAAGAAGCTTACAGGATTTATGGCATAGCCTAGAAAGAGTGATGCTTTGAGTGATAGGAGTTCATAAAGAAGAAGAGGAAAACAAAAGGATAGAAAGCTTATTTAAACAGATAGTAAAACAAAACTTCTAAATCTGGGGAAAGATATAAATATTCAGGTACAGGAAGGCCAAAGTCCTCAAACAAATTCAATCCAAATAATATTATACCATGGTATATTATAATCACATTTTCAAGTATCAAAGACAAAGAAAGAATCCTGAAATTTTTTTTTAAAAGGAAGGCAAAAAGAGTAAAAATAATTGAGTTTCCAAATGTCTAGCATTTAACTTTTCAGCAGAAATCTTATAGTCCAGGAGGGAGTAAGATGATACATTTAAAATGTTGCAGGGGAGCGGAGCAAGATGGCCGAATAGGAACAGCTCCAGTCTCCAACTCCCAGCGCGAGCGACAGAGAAGACCGGTGATTTCTGCATTTTCAACTGAGGTACTGGGTTCATCTCACTGGGGAGTGCCGGACGATCGGTGCTGGTCAGCTGCTGCAGCCCGACCAGCGAGAGCTGAAGCAGGGCAAGGCATTGCCTCACCAGGGAAGCGCAAGGGGGAAGAGAATCCCTTTTCCTAGCCAGGGGAACTGAGACACACAACACCTGGAAAATCGGGTAACTCCCACCCCAATACTGCGCTTTAAGCAAACAGGCACACCAGGAGATCATATCCCACACCTGGCCGGGAGGGTCCCACGCCCACGGAGCCTCCCTCATTGCTAGCACAGCAGTCTGCGATATCGCGGCAATGCAGCAACGAGGCTGGGGGAGGGGCGCCCGCCATTGTTGGGGCTTAAGTAGGTAAACAAAGCTGCTGGGAAGCTCGAACTGGGTGGAGTTCACAGCAGCCAAAGGAAACCTGCCTGTCTCTGGAGACTCCACCTCTGGGGACAGGGCACAGTAAAAATAACAAACACAGCCGAAACCTCTGCAGACTCAAACGACTCTGTCTGACAGCTTTGAAGAGAGCAGTGGATCTCCCAACATGGAGGTTGAGATCTGAGAAGGGACAGACTCCCTGCTCAAGTGGGTCCCTGACCACTGAGTAGCCTAACTGGGAGACATCCCCCACTAGGGGCAGTCTGACACCCCACACCTCACAGGGTGGACTACACCCCTGAGAGGAAGCTTCCAAAGCAAGAATCAGACAGGGACACTCGCTGTTCAGAAATATTCTATCTTCTGCAGCCTCTGCTGCTGATACCCAGGCAAACAGGGTCTGGAGTGGACCTCAAGCAATCTCCAACAGACCTACAGCTGAGTGGCCTGACTGTTAGAAGGAAAACTATCAAACAGGAAGGACACCTACACCAAAACCCCATCAGTACATCACCATCATCAAAGACCAGAGGCACATAAAACCACAAAGATGGGGAAAAAGCAGGGCAGAAAAGCTGGAAATTCAAAAAATAAGAGCACATCTCCCCCGGCAAAGGAGCGCAGCTCATCGCCAGCAACGGATCAAAGCTGGACGGAGAATGACTTTGACGAGATGAGAGAAGAAGGCTTCAGTCCATCAAACTTCTCAGAGCTAAAGGAGGAATTACGTACCCAGCACAAAGAAACTAAAAATCTTGAAAAAAAAGTGGAAAAATTGATGGCTAGAGTAATTAATGCAGAGAAGGTCATAAACAAAATGAAAGAGATGAAAACCATGACACGAGAAATACGTGACAAATGCACAAGCTTCAGTAACCGACTCGATCAACTGGAAGAAAGAGTATCAGCGATTGAGGATCAAATGAATGAAATGAAGCGAGAAGAGAAACCAAAAGAAAAAAGAAGAAAAAGAAATGAACAAAGCCTGCAAGAAGTATGGGATTATGTAAAAAGACCAAATCTACGTCTGATTGGGGTACCTGAAAGTGAGGGGGAAGATGGAACCAAGTTGGAAAACACTCTTCAGGATATCATCCAGGAGAAGTTCCCTAACCTAGTAGGGCAGGCCAACATTCAAATCCAGGAAATACAGAGAACGCCACAAAGACACTCCTCGAGAAGAGCAACTCCAAGACACATAATTGCCAGATTCACCAAAGTTGAAATGAAGGAAAAAATCTTAAGGGCAGCCAGAGAGAAAGGTCGGGTTACCCACAAAGGGAAGCCCATCAGACTAACAGCAGATCTCTCGGCAGAAACTCTCCAAGCCAGAAGAGAGTGGGGGCCAATATTCAACATTCTTAAAGAAAAGAATTTTAAACCCAGAATTTCATATCCAGCCAAACTAAGTTTCATCAGTGAAGGAGAAATAAAATCCTTTACAGATAAGCAAATGCTTAGAGACTTTGTCACCACTAGGCCTGCCTTACAAGAGACCCTGAAGGAAGCACTAAACATGGAAAGGAACAACCGGTACCAGCCATTGCAAAAACATGCCAAAATGCAAAGACCATCGAGGCTAGGAAGAAACTGCATCAACTAACGAGCAAAATAACCAGTTAATATCATAATGGCAGGATCAAGTTCACACATAACAATCTTAAACTTAAATGTAAATGGACTAAATGCTCCAATTAAAAGACACAGACTGGCAAACTGGATAAAGAGTCAAGACCCATCAGTCTGCTGTATTCAGGAGACCCATCTCACACGCAGAGACATACATAGGCTCAAAATAAAGGGATGGAGGAAGATTTACCAAGCAAATGGAGAACAAAAAAAAGCGGGGGTTGCAATCCTAGTCTCTGATAAAACAGACTTTAAACCATCAAAGATCAAAAGAGACAAAGAAGGCCATTACATAATGGTAAAGGGATCAATTCAACAGGAAGAGCTAACTATCCTAAATATATATGCACCCAATACAGGAGCACCCAGATTCATCAAGCAAGTCCTTAGAGACTTACAAAGAGACTTAGACTCCCATACAATAATAATGGGAGATTTCAACACTCCACTGTCAACATTAGACAGATCAACGAGACAGAAAGTTCACAAGGATATCCAGGAATTGAACTCATCTCTGCAGCAAGCAGATCTAATAGACATCTATAGAACTCTCCACCCCAAATCAACAGAATATACATTCTTCTCAGCACCACATCGTACTACTCCAAAATCGACCACATAATTGGAAGTAAAGCACTCCTCAGCAAATGTACAAGAACAGAAGTTATAACAAACTGTCTCTCAGACCACAGTGCAATCAAACTAGAACTCAGGACTAAGAAACTCAATCAAAACTGCTCAACTACATGGAAACTGAACAACCTGCTCCTGAATGACTACTGGGTACATAACGAAATGAAGGCAGAGATAAAGATGTTCTTTGAAACCAATGAGAACAAAGATACAACATACCAGAATCTCTGGGACACATTTAAAGCAGTGTGTAGAGGGAAATTTATAGCACTAAATGCCCACAAGAGAAAGCAGGAAACATCTAAAATTCACACTCTAACATCAGAATTAAAAGAACTAGAGAAGCAAGAGCAAACACATTCGAAAGCTAGCAGAAGGCAAGAAATAACTAAGATCAGAGCAGAACTGAAGGAGATAGAGACACAAAAAACACTCCAAAAAATCAATGAATCCAGGAGTTGGTTTTTTGAAGAGATCAACAAAATTGATAGACCACTAGCAAGACTAATAAAGAAGAAAAGGAGAAGAATCAAATCGACGCAATAAAAAATGATAAAGGGGATATCACCACCGACCCCACAGAAATACAAACTACCATCAGAGAATAGTATAAACACCTCTACGTAAATAAACTGGAAAATCTAGAAGAAATGGATAATTTCCTGGACACTTCCACTCTTCCAAGACTAAACCAAAAAGAAGTTGAATCCCTGAATAGACCAATAGCAGGCTCTGAAATTGAGGCAATAATTAATAGCTTACCAACCAAAAAAAGTCCAGGACCAGATGGATTCACAGCTGAATTCTACCAGAGGTACAAGGAGGAGTTGGTACCATTCCTGCTGAAACTATTCCAATCAATAGAAAAAGAGGGAATCCTCCCTAACTCATTTTATGAGGCCAACATCATCCTGATACCAAAGCCTGGCAGAGACACAACAAAAAAAGACAATTTTAGACCAATATCCCTGATGAACATCTATGAAAAAATCCTCAATAAAATACTGGTAAACCGGATTCAGCAACACATCAAAAAGCTTATCCACCATGATCAAGTGGGCTTCATCCCTGGGATGCAAGGCTGGTTCAACATTCGCAAATCAATAAACATAATCCAGCATATAAACAGAACCAAAGACAAGAACCACATGATTATCTCAATAGATGCAGAAAAGGCTTTTGACAAAATTCAACAGCCCTTCATGCTAAAAACGCTCAATAAATTCGGTATTGATGGAACGTACCTCAAAATAATAAGAGCTATTTATGACAAACCCACAGCCAATATCATACTGAATGGGCAAAATTCCCTTTGAAAACTGGCACAAGACAGGGATGCCCTCTCTCACCACTCCTATTCAACATAGTGTTGGAAGTTCTGGCTAGGGCAATTAGGCAAGAGAAAGAAATCAAGGGTATTCAGTTACGAAAAGAAGAAATCAAATTGTCCCTCTTTGCAGATGACATGATTGTATATTTAGAAAACCCCATTGTCTCAGCCCAAAATCTCCTTAACCTGATAAGCAACTTCAGCAAAGTCTCAGGATACAAAATTAACGTGCAAAAGTCACAAGCATTCTTATACACCTGTAACAGACAAACAGAGAGCCAAATCAGGAATGAACTTCCATTCACAATTGCTTCAAAGAGAATCAAATACCTAGGAATCCAACTTACAAGTGATGTAAAGGACCTCTTCAAGGAGAACTGCAAACCACTGCTCCGTGAAATAAAAGAGGACACAAATAAATGGAAGAACATACCATGCTCATGGATAGGAAGAATCAATATCGTGAAAATGGCCATACTGCCCAAGGTAATTTATAGATTCAATGCCATCCCCATCAAGCTACCAATGAGTTTCTTCACAGAATTGGAAAAAACTGCTTGAAAGTTCATATGGAACCAAAAAAGAGCCCGCATCTCCAAGACAATCCTAAGTCAAAAGAACAAAGCTGGAGGCATCACGCTACCTGACTTCAAACTATACTACAAGGCTACAGTAACCAAAACAGCATGGTACTGGTACCAAAACAGAGATATAGACCAATGGAAGGGAACAGAGTCCTCAGAAATAATACCACACATCTACAGCCATCTGATCTTTGATAAACCTGAGAGAAACAAGAAATGGGGAAAGGATTCCCTATTTAATAAATGGTGCTGGGAAAATTGGCTAGCCATAAGTAGAAAGCTGAAACTGGATCCTTTCCTTACTCCTTATATGAAAATTAATTCAAGATGGATTAGAGACTTAAATGTTAGACCTAATACCATAAAAATCCTAGAGGAAAACCTAGGTAGTACCATTCAGGACATAGGCATAGGCAAAGACTTCATGTCTAAAACACCAAAAGCAATGGCAGCAAAAGCCAAAATTGACAAATGGGATCTCATTAAACTAAAGAGCTTCTGCACAGCAAAATAAACTACCATCAGAGCGAACAGGCAACCTACAGAATGGGAGAAAATTTTTGCAATCTACTCATCTGACAAAGGGCTAATATCCAGAATCTACAAAGAACTCAAACAAATTTACAAGAAAAAAACAAACAACCCCATTGAAATGTGGGCAAAGGATATGAACAGACATTTCTCAAAAGAAGACATTCATACAGCCAACAGACACATGAAAAAATGCTCATCATCACTGGCCATCAGAGAAATGCAAATCAAAACCACAATGAGATACCATCTCACACCAGTTAGAATGACGATCATTAAAAAGTCAGGAAACAACAGGTGCTGGAGAGGATGTGGAGAAATAGGAACACTTTTCCACTGTTGTTGGGATTGTAAACTAGTTCAACCATTATGGAAAACAGTATGGCGATTCCTCAAGGATCTAGAACTAGATGTACCATATGACCCAGCCATCCCATTACTGGGTATATACCCAAAGGATTATAAATCATGTTGCTCTAAAGACACATGCACACGTATGTTTATTGCAGCACTATTCACAATAGCAAAGACTTGGAATCAACCCAAATGTCCATCAGTGACAGATTGGATTAAGAAAATGTGGCACATATACACCATGGAATACTATGCAGCCATTAAAAAGGATGAGTTTGAGTCCTTTGTAGGGACTTGGATGCAGCTGGAATCCATCATTCTTAGCAAACTATCACAAGAACAGAAAACCAAACACCACATGTTCTCACTCATAGGTGGGAACTGAACAATGAGATCACTCGGACTCAGGAAGGTGAACATCACAGACCAGGGCCTATCATGGGGAGGGGGGGAGGGGGGAGGGATTGCATTGGGAGTTATACCTGATGTAAATGACGAGTTGATGGGTGCTGACGAGTTGATGGGTGCAGCACAGTAACATGGCACAAGTATACATATGTAACAAACCTGCACGTTATGCACATGTACCCTAGAACTTAAAGTATAATAATAATAATAAATAAATAAATAAATAAATAAATAAATATTTAAATAAAATAATAAAAAAATAAAATGTTGCAGGAAAAATATGCCAACCAAAAACACTCTACCAGGAAAAGTTGTACTTCAGAATTTCCCACAGAAATAAAAGCCAAAGGAGCCCATCAACACTGGTCCTGTCTTATAAGAAACGAATTCTTGTGAATTTTAAAATGAATTATTTAAGTCAAAGAATAAGACACTAAGTAGTGACACACAAATATATGAAATTACAGACACCCCTCAGTATCCATGTGGGATTTGTTCTACAACCTGCCTTAGACACCAAAATCTGCAGATGCTCTGCTTTTTGATATAAAATGATGTATTATTTGCATGTAACTTATGCACATATTCCCACATACTTTAACCCTTTCTCCATTTAAAAAAGGGGCAGATTGCTGCCAGCACTCATTTAATTTTACAGAAACACTCTTTGACGCTGAAGCAAATCTGCCTGATTTTCAATATGAAAATAAAATATAAATCTGTTTTTGAAATTATATCTAAAGAGAACTAATATCAGAATCATCTGAATCATCAAAATCTTCTATTTCAAAAAAAATAGAATTTATCAAGTGAATTTTTGGCCAATGATTGTTTGAGAATAATATTAATATCATATGTAAGAATGCTGCATTTTCTAGAGGACCTGACATTTTCAGCAATTAAGAATTACTATATTTTTTAAATGTAAACACCATTACTAAAACAGAATGCTATAAATAGAATGATGTCTTTTGTTTCCAAATTTGATACACACCAAAGCGATTTGAAAATAATAATAAATGTGAGATATTTCATGGCAAGGTTATGTTGGGTAAAATAGTGAAGCTGCAAGCACTGCCCGTGTGTATTCTCAGGGCAAATGAGAAAAAGGTTAAATCATCTCTAGATTACTTACCATGTCTAATATAACATAAATGCTATGTAAATGCTGTTGCATTGTTTAGGGTATACTGATGAGAAAAAATGATGTACATGTTCAGTACAGATGCAATTATTGTTTAAGTATTTTTCATCTGAGTTTGGCTGAACTTACAAGTACATAACCCACAAATACAGAGGACTGACTAGATAAGAACATATTGAATGAATTAAGTAGACAATAACATTTTGGATATTGTACTACTATAATGAGTTGTTTAAATAACATATCTTTAATATAAATGTTAAGAATCCAAATGATTAAAAACAATGAATGCTACAATAATTTGATAAAGGATACAATATAAAATGATGATCACACAAAAAATTTAAAACATTAGAGAGGTGTGACGTAAAAGTGTAGGTTTTTTAATGTGATCAACGTTAAATTGATGTCAACATGAAATCGCTTATTTTAACAATAAACTATTTTAGGTAAGCCTCATGTTTACCACAATGCAAAAGCATATAGTGGATACACAAAAGATAATAAATAAGGAATCAAAACATATCACTAGAGATAAAACAGCTCACCAAAAAGGAAAACAGCAAGAGAGAAGAAAAGATTTTATAAAATAAACAGAAATATATTAACAAAATGATGATAGTAAGTTCTTGCCTGTTCATAATTACCTTGAATAGAAATGCATTAAATTATCAAATCAAAAGACATAGTGTAGATAAAGGAATTTTTAAAAGTATGATCCAACAATATGTTGCCACAAGAGACTTACTTCACTCATAAGGATGCACAGATGTTAAATGAAAGAATGGAAAAAAGATGTTCTATGCAAATGGAAAACAAAGAGAGCAGGGGTAGCTACATTTACATCAGAAAAAAAAAGACTTTAAGTCAAAACTGTCACAGGAGACAAAAAATGTCATTATATAATGATGAACGCGTCAATTCATCAAGAGAATACAACAATTATAAACATATATGCACCCAACATTGGAGCACTTAAATATACAAAGCACATATTTAGAGATCTGAAGGAAAGATAAATGATAACACATTAATAGTAGGGCACTTCAATACTCCATTTTCAGCAATGGATAAATAATCTAGGCAGAAAATCAATAAAGAAACTGCAGATTTAAACCAAGCTTCAGAGCAAATGTACCTAATAGTAATAAACAGAATATTTTTTGTTTCAGAGTTTCACTCTGTTGCCCAGGCTGGAGTGCAGTAGTGTGATCTCGGCTCTCTGCAAGCTCCTCCTCCTGGGTTCACACCATTCTCCTGCCTCAGCCTCCAGAGTAGCTGGGACTACAAGCACCCACCATCATGACCGGCTAATTTTTTTTTTTTTTTTTTTTTTTTTTTGTATTTTTTAGTAGAGACGGGATTTCACCCATGTTAGCCAGGATGGTCTTCATCTCCTGACCTCATGATCTGCCCACCTCGGCCTCCCAAAGCGCTGGGATTACAGGTATGAGCCATCACACCCAGCCAATATGCAGAACATTTAAAAGCAACAGAATACACAAACTTCTCAAAATCACATGGAACATTTTTCAGGATATATTATATATTAGACTACGAGATGAGTTTTAACAAATTTTCAAGAAGATTGAAATTATATAAAGTATCTTTTCTGTCTACAATGGTATGAAAGTTGAAATCAATAAAAGGAAAACTTTCAGAAAATTCACAAATACATGGAAAAAATAAATGTGCCCCTAAACAACCAATGGATCAAAATAAAATTAGAAAAGAAATTTTAAAATATCTTGAAGCAAATCAAAATTTAAATACAGCATAAACCAAAATGTATGAGATGCATTAAATGCAGTTCTAAAAGGAACATTTATAGCAATAAAGGCCTACACCATAAAAGAAGAAAGATCTCAAATAACATAACATTGGACATCAATAAACTAGAAAAAGAAGAAATTAAGATTCATATTTGCAGAAGCAAAAATAAATAAATAAAGATCAGAGCAGAAACAAATGAAATAGAAACAAGAAAATTAATAGAGCAGATCAATAAGAGTCCAATTTGAAAAAGATAAACAAAATCAGTAGACTTTTATTTAGACTAAAAATAAAAGAGAGCAGACTAAAAAAAATAAAATCAGAAATGAAGAAGCAGATAGCATAACACAACAGAAATATAAAGCACCATAACAGGCTACTATGAATAATTATATGAAAGGTAACTGAATAGCCTGAAGAAATGATTACTTCTTTTTTTTTTTTTTTTGAGATGGAGTTTCACTCTTGTTGCCCAGGCTGGAAAGCAATGGCATGATCTTGCCTCACTGCAACCTCCGCCTCCCAGATTCAGGCGATTCTCCTGCCTCAGCCTCTTGAGTAGCTGGAATTACAGGCACCTGCCACCACGCCCAGCTAATTTTTATATTTTTAGCAGAGATGGCATTTCACCATGTGAGCCATCAGGTCCTGAACTTTTCCTTGATGGGATATTTGCTATTACCAATTAAAATGCATCGGTCTTCTTTGGTTTGTTCAGATCTTCTGATTTTCATAACTCACCCTTTGTAGGTTGTAACTTGAAGAGTAATGTGTTTGAATTGGTAATAGCAAATATCCCATCAAAGAAAAGCTCAGAATCTGATAGCCTTACTGCTGAATTTTACCAAGAATTGAAAGAAGAATTAATTCTAATTCACCTCAAACTCTTCCAAAAAAGTGAAGAAGGAACATTTTCAAACTGATTTTATGTGCTCAACCTCCCCCTAATACCAAAGCAAACCAAAAACACTGCAAGAAAATAAAATTGCAGGCCAATATCTCTGACAAACATGGATGTAAAATTCCTCAATAAAATATTAGCAACCCAAATTCAACAGCATATTAAAGGAATCATTCACCATGATCAATTGGCATTCACTCATGGATATTAGGCTGGTTTAACATACATAAATCTATAAATATGATATATCACCTTAATAAAATGAAGGACAGAAATCGTATGATCATCTTAAAGGATCCAGAAAAATCATTGGGTAAAATTAAACATAATTCTGTAATAAAAACATTCAATAAATTAAGTTTAAGAGGAATGTATCTCAACACAACATACGCAATATATGGCAAACCCACAGCTAACACAATACTTAATGGGTACAAGTTGAAAGCTTTTTCTCTGAAAACAGGAACAAGATAAGGATGCCTGCTCTTGCCACTTCTATTTAACAGAGTACTGGAATTCCTAGCAATTAGGATCCAGAGCAATTAGACAAGAGGAAAAAAAAAAAAAAAAAAAAAAGGCATCCAAATTGAAAGGGAAAAAGTTAAATTATCCTTTTTGCAGAAGACATAATTTTATATATGGGAAACACAAAATATTCCACCAAAAAACTGTTATAAATAATATGCAAACTCAAAAAATATGCCAGATTTAAAATAAATATACAATAATCATTAGCATTTCTATATACTACAAAGAACTATCCAAAAAAGAAATCAAGGAAATAATTCCACTTACAATACTTACAAAATAAATGATAAAATACATAGAAATAAATTTAACCAAGTAGTTGAAAAATCTGACCACTGAAAACTAAAAACTTTGGTGAAAGAAATTGAAGACAACACAAATAAATGAAAAGGTATTCCATGTTCATTGATTTGAAAAACTGATATTGTTCAAATGTGCATACTAACCAAAGGAATCTAAAGATTCAATGCAATCTCTATCAAAATTTCAATAATTTTTTTTCACAAATAGAAAAGCAATCCTAAAATTTATATAAAAATAGAAAAGACTCTGAATGGCCAAGCATTCTCAAGCAAAAGAAACAAAGCTAGAGGCATCACACTTCTTGGCTTCAAAATATATTACGAAACTGGTCATCAAAACTGTATGGTACTGTCATTAAAAACAGGTATATAGACAATGAAACAGAATAGAGAGCACATTCTCAATTGATTTTGTCAACAAAGGTGCCAGGAATCACAATAGAGAAAGGACAGTCTTATCAATAGTTGATATTTTAATAACTGGATATCTATATGCAGAAAAATGAAATTACACCTTTATCTCATATCAAATCAACTCAAAATGGATTAAGACTTACATGTAAGATCTAAATGATAAACATATTAAAAGAAGTAATAAGAGAAAAGTTTCATACCATTGGTCTGGTCAATTACTTTTTGGGTATGAATCCAAAAGTACAGGCAACAAAAGCAAAAAGAAAGAAATTGAATTCTATAAAACTAAAAAGATTATGCACACCAAACAGCAGAGTGGAGAGACAACTTATGGAATGGTATCACAAAAAAATATTTGCAAATCATACATCTGATAACTCTTTAATACCTAAAATATATAAGAAAGTAAAACAACTCAATAGCAAGGAAACAAACATTACAAAATAGGCATAAGATCTGATAGCCATTTCTATAAAGAAGGCAAAAAAGACCAATAGTTATATATATATATACATATATATATATATATATATGTCTGTGTATATATTTTAGAGGTTCAACATCACTAAACATCTGATAAGTGCAAATCAAAACCACAATTAAGTTCTCACACCTGTTAAAACGGTTATTATCAAAAAGAGGAAAGAAAAATGTTGACAAAAATTGTGGAGAAAAGGGAAGCCATGAACATTATTGGTAGGAGTATAAATTAGTATAATCATTATGAAAAACAGTATGATGCTCCCTTGAAAAATTAAAAGTAGAACTACCATATTATCCAGTCATCTCACTACTTGGTATATATACAAAGTAAATGAAATCAGTATGTTGAAGAAATTTCTGCATTCCCAAGTTTATTGCCACATAAATTATTCAAAATAGCCAAGATCTGGAATCAACCTATATGTCCATCAACAGATGAATGGTTAAAAATATATACTATATATTCACAATGCAATACTCTTCAGCCTTAATAAGAAAAATATTTTTTTTATTTGTAAAAACGTGGATGAATCTGAAGGACATTATGCTACACAAAATAAGCCAGTCAAATATAGAGAGACAAAAAGTAAGTAAGTGATTGCCTCAGGCTGGGAAGTGGCAGAGAGAGGCTCAGGGAAGGGTGGAAAAATGGGGAATGACTACTAATGGTTAAGAGTTTCCTTTTTGGGTTATGAAAATGTTCTAAAATTGAGGATGGTGACAGTTGCACAACTCTGTTAACAAATTAAAAGCAATTTAATTGTACACTTGAAGTGAATGAATTGTATATTTAGATTATATCTCAATAAAACTGTTTTAATACATTTTAAATAAATAATATCTAATAAAAGATAAAGTAACAATCTTTGAAGTTCTCTATGAGTAGATGTTCTAATTTGAGTCACCTCAAGAAAGCAGAGTCAAGACAAGGTTGTTCACTTCAGCAGTTTATTTTAGTAAGTGATTACAGGGAAAGGAAGTGGAATATTGTGATGAATAAAACAATATCTGGGTGCACTATTGAGCTGGTCACCACTGTGGAAAACGGGGACTTAATCTCAAGAGATCTTGTAAAAGTTATAGGGAATGTGCCCCGATGTTTTCTGATTAATCAATAGAAGAAGAGTGTGTTTATATACATTATTTTCTTCATTGGTCAAAGGTTTGCTAGTCCTTTCTTATGTCCTTATTGTGTATGTGGAAATTCCATACCATAGCATCAGAGAAGTCCAAGGCTTAAAAGTGAGAAATACTTTGTGTAGCTGAAACAAAATTTGACCATGTTGCACTAATGAGAAGCATATTTCCATGGTATTGACTTAAAGGTGAACTAGAGTAGGTAAAGATTTTCACAGGAGTGTCCAACATATGGAATATATATAAAATATCCTCACTCATATTTTAATTGATACTCACATTTTAATTTTAAAATGTGATTATGCTATTGTATATTTTTTCAAAATTATGCTTATTATTCAAGAATTTACATTTGAATCAGTAAGTATGAAAGTAGTCATCTGTCATTTCATTATTTGTATGTGTGTGTTTATTTTCTTTATGTATAAAACTTATGATGCATTTTTCTTCTGTTTTTGAAACACATTCAAATTTATAGAACAAATGCAACTGAATACAAAAATATGTAAACTATTTGAGAGGAAGTTACTGACTCGATTTTATGTTATCTCCATAGGTTTTATTGTGCATCTCCTACCAACAAAAACAGTCCAATATAGCCATAACAAGACTATGAATATCAGTAAATTTACATTTGTGTTACTGCTATCTAACCCTCAGATCTCATTCAATTTTTTAAAATTTATTCTAATAATATCTTTTATAGAAAAATAATACGGTTCTCTATAATATGACCATACATTCAATCCACATTTTTCTACTGAATGTAATGGTCATATCATTTTTGTCTCTTTCAATCGAGGGCAGCTGATTTGCTATCCTTGACTTTCATGGCTATAACATCTTTGAAGTTTATAGATTGTTTCATTCATATAGATTTTCCCTCAGTTTGGGTTTGTCTAATGTATTCTCATGATTAGATTTGGCAGAAATATTGCAATGGAATTGTTGTGATCTTCTTATTGTGTCCCAATAGATGGTACACAATTTAGATTTACTCTGTTAAGAATGATGTTTACTTTAGCTACTTGATTAAGGTGATTTCCCTCAGACTTCTTCAGTGAACATGTACTCTTTTTTTCCTTTTTAATAAATAAGTACGTTGTCTGCATATGCTTTAAGACAATGTAGCTATTACGTTTACCAAGAAACTTTAAATGTGTTTATTCTGTAAAATCAGAATGAGTTCATTTTCTCCATTTTATTCAATGGGTTATAGTCTGTTGTTGTAATTATTTTATCTGATGCCTAAATTATTTCAGAATCAGCCAACAGGAGCCTCTTCAATCTGTCTTCCTTGTCTCTTGTCCCACTGACATGTCCTCATCATTTCTTGAGCACTTACTTGTTTTCTAGAGTGACAATATGTTCAGCCTCGCCTTATGTTTTTGTTGCTTCAGCCCTGTAACCAGTTATATTTCCAAAGAACTCTAGTTACTTTTACTAAAAAATTACATATTGAAGCCAAAATCTAAGTACTAGATGTATTTATTGTTATTTGGCTGTCACTGTTTCTAAAATCTTATAGCATTCATTCTAGTGTTCTCCATTTCTATAGTTGTAAATTTTTCTCCAACAGAGAGAAAACTAATTCCTATTAACCTTAATATGGTTGCTTTATTTGTCTAGTGCCACTGTAGGTAATGAATTTCTGATAGCTTCGAACTCCTCTTCACATCACATCGATCCCCTCCTCAACCCACTTAGACTTAGACATCCCACTAATGACCACCATTCCACAAGAGCATCCTCATCATCATGGTAGGGCTCTAACACTCAATGCAAGCCATACTACGACGTAGATACTTTCCTTACCCTGTTTAGACTCTAACACCTATATCAGGCCATACCCATGCAGAGATGCTCTTTTCAACTCACTTAAGTTCTGACTCCACATGCCATGCCACTCTTCTAGATGAATACTCTCCTTACTCTACTTTAGTTATGATACCCTGAATTGGGTCACCTCCAAGCCTGGATACCTAGCTCATCCTCATCCTATTGATCTCTGACTTCCTATGCTTAACGAATTCACACAGACCCTAATTATTCTCTCCTGACTCCATTTCTCTGCTCTGGTATTTCATGATAATCTCTCTCTCTCTCTCTCTCTCTCTCTCTCTCTCTCTCTCTCTCTCTCTCTCCCCTACGGTGTTTATTGCAGATGCCTAACTTATTCTGTCTTACCTATTATCTTTAGGATGAAACATTATCTACATTAAAAAGTAGATAAATAAAAACCATAGTTAGCATCCTTAAATTCAAATATCTAGCATATATAATCAGTCACAGTAAACTCCTTTTACTCATTTCTTAAAAAATGAATTGTTTTAAAATAAGAATAGATTTTAAGTGGGTCATTTTATAGAAACTTTTTTAAAATGAAGAAAAGAAAAGGAAGCATTGCAATTATACTTTTTCTCTCTGCCAAATTTGGAATCAATTGAAGATGACAGAAAGAGAAGACAGAGAGATGGGAATCAAAATATTGGCTATATTAGACATAAAGCTGGACTGGTGAATGCCATTTTGATGAGTGGATTTAAGTGGTCTTCTTGATATTTTCTCTCCGAAGATGAGCCTTTGGGAGTAAGAATTGAAATATATATATATTTTCCAGAATAACTGACTCACATTAATTCCATCTTAATATTGAACAATAATAGAGACAGAGATTCAGAGTTTTCTCAGTAAGGCAGGCTTGAGTTCTGACCTTTAAGGTGATCTACAGTGCTATCAATATGATGGACAAGAGAAAAGTTGAGTGAGCTGAATGTTAAGGACAGTTCACTCAAAGAAAGACATAATAGGTAATGAGCCTAATGAGCCTTATACAATTATTGCTTCTTTACACCATCACATAAATCATATAATTCTTCCTTGCTCACTTTTTAAGAACTAAGTGAAAGGCAGAAATATGACAATAAATTCCACCAATATCTTACCTCTTGAGAAATATATTAAAAGTACTTTCTTCTTTGTAAGTTCTTCCCCTTTACACATCCCTTATGTTTGGTTTTCTTTATCTTTTGGTCTTTTTTAAGTATTTGATCAACTGGGATTGGTATGAATGTGCACATATAACTATTCTATTAGAACAGAATTACTTCCATTTTATGATGCCCACTCCACCATTACCAATAATATTTGTGTACTATCCATACGCATCTTCAATTTGGGTGAACTTTAAAGCTTGCCCCAAAAGGCTTTGAAGTAGATACAATGAAGTGGCATTCTCCTCTTATTTATGTTTCTTCTCTTTCTAGCTTTCCAATATTGTTTTGTTAAATTAGTAATCAAAAGTTCATTATGTGCATTATGTTCATTTGCACATTTTCTGTGACATGTTAAGTCAATATCTTGCTTACTTTGCTATATATTATATTGTTCTCTATCACTGAACCTTCCACTCCCTAAACCCCTGAGATAATTGGGCTCTACAACCCTATCTGTACTACTGATACAGATAGGAGACAGTGAAACCCTGGGTAGAAGAGAGTGGTTCCCCTGCAAAGGCCTCATCCTCAAGCCTGGATTCTCATGACCCTAAATGAGGACAGGCATTCCAGTTTTCATGCCCAAAAAGTTGCATTTGACCCACCATGCCCCCTATCCTGTACCCATATAAACCCCACACTCCAGGCTCCAGAAGCAGACAAGTAGGCAAGAATATGAGGAGATAAGCAGACATATGGTGGAACAATGCAGGAGAGAAGGAGTGAGGAAGAGGAACATCTGAATACCACGAGGAGTTCAGCTGGGGGTGGTCAGAGGGGAGTTCCATCACTGGAAGGCCTGACTCCAAGGGAAGATCATCTTCTCACTTCTTCCCCACCCTTCCAGCTCCCCATCCATCCTGCCAAGAGCCACTCCCACCCCTCAATATCACCTCGCATTCATCCTTCAAGCCCATGTGTGATCCTACACTTCCAGGATGCTACGCAAGAGTTATGCACATGTACCCTAGAACTTAATAATAAAAAAAATAAAAAATAATAATAAAAAAATAAACTTACGCTTACCATAAGAAACAGCAATTGCTCTCCTGGGCATTTATCCCAGAGAAATAAAAACTTACGTACACGTAAAAACCTGTAAAAAAAGAAAAAAAGAAAAAAAAAAAAAGAGCTCGAGATACAGAAAGCTGTCACACTGGTCCTCTGGCCTTGCAAAAAGCAGAGGGTCCATTGGGCTGGTTAACACAATGGTTAACACTTAAAGCTGTGTGTGGACAGCAAGGCTAAGAGAGCATTGCAACACTGAGGTTACAGCCATCCATCCCTAAACAGTATCGTGGGGCCAGAGCCCAAAGCACTGACCCTGGCCTCTGCACCTGCCCTTCTGTGTGCTCCCCCTCCCACAAAGGATTTGAGCCATGGCGACGACCCAACAGGAGAGTCATACCCCTGTTGCACATCCTGCGAGGGGGATCAGGGAACTCTCCCATTTCACTGTTTTAAGACAACCGGCAGATCCTTTGTGGTTATGATGAGGCAGAGTAAAACTAGAAGACTTAAGGTTCACATATATGACATTAAAATTTGAGGATGATTCATGCAGTATTTTTATTTTTTTGAGACAGACTCTCACAGTGTTACCCAGGCTGAAGTGGAGTGTTGCCATCTTGGCTCACTGCAACCTCTACCACCTGGGTTTAAGTGATTCTTGTATCTCAGTCTCTGGAGTGGCTGGGACTACAGGCATGTGCCACCATGCCCGGCTAACTTTTGTATTTTTAGTAGAGATGGGGTTTCACCATGTTGGCCAGGCTGGTCTCAAACTCCTGACCTCAGGTGATCCACCCGCCTCGGCCTCCCAAAGTGCTGGAATTACAGGCATGAGCCACTGTACCCGGCCTCTTATACTATTTTGTCATTGAAGTAATAGCTATGAGAAACTAGAATGTCATATTAGGAAACATTGCCTAATTTGACATGTCTGATTACACATCAGAGTTTTTGCTTGGTGAGCTAAATAAAGGTAATTATATGTTACTAGCAGAGTATCAAAATGAATTTAAATAAGATATGGACTTTTCAAACCAGAAAAACACATAAGAAAAATATATTATTTAACTTTAGCTAAGCAATTAGGAACTCAGTGTCACCTGAATGGAGGCAAATGTGTGTGTGTGTGTGTGTGTGTGTGTGTGTGCGCGCGCGCGTGTGTTTATGTGGGTGTGTGTGTGTGAGACAGCGAGACACACACACACACAGAGAGAGAGAGAGAGAGAGAGAGAGAGAGAGTGTGTTTAAATTCTGGGAGAAAAGTTGTTGTCTGAATGTGTCTCCAGCTCCTTGTCAGATTTTAACTTATTACTAGGAAACTAATATTCTCATTTAATAAAAATATTACACATTCTAATGTGTGTGGAATGCATAAATATTCTTTTAGCCTATCTTCAATAATTGACTTTGGGAACCTAAAGCAAAAATTATAGCTTCTGGTATAAATGTGGAAGAAAACAATGACAGAGGTCATTGGATTCTAAGAACGTATAAGGATATCTGTTCTCTTTTCAAAACCAGGATTTTGATCAATATATAAAAATGAATGTACAGTGGTACTAGTTCTGATTACTATGTTACAAATTACCACAAATTAGCATCTAAAAACAACTCAAATTAGATATATCAATTTCCGTAGATACATGTCTGGGTATAGATTACTGTGCAGCAGTCTCCAGCCTTTTTGGTACCAGGGACCAGTTTCATGGAAGACAATTTTTTCCAGGGATTGAGGGGAATTGTTTTAGAATGAAACTGTTAACTGTTCTGTTCTACATCAGATAATCAGGCATTAGATTCTCATAAGGATCACACACCCTAAATCCCTCTCATGCTTAGTTCATGCATCTGTGAGAATCTAATGCCAATGCTGATCTGACAGAAGCTGATTCTCAGGTGGTAACGCTTGCTCACCCACTGCTCACATCCTGCTGTGTGGCCTCGTTCCTAACAGGCCATGGACCAGTACTGGTCCACAGCCCATAACTTGGGGATCCCTGCATTAGTGGATCCTTTGCAGAAGATCTCCTCAGGATGAAATCATGGTGTTAACTGGGACTGCAGTCTCATTTGAGGCTGAGTACTTTTCCGAGCTCACTGATTGTTGGCAGAGTTCATTCTCCATGGCTCTAGTACTGAAGTTTCAAGGTCTTAGAGACAACATACTGTTCCTAGCCACGTGACCACTCCACATCTTAGCAGTACGTTTCTTCAAAGCCAGTGAGTGATTGTGTTAGCTATATTAGTGTCTCCGACTTCTCATGCCTCTGATGTCCAGATCCTTTTATCAAGCACACATCTGATTAGGTTGGAGCTATCCAGGATAATGTTCCTTTAGTTAAGTTAAACTCAAGAGATTATGGATCTTAATTACATCTATAATATATCGTCACCTTTTTATATAAAGTGACCTAATTGCTGTAGTAATATTGAGGCAGGAGAATAGGATCTGGGGGCAGGGAACCTAAGGACTTCCTATAACCAAATCAAACAGAAAAACCCCAACCTTCTATGCTCAGGTAAATAATTTTATAACTTAACTTCAGTCATGGCAGGAAATACTCTCTTCATTTACATAGAGGGTACACCGAGTAACCAATGGAAAACTTCTAGAGGATATTTAAACCCCATAAAATTCTGTAACTGTCGCTAGTGAGCTGCTTGCTCGAGCCTACTTCCACTCTGTGGAGTATACTTTCATTTCAGTAAATCTGTGCTTTTCTTTCTTTGTGCATTTTGTCTAATTCTTTGTTCAAAATGTCGAAAACCTGGACACCCTTCACCAGTAACAATATCACATCATATTTACCAGTTGCACACACACTCAAGGGAAAGAGATTACACAAGGAATGTGTACCAGGAAGTGAAAATCTTGGGAAACATATTAAAATTGGGGGGCAGAGAAAGATGGCCGAATAGGAACAGCTCCAGTCTCCAACTCCCAGCGCGAGCGACACAGAAGACCGGTGATTTCTGCATTTTCAACTGAGGTACTGGGTTCGTCTCACTGGGGAGTGCCGGACGATCGGTGCTGGTCAGCTGCTGCAGCCCGACCAGCGAGAGCTGAAGTAGGGCGAGGCATTGCCTCACCTGGGAAGCGCAAGGGGGAAGGGAATCCCTTTTCCTAGCCAGGGGAACTGAGACACACAACACCTGGAAAATCGGGTAACTCCCACCCCAATACTGCGCTTTAAGCAAACAGGCACACCAGGAGATCATATCCCACACCTGGCCGGGAGGGTCCCACACCCACGGAGCCTCCCTCATTGCTAGCACAGCAGTCTGTGATCTACCGGCAAGGCAGCAGCGAAGCTGGGGGAGGGGCGCCCGCCATTGCTGAGGCTTAAGTAGGTAAACAAAGCTGCTGGGAAGCTCGAACTGGGTGGAGCTCACAGCAGCTCAAGGAAACCTGCCTGTCTCTGGAGACTCCACCTCTGGGGACAGGGCACAGTAAACAATAACAAAACGCAGCCGAAACCTCTGCAGATGCAAATGACTCTGTCTGACAGCTTTGAAGAGAGCAGTGGATCTCCCAACATGGAGGTTGAGATCTGAGAAGGGACAGACTCCCTGCTCAAGTGGGTCCCTGACCCCTGAGTAGCCTAACTGGGAGACATCCCCCACTAGGGGCAGTCTGACACCCCACACCTCACAGGGTGGACTACACCCCTGAGAGGAAGCTTCCAAAGCAAGAATCAGACAGGGACACTCGCTGTTCAGAAATATTCTATCTTCTGCAGCCTCTGCTGCTGATACCCAGGCAAACAGGGTCTGGAGTGGACCTCAAGCAATCTCCAACAGACCTACAGCTGAGGGTCCTGACTGTTAGAAGGAAAACTATCAAACAGGAAGGACACATACACCAAAACCCGATCAGTACATCACCATCATCAAAGACCAGAGGCAGATAAAACCACAAAGATTGGGAAAAAGCAGGGCAGAAAAGCTGGAAATTCAAAAAATAAGAGCGCATCTCCCCCGGCAAAGGAGCGCAGCTCATCGCCAGCAATGGATCAAAGCTGGACGGAGAATGACTTTGACGAGATGAGAGAAGAAGGCTTCAGTCCATCAAACTTCTCAGAGCTAAAGGAGGAATTATGTACCCAGCGCAAAGAAACTAAAAATCTTGAAAAAAAAGTGGAAGAATTGATGGCTAGAGTAATTAATGCAGAGAAGGTCATAAACAAAATGAAAGAGATGAAAACCATGACACGAGAAATACGTGACAAATGCACAAGCTTCAGTAACCGACTCGATCAACTGGAAGAAAGAGTATCAGCGATTGAGGATCAAATGAATGAAATGAAGCGAGAAGAGAAACCAAAAGAAAAAAGAAGAAAAAGAAATGAACAAAGCCTGCAAGAAGTATGGGATTATGTAAAAAGACCAAATCTACGTCTGATTGGGGTGCCTGAAAGTGAGGGGGAAAATGGAACCAAGTTGGAAAACACTCTTCAGGATATCATCCAGGAGAAGTTCCCCAACCTAGTAGGGCAGGCCAACATTCAAATCCAGGAAATACAGAGAACGCCACAAAGATACTCCTCGAGAAGAGCAACTCCAAGACACATAATTGCCAGATTCACCAAAGTTGAAATGAAGGAAAAAATCTTAAGGGCAGCCAGAGAGAAAGGTCGGGTTACCCACAAAGGGAAGCCCATCAGACTAACAGCAGATCTCTCGGCAGAAACTCTCCAAGCCAGAAGAGAGTGGGGGCCAATATTCAACATTCTTAAAGAAAAGAATTTTTAACCCAGAATTTCATATCCAGCCAAACTAAGTTTCATAAGTGAAGGAGAAATAAAATCCTTTACAGATAAGCAAATGCTTAGAGATTTTGTCACCACTAGGCCTGCCTTACAAGAAACCCTGAAGGAAGCACTAAACATGGAAAGGAACAACCGGTACCAGCCGTTGCAAAAACATGCCAAAATGTAAAGACCATCGATGCTAGGAAGAAACTGCATCAACTAACGAGCAAAATAACCAGTTAATATCATAATGGCAGGATCAAGTTCACACAAAACAATCTTAACCTTAAATGTAAATGGACTAAATGCTCCAATTAAGAGACACAGACTGGCAAACTGGATAAAGAGTCAAGACCCATCAGTCTGCTGTATTCAGGAGACCCATCTCACACGCAGAGACATACATAGGCTCAAAATAAAGGGATGGAGGAAGATTTACCAAGCAAATGGAGAACAAAAAAAAGCGGGGGTTGCAATCCTAGTCTCTGATAAAACAGACTTTAAACCATCAAAGATCAAAAGAGACAAAGAAGGCCATTACATAATGGTAAAGGGATCAATTCAACAGGAAGAGCTAACTATCCTAAATATATATGCACCCAATACAGGAGCACCCAGATTCATCAAGCAAGTCCTTAGAGACTTACAAAGAGACTTAGACTCCCATACAATAATAATGGGAGACTTCAACACTCCACTGTCAACATTAGACAGATCAACGAGAGAGAAAGTTAACAAGGATATCCAGGAATTGAACTCATCTCTGCAGCAAGCAGATCTAATAGACATCTATAGAACTCTCCACCCCAAATCAACAGAATATACATTCTTCTCAGCACCACATCGTACTTACTTCAAAATTGACCATGTAATTGGAAGTAAAGCACTCCTCAGCAAATGTACAAGAACAGAAGTTATAACAAACTGTCTCTCAGACCACAGTGCAATCAAACTAGAACTCAGGACTAAGAAACTCAATCCAAACCGCTCAACTACATGGAAACTGAATAACCTGATCCTGAATGACTACTGGGTACATAACGAAATGAAGGCAGAGATTAAGATGTTCTTTGAAACCAATGAGAACAAACATACAACATACCAGAATCTCTGGGACACATTTAAAACAGTGTGTAGAGGGAAATTTATAGCACTAAATGCCCACAAGAGAAAGCAGGAAAGATTTAAAATTGACACTCTAATATCGCAATTAAAAGAACTAGAGAAGCAAGAGCAAACACATTCGAAAGCTAGCAGAAGGCAAGAAATAACTAAGATCAGAGCAGAACTGAAGGAGATAGAGACACAAAGAACTCTCCAAAAAATCAGTGAATCCAGGAGTTGGTTTTGTGAAAAGATCAACAAAATTGACAGAACACTAGCAAGACTAATAAAGAAGAAAAGAGAGAAGAATCAAATCGACGCAATTCAAAATGATAAAGGGGATATCACCACCGACCCCACAGAAATACAAACTACCATCAGAGAATACTATAAACACCTCTACGCAAATAAACTGGAAAATCTAGAAGAAATGGATAATTTCCTGGACACTTCCACTCTTCCAAGACTAAACCAGGAGGAAGTTGAATCCCTGAATAGACCAATAGCAGGCTCTGAAATTGAGGCAATAATTAATAACCTACCAACGAAAAAAAGTCCAGGACCAGATGGATTCACAGCTGAATTCTACCAGAGGTACAAGGAGGAGTTGGTACCATTCCTTCTAAAACTATTCCAATCAATAGAAAAAGAGGGAATCCTCCCTAACTCATTTTATGAGGCCAACATCATCCTGATACCAAAGTCTGGCAGAGGCACAACAAAAAAAGAGAATTTTAGACCAATATCCCTGATGAACATCGATGCAAAAATCCTCAATAAAATACTGGCAAACCGGATTCAGCAACACATCAAAAAGCTTATCCACCATGATCAAGTGGGCTTCATTCCTGGGATGCAAGGCTGGTTCAACATTCGCAAATCAATAAACATAATCCAGCATATAAACAGAACCAAAGACAAGAACCACATGATTATCTCAATTGATGCAGAAAAGGCTTTTGACAAAATTCAACAGCCCTTCATGCTAAAAACGCTCAATAAATTTGGTATTGATGGAACAAACCTCAAAACAGTAAGAGCTGTTCATGACAAACCCACAGCCAATATCATACTGAATGGGCAAAAACTGGAAAAATTCCCTTTGAAAACTGGCACAAGACAGGGATGCCCTCTCTCACCACTCCTATTCAACATAGTGTTGGAAGTTCTGGCTAGGGCAATTAGGCAAGAGAAAGAAATCAAGGGTATTCAGTTAGGAAAAGAAGAAGTCAAATTGTCCCTGTTTGCAGATGACATGATTGTATATTTAGAAAACCCCATTGTCTCAGCCCAAAATCTCCTTAAGCTGATAAGCAACTTCAGCAAAGTCTCAGGATACAAAATTAATGTGCAAAAATCACAAGCATTCTTATACACCAGTAACAGACAAACAGAGAGGCAAATCATGAATGAACTTCCATTCACAATTGCTTCAAAGAGAATCAAATACCTAGGAATACAACTTACAAGGGATGTAAAGGACCTCTTCAAGGAGAACTACAAACCACTGCTCAGTGAAATAAAAGAGGACACAAACAAATGGAAGAACATACCATGCTCATGGAGAGGAAGAATCAATATCGTGAAAATGGCCATACTGCCCAAGGTAATTTATAGATTCAATGCCATCCCCATCAAGCTACCAATGAGTTTCTTCACAGAATTGGAAAAAACTGCTTGAAAGTTCATATGGAACCAAAAAAGAGCCCGCATCTCCAAGACAATCCTAAGTCAAAAGAACAAAGCTGGAGGCATCACACTACCTGACTTCAAACTATACTGCAAGGCTACAGTAACCAAAACAGCATGGTACTGGTACCAAAACAGAGATATAGACCAATGGAACAGAACAGAGTCCCCAGAAATAATACCACACATCTACAGCCATCTGATCTTTGACAAACCTGAGAGAAACAAGAAATGGGGAAAGGATTCCCTATTTAATAAATGGTGCTGGGAAAATTGGCTAGCCATAAGTAGAAAGCTGAAACTGGATCCTTTCCTTACTCCTTATACGAAAATTAATTCAAGATGGATTAGAGACTTAAATGTTAGACCTAATACCATAAAAATCCTAGAGGAAAACCGAGGTAGTACCATTCAGGACATAGGCATGGGCAAAGACTTCATGTCTAAAATACCAAAAGCAATGGCAGCAAAAGCCAAAATTGACAAATGGGATCTCATTAAACTAAAGAGCTTCTGCACAGCAAAAGAAACTACCATCAGAGCGAACAGGCAACCTACAGAATGGGAGAAAATTTTTGCAATCTACTCATCTGACAAAGGGCTAATATCCAGAACCTACAAAGAACTCAAACAAATTTACAAGAAAAAAACAAACAACCCCACTGAAATGTGGGCAAAGGATATGAACAGACATTTCTCAAAAGAAGACATTCATACAGCCAACAGACACATGAAAAAATGCTCATCATCACTGGCCATCAGAGAAATGCAAATCAAAACCACAATGAGATACCATCTCACACCAGTTAGAATGGCGATCATTAAAAAGTCAGGAAACAACACGTGCTGGAGAGGATGTGGAGAAATAGGAACACTTTTCCACTGTTGGTGGGATTGTAAACTAGTTCAACCATTATGGAAAACAGTATGGCGATTCCTCAAGGATCTAGAACTAGATGTACCATATGACCCAGCCATCCCATTACTGGGTATATACCCAAACGATTATAAATTATGCTGCTATAAAGACACATGCACACGTATGTTTATTGCAGCACTATTCATAATAGCAAAGACTTGGAATCAACCCAAATGTCCATCAGTGACAGATTGGATTAAGAAAATGTGGCACATATACACCATGGAATACTATGCAGCCATCAAAAAGGATGAGTTTGTGTCCTTTGTAGGGAAATGGATGCAGCTGGAAACCATCATTCTTAGCAAACTATCACAAGAGCAGAAAACCAAACACCGCATGTTCTCACTCATAGGTGGGAACTGAACAATGAGATCACTTTGACTCAGGAAGGGGAACATCACACACCGGGACCTATCATGGGGAGGGGGGAGGGGGGAGGGATTGCATTGGGAGTTATACCTAATGTAAATGACGAGTTGATGGGTGCAGCACACTAACATGGCACAAGTATACATATGTAACAAACCTGCACGTTATGCACATGTACCCTACAACTTAAAGTATAATAATAATAAATAAATTTAACAACAACAACAGCAACAACAACAAAAACTAAGACAATTCTAACTCCATGAGATCTGAAAAGCTATGAACCGAAATAACATAGCCGGAGGTGCTCGTTTTAAGTTCTTTTAAGACTACGACCTTTGACAAATCAATTAACCCATTGTTTTTAACTCAGAGCTTAAATATTATAAGACTAATAGCTCATACTCATTTTGACTACCGTTTTGCACATTATTTTAGTTCTTAAAATAATCCTATCAGTTTTTATGCACCTGAGAAAATTGAAGTTCAAGGATCTAAAACAACATTTCCAGAATCATAAAGCTCCAAACAAATAAAGACAGAATTTTAATTTAAACCCTCAAAAAAAAAAAAAAAAAAAAAGAAACATATTAGAATTTTACCTATAAAGTACCAGACAAACTCTACCAAACAATCTGAATCTCCACAGGCTTAACAACATGATAAGAGCTCTTGGGATGGGAGAAGTTATCACATCAAAATTCCTGTGAGATTACCCTAACCATTGCATAGATATCACCAAACTAACCTGGCACTAATCATGTGTGCGCATGCACACATACATGTACCTGTTGCATTAGCCAAAGGTTTAGGGTATTCTTCTCAATTTATTATCAGTGAAGTGCTACTGGGAAATCTGTGCTGGGATAGATTCTCAAACCAAGGGGATGAACAGAGCTGGAGCTCAGAACCAGCAATCTCAGTTCTTGTGATAGTGAACAAAGAATTGCACACTAACACCACAAAGCAAGATCAAAGCAAAGTTTATTGAAGCATAGTAATTCACTCTCAAAGGGCAGTGGGCTGATTTCAAATAAGCACTCCTTTACAAAACTCAAGATGCTTATATGGGGTTTGTGAGGAGTTGAGGTTTGGGCTGTATCTGAATGACAGGATATTGTTATTTGATTGGCAGTTTATGGTTATATGAGTAACATTAAACTGCACATGTTTTAACCCATAATTCTAAGAAAAGCCCACTCAGGAGGGCAAAACCACATGTAAATTTTATGATAATGATGGTATAATGAACTTAGGGTGACCTCGAGGACATGGTTTACATTTTTGGGCATTTGCCACTTTAGGGGATTTTCACCTGTGCCCTAGTTTCTCTTTCTCCAAGATGTGCTGACCACAGACTTTACCACAAACACCATCTCTTTTTTTTTTTTTTTTTTTTGAGGCGGAGTCTTCACTCTGTCGCCCAGGCTGGAGTGCAGTGGCACCATCTCGGCTCACTGCAAGCTCCGCCTCCCGGGTTCGCGCCATTCTCCTGCCTCAGCCTCCGGAGTAGCTGGGACTACAGGCGCCCGCCACCGCGCCCAGCTAATTTTTTGTATTTTTAGAGGGGTTTCACCGTGTTAGCCAGGATGGTCTCGATCTACTGACCTCGTGATCCGCCCGCCTCGGCCTCCCAAAGTGCAGGGATTACAGGCCTGAGCCACCGCGCCCGGCCCCACAAACACCATCTCTTAAGGTGGAGTTAGAGAAGTCTTGGGGCTGAACTTAGGTGGGCCAGGGACTGTCTTAGTGATAGCTTTTCTTTTCTCATTTTTCATCCGTTCCCAGCTGCTAATGTCTATCTAACTGCCTAATAGAAGTAATGAAGTAACTGTTGCTGAAAGGAGATGATGTGTTTCCCCAGATGAAGTCTCAGAAATAAATGGGAGGCAATTGAGACATGGATTTGTTTGGAAACCCTCTTAGAAATAGAAATGTGATCTTGTGTTACATGTGAGCTGTGACTGAAGTGTGTGTACAGACACATGTTCCCACCCACTAGGGTTGAGTGGCTCTACTACTGCTGTGCATTGCATGCAATGGATTCTTTTAATAGCAATCTTTGGTAGTGATAACCTTGTAACTGGTGTCAGAAGCAGCGTAATAAGCTTCGGAATAGGCCAAATATATGTGGAGATGTCAAGCATCTCCTGGTAAATAAGATCACAGATTTCTACTTGTGATGGTTGTACAACCAATTGGGGAAGAAAAGCTGATTTTCTATTCAAATTGTAAAGAAAAGATACGGCAACTGAAAAGGGGGAAAAGGGGGCTGGCACTTCCATAAGGGCAAGTTTCACCATCTAAGTTAGTGATAACCAAATCGGGATATCTTTACAATTACTTGAGAGTTTGCAGAAATACTAATAGCTGGGCCCTCTTCCAAACCAACTTAGAAAAAGAAATCTTAGGATGGGACCTACACACTTATGCTGTTTAAAATCTATCCAAGTGATTATAATGTGCAAACAGAATTGAGCACTATTTATTCAAATGATTTATTTTTTATTGTTGTATACATGCATGGGTCTCTTCCTGGACTCTGTTTTGCTCCCTTGTTCTATGTGTCTACCTTGATGCCAATAATGAACTGGCTTTATTACTTTAGCACTATAATAAATCTGTGAGTCAAGTAATAGACAACTTTCAACATTATGTTTCTTTTTCCACAATTGTTTTATCTAGTGTAGGTATTATATATTCCCATGTGAATTTTAGGATTGGCTTGTCTATTTCAACAGAAACCATTCTGGGGTTTTATGTGGGATTGCATTGAATTTACATGGGATTACACTGAATTTGTAGAACTGTGGGCAACATTAATATCATTATAATATTGACTCTTCAGATACACGATTAATGTTTATTGGTCTACTTATTTAGGACTTTTAACATTTCTCACAGCAATCATATGAATATGATGTTTGTTATATGACATATAATTAAGTATATGTAAACATATATATACACACACACACATATATATATGTCTGAGTAAAAGTCTTGCATATCTTTTTGTCAGACAGACACATAAGGAATTAAATTCATATTTTAAAATATTTGTAAATATTATTTTTACTTCAACTTCTAATTATTCTTTGCTACAGCATCAACTTTACAATTGAATTTCATATACTGGTCTTTTATCCAGCAACCCTGCTAAATTCACTTACTAATCTGGTAGCTTTTTCTGTAGAATGTTAATGGATATTCTATATATATTCTATATAGACAATCAAGCTGTCTGTGAATAGAAGCAGTTTTATTTCTTTATAAATCTGAATGTCTTTCCTTTCTCACTCTTGACTTATTTTATTTGATAGATTCTCTAGTACAATGTTGAAAAAATAATAAGTGTACACACACTTGTGTTTTTTTTTTTTTTTTTTTTTTTAATCTTAGGGTGAAGAGATTCAGCATTTCACCACTAGCTGTGTCACACAGATTCCCTTTATAAGTTTGGAGATATTCTATTCTATTTCTAAAGTACTAAGAGTTTATCAGAAATCAAAGTTGGATTTTGACAAATGCTATTTTCACATCCAGTGAGAATGTCATTTTTTTCTCTTTCATTTGATATGGTGTATTATAGTTATTGAAGTATTAAAGTTAAAACAACTTTATATTTCTTGGTTAAAGCCTACTTGAATCATGATGTATTAATTTTTCACATATTGCTAGATTGACTTGCTAAAATTTTCCTTAAAACTGTAGTTTTCTTTTCTTGTAGTACCATTATCAGATTTTAACATTAAAGCAGTTCAGACCACATACAATTATTTGAGAATTAGTTTCTTCTCTTTAATTTTATGAAAAAGTTGGTATAGAGTTTATTTTATTTACTTTTAAATGTTTGGTAGGGTTTACTATTTGATCTGTCTGAGGCTCAAATTTTCTTTGTGGATAAGTTTTTAACTAAAATATCAATTTCTCTGATACATATATGGATTTTTATGTTACCTAATTCTACTTCAAAGCCCTTTAGTTTTTAGTTTGTGACCTTTGAGAAATTTGTTCATTTCACATAAGTTTGTGAATAAAATTATCTATTATTTTAATATCTGAAGAATCTATAGAGATGTCATAGCTCTCATTCCTGATATCAATGTAATCCCTTCTGAAGAAAGAATTATTGCAAGATATTAAAAAATTAATTTCACTTCCAAAGTTCAGATTGTATGATTTTTTTCTCCCCTTTACTTTTTAAGCCAAAAACCAAATCTATTAATTACTAATATTTAGAGACATTTCCAGAACTCATAAAAAAGTTTCAGAAAAAAAAAAAAAAAAAGGACTAATTTTCAAAAGGATGTATTTTCTGGTAATTTAAAATTATCTGGCTCTGCGCAGTGGCTCACACCTGTAATCCCAGCACTTTGGGTGGTTGAGGCAGGTGGATCACTTGAGGTCAGGAGTTTGCGATCAGACCAGCCATGTTGAAACCTCATTTCTACCAAAAATAGAAAAAGTAGCCAGGCATGGTGGTACATACCTGTAATCCCAGCTACTGGGGAGGCTGAGGCATGATAATAGGTTGAACATGGGAGGTGGAGGTTGCAATGAGCTGATATCGTGCCACTGCACTCCAGCCTGGGTGACAGAGTGAGATTCTGTTTCAAAGGAAAAGAAAGATTAGGGACGGCATCATGGCTCACGCCTGTAATCCCAGCACTTTGGGAGGCCGAGGCGCGGGCGGATCACGAAGTCAGGCGATCGAGACCACCCTGGCTAACACGGTGAAACCCCGTCTCTACTAAAAATACAAAAAAAAAAAAAAAAAAAAAATAGCCAGACGTGCTGGCAGGTGCCTGTAGTCCTAGCTACTCGGGAGACTAAGGCAGGAGAATGATGTGAACCTGGGAGGCGGAGCTTGCAATGAGCCGAGATCACGCCTGGGCGACAGAGTAAGACTCCGTTTCAAAAAAATAAAAAATAAAAGAGAGAGAGAGAGAAAAAGAAAGATTTTCTGTGATCTGAGTCTTACGTTTAGAACTTGTGCATGAGTGCTTCATTTGTTAGAAATTGTACAATAAGTTTTATGAATTTAGAAAAGATTGAGCTATCAGAAGAGTCTGATAACAGCCATTAGAAGAACAGTCTATTTATACATTAAAAAATCTATTGTAATTTTATATCCAAATATCTTCCTGTGGAGTATAATACTGAAACTACTTTTATATGCAATAACCTGTAATAATTTATGGTCCATGTAATATAATGCTTGTCTGAAAATTTTAATAATGTCCTTTTATATCTGTTGACTTTTATCATTTCCTTTCATATCCATCTTCAGAAGTCAAGAATGTGTTTTCCATCTTATAAAAACAAGGATTTAGTTTTAAAATATCAGCATTATTTGAGTTTTAGAGTTATTTTACAATTTATTTACTGTGATTTATAGGCACTAAATCTAAAATTTAGATCATTGAAAGTGTACCTCCATGTTTTTCCAGAAATTTAATTTTTGGATGCAACTTTACCTAATAAACACTGGTGGGTACACATTTTAATAGTAAAAATTCACAACAGGTTTAATTAAAATGCTAATACTAAGTAAGTACCATTTTCCATTCTCCATAGACAATAGGCTGCGTCAGAGTAGGGTTGGCTTCATGACCAAGAAGTATTAAAATTTCTCACAAGACTCAGAAGGGCACTCATTATGTTAAAGGAAAGTTGCTTCCTGGCTTGGCTGGCAACATAATTCACCCCAATGACTAAGCTACCCTGTGTCTGTAGATAAAACTCTTATGTATAGTCATTATGAGGATCATGCCTTTCTTGGGGGGGGAGGGGGACAGAGTCTCTCTCTGTTGTTCAGGCTGAAGTGCAGTGGTGCAATTTTGGCTCACTGCAACCTCCACCTCCCAGGTTCAACCAATTTTCCTGCCTCAGCCTCCCAAGTACCTGGGACTACAGTCATGTGCCACCACGCCAGCTAATTTTTGTATTTTTTAGGAGATACGGGGTTTCACCATGTTGGCCAGGATGGTCTCGATCTCTTCACCTCGTGATCCACCCACATCAGCCTCCCAAAGTGCTGTGATTACAGCCGTAAGCCACCGCACCGGGCGGGTCTTGCCTTTCTAAATGGTGTATGCTCCTAATACTATGACTGCTAGGAAAATTTTTAGAGTCAATAGAAGTCAGTCCTAAGGTAACAACTTACAATTTAAACCACATTATAAATATATCATTGCAAATACATGAAGAAACCTCACTTGTTAATCATTTAGACATCTTTGCCATTCTGTGGTCCATATTCATTCATAACACAAATGGCTTAAAAAGCAAGAGGGTGATAAGTCAGCATTATAGAGTGAACTGTTCTTAATGAGGTTTCATTTAAGAAAAAGTGAGAAGGTGGATGAATATTGTGCAAAACAACTCATTCAGCGTAGAGGCTGAACCTGAATATACACTGACCCTAATTAGGCTGCCAGTTTCTTCCCTAGTGCTCTCACCAGCTCAGACTTGGACTTGGCAACACTCTTTTTTATAGGAACAATCTCAGATAATTATCTCAGATAAATCAGTGCTCCAGCTCTTTATTCTTGCTAACAATCAGAACTCTTTTAAGGAAACCTGGAAATGCCAAATGGCCACAGGAGTGGCTGCATCTAAGGTGACTGCAGTGTCAGAGTCTGATGAGATTACTCTCCATTTCGAGCTGGATCATTAGAAACAGCCCTGAGGAACCAGATAGAGACAAATTGTCTTCATTAGAAATTATCCTCAACTTTCAGGAAAATACTAGTTTATATTAAATTTATCACATTAGCTGGAACCTATTTTTTAACATCAGTAAAGACATTGTTATTTCCTAAGGCAGAAACTTGCTAAATAGAAAGATAGTTTCAAACTTCCTTTAGTTCTTGATTCTTTTCTAAGAAGGTGTAAGAAACATCCAGGTTTGTTTTGTTTTCTAAGAAAAATTGGAATCTTTTGCAACACCTGCTTGGGTGTAATCAGAAGTCACTTTCAGGTCTCCTTTTTTGAACTATTTTCTAGCCTAAAAATGCCTTTTGTTTTGACTCTCATTTGTTCAGGTTTTTCCAGGAAGGCAATTTGTTATTTGTAAAAACTACTATAATGAAAGCTTTGTTTTGGGGCTGGTAATTTCCAGATGTTTTCTTGATTTTTCATGGGAGGGCTCATGAGGGTCACCCATATGAATTGCAACAGGAAGGTGCCATATGTCCAAACTAATTGGAATTGTTTCTAATCTGAGAGTTTAGAAGACTTGATTGTTTAATCTTAATGAGAGAGAAAGAGTCATAATAGGCTTAAGGTAGAGAATCATTTCCTCATTTACACAGAGAAAGAGGAATTGATTGGAACATACCTAATGGATCTCCAAAGTCATTTTTTAGGTAGGACAAATACAACACAAGCTTTCCTGTACTGAGGAGGACAATGGTGTCAGGTAAGAATTTGTGTTTCCAATTAAACAGGAGTTTGGGTAGATTGGTCTAAAAGAGTTTTCTTTTGTGGTGGGACTACTTTAGCAGCCATTAAATTAATACAATTTTTCCTTGAAAAGCAAGATAGATAAATGTGTCAAATATAACTTGTAAGTATTAATTTTTTCACACCTTAAACACATAATTTTATATCTTTTAGAGAATTTAGCCTTTTTATGTCAATATTTGGTTTGGTGACGTGACTACTTTCACAATCTTAGCTTTGGTTATATTTTTAACTAGAAGAGAAGATAATTATAGAATCTATTTGTATCATTTGAAAGGTAAATAGAGCTTTTAATTTAATGTGAAATAATTTAATGTAACAATTTTATCACATTTTGAGTGAGTATAGACTTGTATTTGATATATATTTCTTAGCATTAATTTATACATTGTTTAGTTTACATAATCAGCCTAAATTATGTTAAAATCAATACAGTATATAAATCATCAGATTTTTTGGAAAAAATAAAACAGAATCTCTTATAGAAATTAGAACAAATTAAGAAAAAATTGACGTTTAGATGTTAAAAGTATTAGAAAACTATTATATTGGTTTCTAACTGATTCATTAAAGGTATTCAAATTCTAATAAGTCAAATCATTATATTTTTTGCCAAAAAATATTTGATGATATCCAGACACTACATAGATTAAAATGAATTACCAGGGAAACAAAATTATCTACTCTTTGAACTGTAGTTCTTTGATTCACATTATATAACAAAAAAAAATACCTAGAAATCTCTTAGAAATTCAAAATTTCCAGCCTCACCTTCAGTCCTACTGAATCGAATTGACATTCTAATGAGATTCCCAAGCAATTAGTAAGAATGATAATATTAGAGAATTATAGATCAAATCATTGTCCTAATAAATATAAAAAACAAAAGGTAATAATATTTAACATTTATTTAATGATCACTATTTTCAAAGTATTGTTTGAAGACCTGTATAGGCAGATTCATTATCTACAATTTAATCCTGGGGAGAAAAGACCCTATAAAGTTGATGTTATTATATTTTTCTTTTATTTTCTTTGATTATCATCAAAGAATGACATATTTTAATGATAAATCTAATCTAACCAGGTATTTTGAAAACTACACAAAGCATAATTACATGAGGTTTTAAGCAAAGCTCAATCTTTTGTAGATCTCTAGCAGATAATTTCAAATATTAGTCAAATTAGATATTTGCTCTGGGGAATTAAGTCTTTCAATATTTCTCTAATACGTTTTAAGCCTAATAACGTATAGTTGAACCTAACAAAATGATTTATAAAATGTAGAACTTATTGTTTTCATTCAGATATGTCTGTTTAGGTAAATAATATTTGAAACTACTTTCTGATATTCTGGTAGTCTTTTTGATTTCTTGTGATATAACTTATGATTTATATATCATTTAGTCTTGCCAACTTCTAAATTATTAACAATAAGGTCATAATTATGACTTTAGATTGTTATCTCCAATAGCTTATTTGATATTTTAATTCAGAATTTTTCAATAGAGTTCATTATTTACAAAGAATCTCCAATGACTATAATTAGATGTCTATCTACTTTTCACTGACAAAGAAGTTAGTAAATCACTTAATACTGAAGAGTTGACACTCCAGGGTCTGGATTATGAACACAAATGAAAATGTCAACAACCAAGATTTGAAATAAATACAGTTTTTAAATTTTTTAAAATAAAGAGTTTTCAAATACATTTTGAATTAAATATTTCAAAAAAAAAATAGTTCTCGTGCCTCCCCTATTCTCATGTTAGAGAACCCTATTGAGAAAGAGAGAGAAATAAGATTTTTTTTTGCCTAAAAACTCAATAAGGACCATCTTGTTAGCAGCATTGAAGTTGAACAGGTCTTTGAGTAGTGAATAACACTTATTAGGCGGCATGCAGTTCATTAATAGATCCATTTCTTCTTAGTGTCAATTAAAGAGTACATAATTTAAAAGGATGAAGAATAATTAAAAGATAATAAACTATATAATGATATTAAGCCTTGACACTTCAAATGTGGCTGGTGGACTAGTCATATGGGTATCACCTCAAAGCATAATCAGAAATACAAATTCTTAGACCACCTCCACAGTGACAAAATCAGAATCTGCTTTTAATAAGATCTCCAGAGAACTAGCATAAAAATTGAAGTCTGAGAAGGACTGAAATAAATTAATAAGTTGTCAAAAGATATGATAATAAGAAAAATGTTTCTCACCTCTTTATGAATTTTATTTATAATTAATTTTGCCCTTAAGAGATACGTATGTGTTAGTAGTAGGAATAGAATGAAGTGTTTCTAAAATGATATGAATGTTGCAGAGTAGCACAGAAAAATGAAGCTAGGCCTCACAGGAAGGATCATAATTGTGAAAATATCCCATTGAAGTTGGGAACTGGAACACCAAAGAATTAATGAAGGGTTTTCAATTTTTTTGATACTGGTAGCTTTATATACAAGACTCCAGCTACATAAAATTTGTGAAAGCTTAAAGAAGAATGGTTACCAATCAGGTACTAATAACAGGGATAAATTATAGACAAAAGACTTCCAGAATGGCAGTGTGAATTCAGAACTAACTCTACAGGCATGCTCCCTAGTAAAATAAGCACAATTGATAAAAATTATGTTTTTAAAACCTACAACATTTAAATTCTCTGGAAATTACCCTGAGTGTAAACAGAGAAGGAAGAAACATTGATTCAATAATATCTTCTAAAACCTGGTAAGATCACGGAGAATTTATGGCATTTGAAACAAGATTCATTTGTTCTCTCTCTCCTTAATATTCAGCATGATGGAAATTTCAGGTAGGTATATCCTAGAACAACAGGCTTTAACCCAGCTTCTAGTCAAGGTCCATGATGTCTTTCTTGTAGTGGAAAGGCTACCAGCCTTTTTTATCTCCACAGATAGAGTTGCAAGGACTAAACTCCAGGTGAATGACAAGCTCTGGGGTTTTCTTCTTCTACACAATCCCAATTGTAATGCAGATCACCTATCTCAGGCAACAGTGCTGAGAACATTGGGGTCCCAATTACCCTTCCTCAACTTTGTTTAAAGTAAAAATATTTAACATCGGAAACTATAAGTGAAGAAATGTGAGACATTATTAAGTTCTCTAATGTTTATTAACATCTCTAATGTTTAATGGGAGCATCAGAAGGAGAGGAGAGAGAAAAATGAGCAGTAAGAAGTATTAGAAAAAATAATGGCTGAAAACATCCCAAATTGATTAAAAACCTTAACTACACATTATAAAAATTAATTAACTCCAAATAGGATAAACATGAAGAAACTCCATATCTAGATATAGTATACTAAAAATGCTGAAAAACAAAGATAAAGAGAAAAATCTTGAAAGCAGCAATAAGAAATACTTGTCACTTACGAGAAACATTCTATAAAATCAACTGCTGACATCTCAACTGCCATCATGAAAGCAAGAAAGCAGTGGTATGACATATGCAAACTGCTAAGAGAGAAAAAAGTTAGCCAAACAGGAATTTTATATCTACCAAAAATCTTAAAATGTGAAGACAAAATACAATCAGTCAGTCCTATATAAAAGAAAACTGAGGAATGTGTTCCTAACAAATCTGCCTTAAAAGAAATATTAAAATGAAATTCTTACAATAAAACAAAGACATATATAGTAATTTGAATCTACATAAAGAAGCAAAAATTACCAATAAAGGTAATTATGCAATTATAAACAAGATAAATATCTAAATCCATATTTTCTCCTTTCTTCTGTTAAGTAATTTAAAAAGCAATTGTGTAAAAAAAGCATATAATTGTTTTGTTGAGCCTATAACATACAGAAATGAAATATATTTGGTAACAACAGCACAAAGGAGGTGGCTGGAAGAATAGTTTTGTTGGAATGAGAAAAAGACACCAGATGGTAACTTGAATCCACAAGGACAAATAAAGAAAACAAAGAGCAAATAAACAATATTAATATTGCAAACATGATAAATATATACTTAGTCATCTTCTTTAAGTTTCTTCCTTTTTATTTATTTTGTTTTAATTGAGGTGGAGTTTGCACTGTTGCCCAGGCTGGAGTGCTATGGCAATATCTCAGCTCACTGCAACCTCTGCCTCCTGGGCTCAAACAATTCTTCTGTCTCAGCTTTGTGAGTAGCTGAGATTACAGGCACCCACCATCATGCCCAGCTAATTTCTGTATTTTTAGTAAAGATGAGGTTTCACCATGTTGGCCAGGCTGGTCTTGAACTCTTGACCTCAGGTGATCCACCCGCCTCGGCCTCCTAAAGTGCTGGAATTACAGGCATGGTCCGCCTCACCTGGCTCAGTTTTTCTAAAAGACACAGAATTATATATAAGTTAACAAATTTAATAAGGTAGTGTTGGTTTTGTAATATTAATATATATAATATTTGTTGAAAAAATAGCACAAAAAGGCAGAAATAGAACACCGTTTTGCAGGATAAAAAACACCTTTATATATGTAGTCATCTCTCAATATTCATGGAAAATTAGCTCAGGAACACTCACAGATACCAAAATTCACAGATGCTCAAGTCTCTGATATAAGTGAGGCAGGATTTGCATATAACCTATATAAATCTTCTTGTATATTTTAAATTATCTCTAGACTACTTATAAACTCAATATAATGCAAATGGTATGTAAATAGTTATACTGTATTTGTTTGGGAATTAATGACAAGTGAAATAATTCTGTACATGTTCAGTACAGACAATTTTTAGAAAATATTTTTCATTCACAGTTGGTTGAATACATGGATGTGAAAACCACAAATACAGAGAGTCAAGTATACATCTATTTATATCTATATATTTATATTCATATTATTCCATCTATACTTATATATATACCTATATTACTGGAATTTTATCTATAAATTAAAAGTAGATTCTGACAACTTAAGAAGTATATGGTAATGCCTAAGCAGATGCTAAGCTGGTAATTCAAAATTATAGTGAAAATATAGAGAATTAAAATGTTGCTCTAAAAAGTATTTAATACAAAAAATTAGTAAAGCAGAAATAGATGAACACAAAAAGCATGAGAATATAAAATATAAAGTGTAAAATCCCAGACATAAGTAAATTCAAATACATAAATAATAGCATTAAATGACAATGAAATAAACATCTAATCAAAAGGCACAAATTATCAGACTCTATTTGAAACGTCATCCAATTATAGGCAGTCCACAGGATACACACTTTAGTTTCAAAGTTACCAAAGGATTAAAAATTTGAAAATAAAAAGTAATATATCATACAAAATATTTTATAAACATTGGAATTGCCATACTGATTTCAGATGAAGTAGATGTTTCTTTTTGTTTCTTTCCTTCTCTTTCAAAATAATTGTATTTTTCTTTCTAAACTTTAATTTTGGATGCAAAGGGTACATGTGCAGGTTTGTTACGTGGCTATCTTTTGTGACACTGAGGTTAGGGGTACAGATGATCCTGTCACCTAGGTAGTGAGCATCATAACCCAATAGGTAGTTTTTTATCCGCAACCACTTCTCACCCTCCCCCTTTAGTATTTCCCAGTGTCTACCATTTACATTTTGTGTCTTTGTGTATTCAGTGTTTAGCTTCCACTGGTAAGTGAGAACATGCAAGATTTGATTTTCTATTCCTGAATTAATTGATTTAATATAATGGCCTCCAGCTGCATCCATGTTATTCTAGGGTAAAATCTCTTAAATATGCACCTGGATTAAACATTGAAAATGATATTACTGTACCCATGTCAAATCTTATAAAAGTAAATTTCTGAAAAATAGGAGCAAGTGTTCTGCATTTTTACAAATTCTTCAAATAATTAAAATATATACATTCAAGAAAAGATAATAATTATTGTACTGTAGAGGAGGACATTAAAATTAAATGAATTACTGATGTTTGTTGAATTGTAGCTGTTGCTCCTACTTGAAATACTTTCTCAATATTAGATCGTATTTTTCACCCAAACAAGTTGATTATTATATAATGGGTTATGTTTCTCCTTTCAGAATCTTAGACCACCACTTGCCCCACCAATCACTTCTCAGCCTTTTGACTAATATCAAGTCAAGAATCTTAGATCCCAAAAATCATGTTAGATTGTCACAAGTAATGGCTTTGTTCACTTAAAATTGTCTTTTTCTTTAACAGAACTGAACTGCAATGCTTCAAGCTGATATTAAAAATCATAAGACCCATGGGGGGCAGAGCAAGATGGCCGAATAGGAACAGCTGCAGTCTCCAACTCCCAGCGCGAGCGACACAGAAGACCGGTGATTTCTGCATTTTCAACTGAGGTACTGGGTTCATCTCACTGGGGAGTGCCGGACGATCGGTGCTGGTCAGCTGCTGCAGCCCGACCAGCGAGAGCTGAAGCAGAGGGAGGCATTGCCTCACCTGGGAAGCACAAGGGGGAAGGGAATCCCTTTTCCTAGCCAGGGGAACTGAGACACACAACACCTGGAAAATTGGGTAACTCCCACCCCAATACTGCGCTTTAAGCAAACAGGCACACCAGGAGATCATATCCCACACCTGGCCGGGAGGGTCCCACACCCACGGAGCCTCCCTCATTGCTAGCACAGCAGTCTGTGATCTACCGGCAAGGCAGCAGCGAGGCTGGGGGAGGGGCGCCCGCCATTGCTGAGGCTTAAGTAAGTAAACAAAGCTGCTGGGAAGCTCGAACTGGGTGGAGCTCACAGCAGCTCAAGGAAACCTGCCTGTCTCTGTAGACTCCACCTCTGGGGACAGGGCAATAACAAACGTAGCCGAAAACTCTGCAGATGCAAACGACTCTGTCGGACAGCTTTGAAGAGAGCAGTGGATCTCCCAACACGGAGGTTGAGATCTGAGAAGGGACAGACTCCCTGCTCAAGTGGGTCCCTGACCCCTGAGTAGCCTAACTGGGAGACATCCCCCACTAGTGGCAGTCTGACACCCCACACTTCACAGGGTGGAGTACACCCCTGAGAGGAAGCTTCCAAAGCAAGAATCAGACAGGTACACTCGCTGTTCAGAAATATTCTATCTTCTGCAGCCTCTGCTGATGATACCCAGGCAAACAGGGTCTGGAGTGGACCTCAAGCAATCTCCAACAGACCTACAGCGGAGGGTCCTGACTGTTAGAAGGAAAACTATCAAACAGGAAGGACACCTACACCAAAACCCCATCAGTACATCACCATCATCAAAGACCAGAGGCAGATAAAACCACAAAGATGGGGAAAAAGCAGGGCAGAAAAGCTGGAAATTCAAAAAATAAGAGCACATCTCCCCCGGCAAAGGAGCGCAGCTCATCGCCAGCAACGGATCAAAGCTGGACGGAGAATGACTTTGACGAGATGAGAGAAGAAGGCTTCAGTCCATCAAATTTCTCAGAGCTAAAGGAGGAATTATGTACCCAGCGCAAAGAAACTAAAAATCTTGAAAAAAAAGTGGAAGAATTGATGGCTAGAGTAATTAATGCAGAGAAGGTCATAAATGAAATGAAAGAGATGAAAACCATGACACGAGAAATACGTGACAAATGCACAAGCTTCAGTAACCGACTCGATCAACTGGAAGAAAGAGTATCTGTGATTGAGGATCAAATGAATGAAATGAAGCGAGAAGAAAAACCAAAAGAAAAAAGAAAAAAAGAAATGAACAAAGCCTGCAAGAAGTATGGGATTATGTAAAAAGACCAAATCTACGTCTGATTGGGGTGCCTGAAAGTGAGGGGGAAAATGGAACCAAGTTGGAAAACACTCTTCAGGATATCACCCAGGAGAACTTCCCCAACCTAGTAGGGCAGGCCAACATTCAAATCCAGGAAATACAGAGAATGCCACAAAGATACTCCTCGAGAAGAGCAACTCCAAGACACATAATTGCCAGATTCACCAAAGTTGAAATGAAGGAAAAAAACTTAAGGGCAGCCAGAGAGAAAGGTCGGGTTACCCACAAGGGAAGCCCATCAGACTAACAGCAGATCTCTCGGCAGAAACTCTCCAAGCCAGAAGAGAGTGGGGGCCAATATTCAACATTCTTAAAGAAAAGAATTTTAAACCCAGAATTTCATATCCAGCCAAACTATGTTTCATAAGTGAAGGAGAAATAAAATCCTTTACAGATAAGCAAATGCTTAGAGATTTTGTCACCACTAGGCCTGCCTTGCAAGAGACCCTGAAGGAAGCACTAAACATGGAAAGGAACAACCGGTACCAGTCATTGCAAAAACATGCCAAAATGTAAAGACCATTGAGGCTAGGAAGAAACTGCATCAACTAACGAGCAAAATAACCAGTTAATATCATAATGGCAGGATCAAGTTCACACATAACAATCTTAACCTTAAATGTAAATGGAATAAATGCTCCAATTAAAAGACACAGACTGGCAAACTGGATAAAGAGTCAAGACCCATCAGTCTGCTGTATTCAGGAGACCCATCTCACACGCAGAGACATACATAGGCTCGAAATAAAGGGATGGAGGAAGATTTACCAAGCAAATGGAGAACAAAAAAAGCGGGGGTTGCAATACTAGTCTCTGATAAAACAGACTTTAAACCATCAAAGATCAAAAGAGACAAAGAAGGCCATTACATAATGGTAAAGGGATCAATTCAACAGGAAGAGCTAACTATCCTAAATATATATGCACCCAATACAGGAGCACCCAGATTCATCAAGCAAATCCTTAGAGACTTACAAAGAGACTTAGACTCCCACACAATAATAATGGGAGACTTCAACACTCCACTGTCAACATTAGACAGATCAACGAGACAGAAAGTTAACAAGGATATCCAGGAATTGAACTCATCTCTGCAGCAAGCAGACCTAATAGACATCTACAGAACTCTCCACCCCAAATCAACAGAATATGCATTCTTCTCAGCACCACATCGTACTTACTCCAAAATCGACCACGTAATTGGAAGTAAAGCACTCCTCAGCAAATGTACAAGAACAGAAATTTTAACAAACTGTCTCTCAGACCACAGTGCAATCAAACTAGAATTCAGGACTAAGAAACTCAATCAAAACCGCTCAACTACATGGAAACTGAACAACCTGCTCCTGAATGACTACTGGGTACATAACGAAATGAAGGCAGAAATAAAGATGTTCTTTGAAACCAATGAGAACAAAGATACAATATACCAGAATCTCTGGGACACATTTAAAGCAGTGTGTAGAGGGAAATTGATAGCACTAAATGCCCACAAGAGAAAGCAGGAAAGATCTAAAATTGACACTCTAACATCACAATTAAAAGAACTAGAGAAGCAAGAGCAAACACATTCAAAAGCTAGCAGAAGGCTAGAAATAACTAAGATCAGAGCAGAACTGAAGGAGATACAGACACAAAAATCTCTCCAAAAAATCAATGAATCCAGGAGTTGGTTTTTTGAAAAGATCAACAAAATTGACAGACCACTAGGAAGACTAATAAAGAAGAAAAGAGAGAAGAATCAAATCGACGCAATTAAAAATGATAAAGGGGATATCACCACCGACCCCACAGAAATACAAACTACCATCAGAGAATACTATAAACACCTCTATGCAAATAAACTAGAAAATCTAGAAGAAATGGATAATTTCCTGGACACTTACACTCTTTCAAGACTAAACCAGGAAGAATTTGAATCCCTGAATAGACAAATAGCAGGCTCTGAAATTGAGGCAATAATTAATAGCCTACCACCCAAAAAAAGTCCAGGACCAGATGGATTCACAGCTGAATTCTACCAGAGGTACAAGGAGGAGTTGGTACCATTCCTTCTGAAACTATTCCAATCAATAGAAAAAGAGGGAATCCTCCCTAACTCATTTTATGAGGCCAACATCATCCTGATACCAAAGCCTGGCAGAGACACAACAAAAAAAGAGAATTTTAGACCAATATCCCTGATGAACATCGATGCAAAAATCCTCAATAAAATCCTGGCACACCGGATTCAGCAACACATCAAAAAGCCTATCCACCATGATCAAGTGGGCTTCATCCCTGGGATGCAAGGCTGGTTCAACATTCACAAATCAATAAACATAATCCAGCATAAAAACAGAACCAAAGACAAGAACCACATGATTATCTCAATAGATGCAGAAAAGGCTTTTGACAAAATTCAACAGCACTTCATGCTAAAAACGCTCAATAAATTCGGTATTGATGGAACGTACCTCAAAATAATAACAGCTATTTATGACAAACCCACAGCCAATATCATACTGAATGGGCAAAAACTGGAAAAATTCTCTTTGAAAACTGGCACAAGACAGGGATGCCCTCTCTCACCACTCCTATTCAACATAGTGTTGGAAGTTCTGGCTAGGTCAATTAGGCAAGAGAAAGAAATCAAGGGTATTCAGTTAGGAAAAGAAGAAGTCAAACTGTCCCTGTTTGCAGATGACATGATTGTGTATTTAGAAAACCCCATTGTCTCAGCCCAAAATCTCCTTAAGCTGATAAGCAACTTCAACAAAGTCTCAGGATACAAAATTAATGTGCAAAAATCACAAGTATTCGTATACACCAGTAACAGACAAACAGAGAGCCAAATCAGGAATGAACTTCCATTCACAATTGCTTCAAAGAGAATAAAATACCTAGGAATCCAACTCACAAGGGATGTAAAGGACCTCTTCAAGGAGAACTACAAACCACTGCTCAGTGAAATAAAAGAGGACACAAACAAATGGAAGAACATACCATGCTCATGGATAGGAAGAATCAATATCGTAAAAATGGCCATACTGCCCAAGGTAGTTTATAGATTCAATGCCATCCCCATCAAGCTACCAATGAGTTTCTTCACAGAATTGGAAAAAACTGCTTTAAAGTTCATATGGAACCAAAAAAGAGCCCGCATCTCCAAGACAATCCTAAGTCAAAAGAACAAAGCTGGAGGCATCACACTACCTGACTTCAAACTATACTACAAGGCTACAGTCACCAAAAGAGCATGGTACTGGTACCAAAACAGAGATATAGACCAATGGAACAGAACAGAGTCCTCAGAAATAATACCACACATCTACAGCCATCTGATCTTTGACAAACCTGAGAGAAACAAGAAATGGGGAAAGGATTCTCTATTTAATAAATGGTGCTGGGAAAATTGGCTAGCCATAAGTAGAAAGCTGAAACTGGATCCTTTCCTTACTCCTTCTACGAAAATTAATTCAAGATGGATTAGAGACTTAAATGTTAGACCTAATACCATAAAAATCCTAGAGGAAAACCTAGGTAGTACCATTCAGGACATAGGCATGGGCAAAGACTTCATGTCTAAAACACCAAAAGCAACGGCAGCAAAAGCCAAAATTGACAAATGGGATCTCATTAAATTAAAGAGCTTCTGCACAGCAAAAGAAACTACCATCAGAGTGAACAGGCAACCTACAGAATGGGAGAACATTTTTGCAATCTACTCATCTGACAAAGGGCTAATATCCAGAACCTACAAAGAACTCAAACAAATTTACAAGAAAAAAACAACCCCATCAAAAAGTGGGCAAAGCATATGAACAGACATTTCTCAAAAGAAGACATTCATACAGCCAACAGACACATGAAAAAAATGCTCATCATCACTGGCCATCAGAGAAATGCAAATCAAAACCACAATGAGATACCATCTCACACCAGTTAGAATGGCAATCATTAAAAAGTCAGGAAACAACAGGTGCTGGAGAGGATGTGGAGAAATAGGAACACTTTTACACTGTTGGTGGGATTGTAAACTTGTTCAACCATTATGGAAAACAGTATGGCGATTCCTCAAGGATCTAGAACTAGATGTACCATATGACCCAGCCATCCCATTACTGGGTATATACCCAAAGGATTATAAATTATGCTGCTATAAAGACACATGCACACGTATGTTTATTGCAGCACTATTCACAATAGCAAAGACTTGGAATCAACCCAAATGTCCATCAGTGACAGATTGGATTAAGAAAATGTGGCACATATGCACCATGGAATACTATGCAGCCATCAAAAAGGATGAGTTTGCGTCCTTTGTAGGGACATGGATGCAGCTGGAAACCATCGTTCTTAGCAAACTATCACAAGAACAGAAAACCAAACACTGCATGTTCTCACTCCTAGGTGGGAACTGAACAATGAGATCACTTGGACTCAGGAAGGGGAACATCACACACAGGGGCCTATCATGGGGAGGGGGGAGGGGGGAGGGATTGCATTGGGAGTTATACCTGATGTAAATGATGAGTTGATGGGTGCAGCACAGCAACATGGCACAAGTATACATATGTAACAAACCTGCACGTTATGCACATGTACCCTACAACTTAAAGTATAATAATAATAAATAAATTAAAAAAAAAATCATTAGACCAATGCTGTATACATGTGGATGGTTGACAAATATGTAACTAATTTTCCCAATTATCCCAATATGTGTTTATCAATTTATTTAAAGTAAATTGTGAAATATTACACAAAATTTCTGAACAGTTAATAAATATTTATATTAGATGTTTTATATTTTCCTTTTTAATAATTAAATTTGTAATTTTTGATTGTTAGAACATTTATATTTTTATTTACTTCTTCTTAAACTTTTATTTTAGGGTTACGTGTGTAGGTTTGTCATATAGGTAAATTATGTGTTGTGAGAGTTTGGTGTACAAATTATTTTATCACCCAACTAATAGATATAGTACCCATTGGGTATTTTTTTGATCCTAATTCTCCTCCCATGCTCCACTCTCAAGTAGACCCCAGTGTCTTTCGTTCCCTTCTTTGTGTCCATGTGTACTTATTATTAAGCTCCTATTTATAAGTGAGAGCACACAGTATTTGGTTTTCTGTTCCTGTGTTAGTTCACTTAGTATAATACCCTTCAACTCCATCCACATTGCTGCAAATGTCATTATTTCACTCTTTTTTATGGTTGCATAGTATTTCATAGTGCATGTGTACCGCATTTTCTATATCCAGTCTAATGGTGATGAGCATTTAGGTTGATTGCATGTCTTTGCTATTGTAAATAATGGTGTGATGAACACATGTGTGCATGTGTCTTCATGGTAGAATGATTTTTATTCATTTGGGTATATCTCAATAATGGGATTGCTGGGTAAAATGGTAGTTCAAAGTTCTTTGAGAAATCTCCAAACTGATTTCCACAGGGGATGAGTTAATTTACATCCCCACCATCAGTTTATCAGCATTTGCTTTTCTCCACAGCCTTTCCAGTATGTTATTTTTTTTTTTTTACTTTTTAATAATAGATGTTCTGACTAATGTGAGATGGTGTTGCATGGTTTTCACTAACATTTTGCTAATGATTAGTGATGTGGAGCACTTTTTCATTTGCTTATTGGTTCAATGTATATCTTCTTTTGAAAAATGTCTGTTCATATCCTTTGCCTACTTTTTAATGTGGTTGTTTCTTTGTTTGGCTTGTTGATTTGTTAAAGTTCCTTATGTATTCTGGACTTTTGTGAGACTCGTAGTTTGCAAATATTTTCTCCCATTATATAGGTTGCTGTTTATTCTGTTCAGACTTCTATTTTTGCTGTGCAGAAGCTCTTTAGTTTAGTTAGATTCCATTTGTCAATTTTTTGTTTTTGTTGCAATTGCTTTTGGCGTTTTCATCATGAAATCTTTGCCAGTGCCTATGTCCAGAATGGAATTTCCTAGGTTTTCTTCCAGGATTTTTATAGTTTTAGGTTTTACATTGAAATCTTTAATCCATCTTGGTCTATTTTTGTATATGAGTAAGGAAGGGGTTCAATTTCAATTTTCTGCATAAGGCTAGTCAGTTATCTCAAAACCGTTTTTTTTTTTTTTTGCCCTTTTAAAATATTTCTTCTAGGCCGGGCACGGTGGCTCAAGCCTGTAATCCCAGCACTTTGGGAGGCCGAGACGGGTGGATCACAAGGTCAGGAGTTCGAGACCATCCTGGCTAACACGGTGAAACCCCATCTCTACTAAAAAAAAAAATACAAAAAAACTAGCCGGGCGAGGTGGCGGGCGCCTTTAGTCCCAGCTACTCGGGAGACTGAGGCAGGAGAATGGCGTGAACCCGGGAGGCGGAGCTTGCAGTGAGCCGAGATCCCGCCACTGCACTCCAGCCTGGGTGACAGAGCAAGACTCCGTCTCAAAAAAAAAAAAAAAAAAAAAAAAAGAAAGATACCTAAAATATTTCTTCTAAACAACAACAACAACAAAACAAGATACATGTTCAGAACATGCAGGTTTGTTACATAGGTATATGTGTGCCATGGTGATTTGCTCCACCAATTGACCTTTCCTCTAAGTTCCCTCCCATCATTCCCCACTCCCCAACAGGCCCTAGTAGGTATTGTTGCCCTCTCTGTGTCCACATGTTCTCAGTGTTCAACTCCCACTTATGAATGAAAACATGCAATGTTCGGTTTTCTCTTCCTATGTTAGTTTGCTGAGGATGATGGCTTCCAGCTTCATTCATGATCCTGCAAACGGACATGATCTCATTCCTTGCTATGGCTGCATAGTATTCCATGGTGTATATGTACCACATTTCCTTTATCTGGTCTATCTCTGATAGGCATTTGGGTTGGTTCCATGTCTTGGCTATTGTAAAAAGTGCTGCAATAAAGATATGTGTGCACATGTCTCTATAGTAGAATTATTTATATTCCATTGGTATGTACCCAGTAATGGGATTACTGGATCAAATGGTATTTCTATTTCTGGTTCCTTGAGGAATCACCATACTGTCTTCCACAATGGTTGACCTAATTTACATTCCCACCAACAGTATAAAAGCATTCCTATTTCTCCACAGCCTTGCCAGCATCTATTGTTTCCTGACTTTGTAGTAATCACCATTCTGACTGGTGTGAGATGGTATCTTATTGTGGTTTTTATTTGCATCTTTCTGATTATCAATGATGTTGAGCTTTTTTTCATATGTTTTTTGGCTCCATAAATGTCTTATATGTCTGTTCATATCCTTTGCCCACTTTTTGATTGGGTTGGTTTTTTTCTTGTAAGTATGTTTAAGTTCATTGTAGATTCTGTATATTTGTTCTTTGTCACATGGGTAGATTGCAAAAATTTTCTCCCATTCTCTAGGTTGCCCGTTCACTCTGATGATAGTTGTCTTTTTAAAAAATGTTTATTTATTTATTTATTTATTTATTTTGCTGTGCAGAAGCTCTTTAGTTTAATTAGATTCCATTTGTCAGTTCTGGCTTTTGTTGCAAATGCTTTTGGTGTTTTTGTCATGAAGACTACCCATGACTATGTCCTGAATGGTATTGCCTAGGTTTTCTTCTGGGATTTTTATGGTTTTGGGCTTTATATTTAAGTCTTTAATCCATCAGTAGTTAATTTTTGTGTAAGGTGTAAGGAAGGGGTCCAGTTTCATTTTCTGCATATGACTAGCCAGTTTTCCCAGCACCATTTACTGAATAGAAGATCCTGTCCCCATTGCTTGTTTTTGTCAGGTTTGTTGAAGATCAGATGTTTGTAGATACGTGGTGTTACTTCTGAGGCCTCTGTTCTGCTCCCTTGGTCTATTTTTCTGTTTTGGTACCTATAGCATGCTGTTTTGGTACCTATAGCATGCTGTTTTGGTTACTGTAGCCTTGTAGTATAGTTTGAAGTCAGGTAGCATGATGCCTCCAGCTTTGTCCTTTTTGCTTAGGATTGTCTTGGCTACACAGGATCTTTTTTGATTTTATATGAAATTTAAAATATTTTTTTCTAATACTAAGAAGAATTCCATTGGTAGTTTGATGGAAATAGCATTGAATCTATAAATTACTTTGGGCAGTATGACCAGTTTCAAAATATTGATTCTTCCTATCCATGAGGATGGAATGTTTTTCCATTTGTTTGTGTCCTCTCTTATTTCCTTGAGCAGTGACTTGTAGTTCTCCTTGAAAAAGTCCTTCGCTTCCCTTGTTAGCTGTATTTCTAGGTATTTTATTCTCTTTGTAGCAATTACAAATGGGAGTTCATTCATGATTTGGCATTCTGCTTTTTTGTTGTAAAGGAATGTGTGTGAGTTTTGCACATTGATTTTCTATTCTGAGGCTGCTGAAGTTGCTTATCAGTTCAGGAAGTTTTTGGACTGAGATGATGGGGTTTTCTACATATAAAATCATGTCATCTACAAACAGAGACAATTTGACTTCCTCTCTTCCTATTTGAATACCCTTTATTTCTTTCTCTTGCCTTATTGCCCTGACCAGAACTTCCAATACTAAACTGAATGGGGGTGATGAGAGAGGGTGTCCTTGTTTTGTACTCGTTTTCAAAGGGAGTGCTTCCAGCTTTTGCCCATTCAATATGATGTTGGCTGTGGGTTTGTCCTAAACAGCTCTTATTATTTTGAGATATATTATATCAATACCTAGTTTATTGAGTGTTTGTAACATGATGGGATGTTGAATTTTATCAAAGGCCTTTTTTGCAACTATTGGGATAATTGTGTGTTTTTTATCTTTGGTTCTGTTTATGTGATGGATCAGGTTTATTGATTTGCATGTGTTGAACCAGTCTTGCATCCCAGAGATGAAACCAACTTGATGCTAGTAGATAAGTTTTTTGATGTGCTGCTGGATTTGGTTTGCCAGTATTTTATTGAGGATTTTCACATCGATGTTCATCAGGGATATTGGTCTGAAGTTTTCTTTTTGTGTGTGTGTGTCTCTGCTAGGTTTCAGTATCAGGATGATGTTGACCTCATAAAATGAGTTAGGGAGGACTCCCTCCTTTTCAACTGTTTGGAATAGTTTCAGAAGGAATGGTACCAGCTCCTCTCTATATTTCTGGTAGAACTCACCTGTGAATCCACCTGATCTTGGGCTTTTTTTTGTTTGGTAGGCTATTAATTACTGCCTCAATTCAGAGCTTGTTATTGGTCTATTCAGGGATTCAGCTTCTTCCTTGTTTAGTCTTGGGAGGGTGTATGGGTCCAGGAATTTATCCATTTCTTATAGATTTTCTAGTTTATTTGCTTAGAGGTGTTTATAGTATTATTTGACGGTAGTTTGTATTTCTGTGGGGTCAGAAATCGTTTATGTTTTATCATTTTTTGTTGTGTCTATTTGATTCTTCTCTCTCTTCTTTATTGGTCTAGTTAGCAATCTATCTATTTTGTTAATTTTTCAAAAAAAAAACAGCTCCTGGATTCATTGATTTTTTGGGGATGGTTTTTCACGTCTCTGTCTCCTTCAATTCTTCTCTGGTCTTAATTATTTCTTGTCTTTGCCTAGCTTTTGGATTAGTTTGCTCTTTTGATTGTGATGTTAGGTACTCGATTGCAGATCTTTCTAGCTTTCTGATGTGGTCATTTAGTACTATGAATTTCCATCTTAACACTGCTTTAGCTGTGTCCCAGAGATTCTGGTACATTTTCTTTTTGTTTTCTTTGGTTTCAAAGAGCATCTTTATTTCTGCCTGAATTCAATATTTACCCAGGAGTCATTCAGGAGCAGGTTGTTCAATTTCCATTAAATTGTCTTGTTTTGAGTGAGTTTCTTATCCATTTATTCTAGGTTGTCTGGTTTGTGTGCATAGAGGTTTTCATAATAGTGTCTATATGTTTTTCTTTTTGTTTTTGTGGGGTTAGCAGTAATGTTCCCTTTGTCATTTCTCCTTGTGTTTATTTGGATCTTCTCTATGTTTTTTCTTCATTAAACTAGCTAGTGGTCTAGGAATCTATTCTTTAAATAAATTTCTGGTTTCATTTTTCTTTAAATCTCATTTTACTTAGTTCAGCTCTGATTTTCATTGTTTCTTGTCTTCTGCTAGCTTTGGGATTGGTTTACTCTGTCTAGTTCTTCTACCTGTGAGGCTGGTTTATTAATTTGAGATATTTTTCATGTGGGTGTTTAGTGCTATAAACTTTCCTGTTAGCATTGCTCTAGCTATGTCCCAGAGATTCTGGTGTGTTTTATCTTTGTTCTCATTCTCACCGAATAATTTCTTGTGTTCTGCCTTAATTTCATTTGTTACTCAAAGTCATTCAGACACAGATTGTTTAATTGTCATGTAATTGTTTGCTTTTGAGAAATCTTCTTAATACTAATTTATGTTTTTATTGTGCTGTGGTCCAAGAGTGTGGTGGGTAGGATTTCAGTTTTTTTTTTTTTTTTTTTTTTATTTGCTGATAATTATTTTATGGCAAATTGTGTCATCAGTTTTAGAGTACGTGCAATGTGGAAATGAAAATAATGTATATTCTGTTGTTTTGGGGTGAAGAATTCTGTAGATGTCTGTTAGGTCCATGTACACAAGCATCAAATTTAATTCCTAAATATCTTTGTTAGTTTCTGCCTCAATGATCGGTTTAATAGTTTCAGTGGAATGTTGAACTCTCTCACTATTGTTGTGTCATTATCAAAGTCTCTTCATAGGTCTCTAAGAGCTTATTTTACGAATCTGGATCCTACTGTGTTGGAGGCATATATATTTGTTACAGTTAAGTCTTCTTGATGAATTGAGCCCTTTACAATTATGTAGTATCCTTCTTTTCGTCTTCTTTGATCATTGATGGCTTATAGTTTTTTGTTTTGTTTTTTCCTGACATCAGAATAGCAACCCCTACTTTTTTGTTGTTTTACATTTGTTTGGTTGATTTTTCTCCATCCTTTTACTTTGAGCCTACCAGTATCATTGCACGTGAGATGGATCTCTTGAAGACAACATTTAGTTGGGTCTTGTTTCTTTGTACAACTTATCATTTTGTGCATGTTAAGTGGAGGATTTAGCTAATTTACGTTCAAGAATATTACTGATATATGTGGATTTGTTCCTGTCATTTTGTTGTTAGCTGGTTAATATGCAGACTGGATTGTATAATTGCTTTATAGTGTCATTGTCTTACATACTTAAATGTGTTTTTGTGGTGACCAGTAGTGATCTTTCTTTTCCATATTTAGCACTCCATTAAGGACCTTTTGTAAAGAGGTCTGGTGGTAATGAAATCCCTTAGCATTTGCTTGTTTTAAAAGCATCTTATTTATCCCTTGCTTATGAATCTGGATTGAAATTCTTGATTGGAAGTTTTTTTTAAAATAATGCTGAATATACACCCCCAATCTCTTCCTGTTTGTAGGGTTTATGCTGAAATGTCCACTGTTTGATGCAGTTTTCTTTATAGGTGACCTGCCCTTTTTCTCTAGCTGTCTTCAATATTTTTTCTTTCATGTTGACCTTAGAGATTCTCATGACTCTGTGTCTTAGGGATGGTCATTTTGCATATCTCACAGGAGTTTCCTGCATTTTCTGAATTTGAATATCAGGCTTCCTAGTGAGGTTCAGGAAATTTTCATGGACAATATTCTGAAATATATTTTCCAAGTTGCTTGCTTTGGTCTCTTTACATAGCCTCATATTTCTTGCTGATTTTATTCTTTTTTATTCTTCTTTCTTTGTTTTTGTTGGACTGAGTTGATTTGAAATACCAGTCTTTAAGCTCTGAGATTCTTTCCTCAATTTGGTTTATTCTGCTGTTAATAGATTCTCTTGAATCTCAATGACCTTCCTTCCTATCCAGATTCTCAATTCTATATATTTCATTTTAGTCCATTTAGCCTCATTGAGAACCACTTCTGGGAAACCTGTGCAGTTGCCTGAAGGTAAGAAGACGCTTCAGCTTTTTGAGTTGCCAGAGTTCATGCACTGGTTCTTTCTCATCTGTGTGTGCTAATGTTCATTTAATTTTTGAAGTTGCTGTCCTTTGGACAGGGTTTTTGTATTTATACTTTTTGATGCCCTTGAGAGTTTGAGTGTGGTATAAGGTGGGTTCATTTGGACTGGCTTCATATCCCTTCCCCAGGAGCCATTGTTTTTCAGGAACAAGATCCAGTGTTTGACAATGTTGTGGAGTACTCCCAGATTCCTCCTCCTTTAGCCCAGTGTCAGCATCCTCCCTCAATCCACTCTCAATGCCTTCCCACTGAAGATTTTCTCAGAGTTACTGGTCTTCCCAGTGGCATGGTCTCTCAGTAGGTGATGTTGTTCCTGGTTGCATCTAGGCAATCACCTTGGCTTGCATTTCTAGAATGTTTTTAGAACATTTCATTTTAATTTAACAATTTTACTTCATCTAACTGGAAGAAAGCATTCTATTAACGTTTCATTAATTCAATGTGTTGTCTCAACACAATATTTCATTTGTGTTGGTAATTGCATTTTGATTATAATATAAAAATTATTATTAAGGTTTCTTTTTTTTGTATTTATTTTTTAAAAATTTCTTTCATATTTTTATTTTACGTTCAAGGAGTATATGTGCAGGTTTGTAACATGGATAAATTGCATGGTGCAGGGATTTAGTGCACAGATAATTTTGTCACCAATATTATCAGCATAATATCTAATAGATATATTTTCAATCATCACACACATCCCACCATTCATCTTCAAGTGGGCCCCAGTGTCTATTATTTCCTTCTTTGTGTCCATGTGTACTCAGTGTTTAGCTTCCACTTATAATTGAGGACGTGCAGCATTTGACTTTCTTTTCCTATATTAATTTACTCAGGATAATAGTCTTCTAACATGGTATAGATTACTAGAGTAATCATGTCAAAGACTGTATTAATATTTTTGACATCCTCTTCTTCATATAATCTTACCTGCTCTAAATGACATTAGTACTTTTATTTACTTCATTAGGATATTTATTATGTACTATAAGATTGGCATATGTTAGTATCCATTTTTGTCTAAACTAAGATAAACATTGTGTAGTAAATTGTGTTTCTTCCAGGAAAGGCCAATAACTTGACTTATACATTCTGTAACTACATTAGTTCTTATTGCTCTGTAATAAATTACTTTCAATAAATCAACTAAAAACAACAAATATTTGCTATCGTCTGCATTTTCTGAGGGTCAGAACTCTGATAATGGTTAGCTGGGTGTTCTATGTCAGAGTCTCTCCTGAGTTTACTATAGAGATTTCTGTAGGAACTACTTGTGAAGCCTTAACTATATGAGAGGATTCTCTTCCAAACTCACTCGCATGGCTGTTGGTAGTAGGCTTCAGTTCCTCACCACATAGGCTTTTCCTGCAGGCAGCCCAAGATTTTTGATTCCCTGATAAAAAGAGAGAGAGGGAGGGAGGGAGGCAGAGAGAGAGAGACAGAAAGAGAGAGGGAGAAAGAGTGATTCAAACAGAAATTTTGAGCCAAATAACTAATTTGGAAGAGACATATCATATCTTCTCCCTATTCTGTTTCTTTGACAGAATATGCCTGGTAAAATATATGAGTGCAACTATCAAGAGGCAGTTTATCTTTGGAAACCATCTTGGAAGCTGCCTACCACAATTGCTTGTATTGCTACTTTGGCTGTTCCTTCTCTTTTCTGCAAAATCTCTGTGTTTCTTTGTAATTTATAATACCCATGAACATACACAAAAATACATTTTTATATTATTAATTTTAGGAGCAAACAAATTTTAGCATCAAATGTCACTCAATAGTAAACATTGTTTTACTACTACTTGTCATAGCCAAACTTCTATAATTAGTTACCATGACAATTTAGTTGTTACCACATATTTTTTGCCAAGTTCAGTTGGCTTTCCTTGTTCATATCTTATTCCTTATTCAATCCACTCTAACCAGACTTCCATCTGCATGACTCTACTAAAGTATGAATTTTGCAAGGATTATTAGAATTTTTATGAGGCCAAATCCAATAGATTAAAAAAAATTGGTTATCATTTCTATATGCTTAGCAGCATTTGGGGTGGTACTTCACTATTCTCTTCTTTAAACATTCTCTTCTCTTTCCTCTCCTTGTTTTCTTTTCCTAGTCTATAATTACTACTTCTTCTCTCTCTTGCAGCCTCTAACTCACATCTGCACACTTAATATTATGGAGGTTTTCATAGTTTTGTTCTTATTCAGGCTTCCTACCCTTTTTCTTTACAATCTCCTCCTCATTCACTTATATATATGTTTAATTATTATGCAGATTCTATGCCGGTAATACAAGAATATACATCTATTATCTTGACCAAATTCTCAGATATGTACTCTAAATATACAAGTTTCTTCTTGACAATCTTATAAGAATAGGTAATAGTAAATATTTTGTTATCAACATTATCTTTTATTAACCTGTTCTTCTATCAGACTTTCCCACATCTGCAAGTTGTAGTAGTTTTCATCCAGTGACCCAAACCAGGAATTTCATTGTTATATAAGGCAGTCTGTCACCAAGTACTCACAACCCTGTAACCAAAATATATCTAAACTACCTGGATTGGGCTTGGCTGTGTCTCCACCCAAATCTCATCTTGGGTTATAGCTCCCATAATTTCCACATGTTGTGGGAGGGACATGGTGGAAGATAACTGAATCATGGGGGCAGTTTCCCCCATACTATCCTCATGGTAGTGAATAAATCTCACAAAATATGATGGTTTTATAAGAGGAAACTCCTTTGGCTTGGTTCTCATTTCCCTCTTTGCCACCATGTAAGACATGCCTTTCACCATCTGTTGTGATTGTGAAGCCCCTCCAGCCATGTGGAAATGTGAGTCCATTAAACATTTTTCTTTATAAATTACCTAGTCTCAGGTATGTTTTTATCAGCAGTGTGAAAACAGACTAATACAGTAAAATGGTACTGGTAGAGTGGAGTGCTGCTCTAAACATACCCAAAAATCTGGAAGTGACTTTGGAACTGTGTAACAGGCAAAGTTTGGAACAGTTTAGAGGGCTGAGAAGAAGATAGGAAAACGTCAGAAAGTTTGGAACTTCCTGGAGACCTGGAGAGTTCAGAAGACAGAAAGATATGAGAAAGTTTGGAACTTCCCAGAGACTTGTTGAATGGTTTTGACCAAAATGCTGTTAATAATATGGGCAATGAAATCCAGGGAGAGGGGGTCTCAGATGAAGATGAGGGACTTGTTGGGAACTGGAGTAAAAGTGACTCTTGTTGTATTTTAGCAAATAGATGGGTGGCATTTTGCTCTGGACCTAGAGATTTGTGGAACTATAAACTTGAGGCAGATGATTTAGGGTGTCTGGCAGAAGAAATTTCTAACCAGCAAAGGATTTAAGAAGTGACTTGGTGCTATTAAGAGCATTCAGTTTTAAAAGGGAAATGAGCACAAAAGTTCAGATAATAGCAGCCTGACAATGTGATAGAAAACACAAACCCATTTTCTGAGGAAAAAATCAAGCCAACTGCCGAAATTTGCATAAGTAACGAGGAGCCAAATGTTACTCACCAAGACAATGGGGAAAATGTCTCCAGGGCATGTCACAGACCTTTGTGGCTGCCCCTCCCATCATAGGCCTGGAGGCTTAGGAGGAAAAAATGGTTTCATCGGCTGACCCAGGGCCTCCCTGCTGTGTGCAGCATAGGGACTTGGTGTCCTGTATCCCAGCCACTCTAGCCATGACTGAAAGAGGCCAAGTACAGCTCAGGCCATGGCTTCAGTGAGTGCAAGTTTCAAATCTTGGTAGCTTCCATGTGGTGTTGATCCTGAGGGTACACAGAAGTTAAGAACTGGGGTTTGAGAACCTCCACCTAGATTTCACAGGATGTATGGAAATGCCTAGATGCCCAGGAAGAAGTTTGCTGCAGGGCCAGGGCCCTCATGGAGAACCCCTACTAGGGCAGTGTGGAAGGGAAATGTTAGATTAAGTCCCCACATAGAGTCCCCACTGTGGCCCTACCTAGTGAAGCTGTGAAAAAAGGGTCACCATCCTCCAGACCCCATAATGCTAGATCCACTGACAGACTGCATTGTGTGCCTAGAAAAGCTGCAGACACTTAATGCCAGCCCATGAAAGCAGCCAGGAGGGAGGCTGTACCTTGCAAAGCCACAGGGGTGGAGCTGACCCAGAGACCATGAGAACCCACCTCTTACATCAGCATGACCTGGATGTGAAACACAGAGTCAAAGAATATCATTTGGGAGAATTGAGATTTGACTGCCTCACTGGATTTTGGAGTTGTATGGGGCCTATAGCCACTTTGTTTTGGCCAATTTCTCCCGTTTGGAATGGCTATCAAAATTTACTACCTCATGGCCAGGCGTGGTGGCTCACACCTGTAATCCCAGCACTTTGGGAGGCCGAGGTGGGTGGATCATGAGGTCAGGAGATTGAGACCATCTTGGCTAACATGATGAAACCCCATCTCTACTAAAAATACAAAAAATTAGCCGGATGTGGTGGCAGGCGCCTGTAGTCCCAGCTACTCGGGAGGCTGAGGCAGGAGAATGTCATGAACCCAGGAGGTGGAGCTTGCAGTGAGCCGAGATAATGCTACTGCACTCCAGCCTGGGCGACAGAGTGAGACTCTATCAAAAAAAAAAAAAAAAAAAAAAAAAAAAAAAATTACTACCTCAGAAACATCTCTTGAAAATTTAATAATAAAATATAGTGGCTAGCTTTTTGTAATTTCACACTTTTTGATTGGACTTACATAAAGGTTTTCTTCACAGATGGTCTGGAGTTTTGGATAAATGTGTACCTGTCTTGTCTTCTCTGCATGAGTATTTCCTTGAGAATAGAAAATGTTTTGCTTTTCTGGTAGCGACTGACCTCACATAATACAGAAACTGGCATAAAGCAGGCACTTAGCCAGGATTTGGTGAGTGAATGAGTTGCTTCAGGTCTCTTTTCACTACCTTAATAGAAATCATAAAATAAACAAGATGCATTATGAGACTGCACCCATGCAGACTTGAAAATGTAGTAACAAAGAAGCTTATTAACATGAGAAGTCAATTTTACATGTTGAAAACATAGAATATTCTTAAAGAAAATCCTTCATCTTTATTTTATTTTAAGCAAAATTCTACATGCTAAAAATTATAGATTATTTTGTTGACTAGATGCTTTGGAAAGTAATAAATTTGCAAATACCAAGAAATCGTAGTTTACAAGGAGTAAAAATCATCATAGCTTTGGGAGAAAATGTTGCAAAAAAATTCTAAATTCCATTAATAATGGAATTACAGATCTTGGGGAATAGGAAGAAGCACTAAATATAATATATTCAGACTTTAATACAACTTTCATTTGTGTGTGATATATGTATTCTGAAGCTGAAAATTTTGGTTTTTAATTATAAGTTAAGATGGAAGATTTCATTTATATATAGTCATTGTTGATTCAATTCTGGATTAAAAGAGTAGTCTCTAGTAACTATTAAATGGTGATCTGCAAGCTAATGACTGAAGTACTAGGTTAATATCACATAAGTATTACTTAATCTCTTCCTAAAAATTCTAAGGGGTGGTGAGGAAAGTGTTATAAAAATAGTAATAGTAAGAATATATTTAAAGCTATCATTTTTAAAAACAGAATATGCAGGCAATAAGCCTATATTTTCTCATTAATCTTTCAGAGTAACTGTGAGAGTCTGGTGTTCCTACCTCCATTTTTACAGAAAAAATAGTTGAAATTCTAAAAGTTAAGTGAAATACCAAAGATTATACTAATAGTGTAGGACAAACCTGAGATTCAGTTTTAGGATTTCTGTCTGATTCAGAAATCAATAATTTTAGTCATTATGCTTCTACTGTCTTTGTAACAAAACAAAATCGAACAAGAAAGTTGTTTTTTTATTCTTTGCAACATAAGCTGACATTTATTTGTGCATAAATTGTTCATAACTCTAAATACTTGTCAAAGCTATTGTTTTATTTATACTAATTTGTTTGAGGGTTTTTTTTTAAGAATGAAAGAAAATAAAATGACAGAGCAGCCACTTTTTTTTTCTGTTTGAATCTCTCCCAAAAACTTCCCCAAATAAGACCAAATGTGATATCTGTTTTTGTGGTTTTGTTAAAAATCATGGAATGGAAAATATTTGTGGTAGTTTTGTATTACATCAATTTAGCTGAGTTTAAATTGTACTTCACAAAGTTTTCTTCCCTGCAGAGTTAAGAGGAGGTCTAAATCATGTTTTGTTTGAAATTTAAGAAAGAGGTGAAGTAGCAGATTTATTCTTGTGCTACTTACCAGGTTTGAATCAACGATGAGACACTGTTGTCTTTCATGCTTCTGTGCCTTATCTGTTATCTTGCTTTGTTGGGTGAGGAGAAAGCTGGACTTGCAACAACTTCAACTCTTATATCTCTTAGAGAAGGTGTACATTTAGTTCCCTGGGGAAGGCAGCTAGGTTCTCCATTGTTACCTAGGCTGAGTGCTTCAAAGTAGTGACAGAAAAACAAGAGTGCCATTCATCCTCAAAAAAGGATCAATCTGTTCTTTTTTTTACTTCATTCATGTACATCATTTCTTCCTAACCACCAGTTCTATTTCAGGTTGCCACACACACAGAAGTGATGATTATAGATTGTTTAACCAGTTTCCACAATTGTCTAAATCAAATCTGTACACCAAATTTCTTATTATATATATCTTCTTGTGGTTCCACTTTTCTGATAAAATCATAACTGATACAACATCCTCAAAAAATTTGATGATAAGAAATCTTCACAAATTCTATGAAATTATTAGTATTTATTCAACCCACCAACTTTTGTGAGACTAGCACAAGATAAGCAGATATATGCCCTCAGTAGGCAATGTGAAATTATGTTTTACAATATAATTCCAGCTAATACTTGTGGAAGAAATAGAATAGGAAAATTACAGTTTTGCAACTCCTGATGAAATAATTGATTCAGGTAAAGATTATTAATTGGTGAAAATGTTAAATGAACTGTTAAGGAGGAAGTTATGATGGGAGAAGTAGGAGCTGGCTGTATCACCTCAACCTGAAGATTATTCTTATCACCGAGAGAGGAAAAACCAGACATATATTCCTTTGTTAATCCATTCAGACTGTTATAGCAAATATCTTATACTGGGTAATTTATAAACAATAGGAATTTATTGCTCATTTCTAGAGGCCAGACTGTTGAAGGTATGTGTGTATATTATATAATACACATATAATATTTTCCCTTTAATTTTTTTAAATTGTTTTAACTTTATTTTAAGTTCAGGGGTACAAGTGGACACTTGTTACATAGGTAAACTTGTGTCATGGGGGTATTAATAATATATATTATATAACCTACACATATATGCATTTTATGTATGTAAATTACATTTATATACTATTCTATGTAGGTATATATAATACTACCTAATTAAATATACAAATAATGTCCTCATGTCTGCAGTACATTGAGATAATTTAGAGGTAAGTTTTAACTCCTGTAATGACTGACTGATAGGTTAAAGTAAACTTGCAAAGATGCTACCATTCACACAAGGAAGGAAAACTGTACTTTTTCCTTTCTTTTTGCTGTTGTAGTGTGGGAATATCTGTGACTACTCTTCTATAATATTTTTCTAGATACAGAATTTTACAAGATGCATTGATACAACATAACTACCTGTTATTAAAATATGTTATGAGAAACAGAAACAAGACATGAGTTGTTCTATACATCTGTGTGACTGATTCAGTGTTGCAAGCTTGTGTCATGACCATGACAGGTGGAGAGATTCTCAGAGAGTGAAAGAGAAATGAACCAAGCCAAGAGTTTTCAAAACATTGTTGAAAATGCTCTTAGAAAAAAAAAATCTATATAGCAAAATATATAATTTATGCCCTGTGCTATTTAAAACCTGCCAATGGTATTACAGTTATTTTATTGATTTGATAGAATAAATAAAAAATAATGTTTTATATTTTAATGTATAATTGCTCGATGATGATATGTAGTATGTCAAATTAATGTATCTATTTGTGGTAGCTTATAAAATAGTCCCCAATGAATGCTGCCTACTGCTATTCACACCCTGGTATAGTCTCCTCCTGATGATGTGAAGGGAATACACTACTTACTACACTATCCATTCACTTCTGATAAATAGAATATTATAAAAGAGATGGATATCTCTTCCTAGATCAGGTTTCTGTTGGACTGTGCTTTCCGACCTGGGTGTTCTCTTTTGCTCTTATGCTTGCTGTCTCCAAATGAGCTTCCGGGTCAGTGGGTTATATAACCTAATGATCCCCTGACTGTAGCTGGCCCATACCACAGGTCTGATCATGCTATCCAACTTACCCAGAAAAATCTGCTTGTCATCAAATGGTACCTAAGACTCAGCTTTGACACTAATTGAATTGAAGGAAACAAGTCACCCCTGGGGAAACTGGTTAACTGGAACAACCTGAAATGCAGAACAGGATGTGTGACAAAATTATTGAACATTTTCAGTATATTTGCATGTGACAAAACTAGTTACGTGTTCACATAACATGTTTCCCTTTCCTTTTGGGAATACACCTCTTGCTAGACTCTTATTTTCTAGGTTTCTTCTTAAGTTAGGTAAAGTCTTGTTGCCACAAGGCTAAATTCTGATTTTTGATTGATTGTTATCTTTTCTTTTCTTCAGAGGATCCAGATGGCTGCAGATTTTTAACTCTCCTCGTATTGAGATTTTAGAGAGTTTAGAACAAAACCCATTTTTTTTTTTTTTTTTTTTTTTTTTTAGTCTGGGCTAAGCTGAGTAACATTCTTGACCAATAATATGTGGTCGAAGTTAAAATTTTGAACTACAGAGTCTAGATTATAGAAATGTTGCAGTTCCTACTATAATTTCCTTATATACTTACTCTGGACTCTGGGATAAGTGATTTATATAAGAAATTTGACTATCCTGGGCTGGCGATTGTATGAATAAACCCATATTACCCACATAGAGAGGTCATGTGGGGAGAAATATAACCAATCAGTATCTATTTTTTTCAGTAATCTCAATCCACATGTGTTAATAAAGATGTCTTCATATGATCCCAGCCATGACTACCAGAAATGTAACAAAAGTAATACATCATTGTTCTAGGTCACTTCGAGTTAAGGCTATTTGTTTCATAGTGTTAGGAGACTGGAACCATGAAGCCCTGGTTAAGGGGAAAGAAAGTCACAAGCTGAAATGGGATAAGTCCCTTAAGTGACAACATCAAAAGTTGCCAAACCAAGAACATTGACATTTCACTGGATGAGTGAGAAATAAACTTTATTTGTAAAAAGCCAATGAAAATTCAAATATTATGTTTCTGCAGTCACCATTTACCTTAATCAACATATTCCTTAGAATTGAATCTCTAATTTTGGAGCAGATTCTTCTGTCGGAAAAATCATATCCAAAAAGTCTCTTTTGGTTTTAAGTAGTTCCATCTTTATAATTTTCTTCACTATATTTAATATATAAACATCTCTCAAGTCTTCTTTCATTTGTCCAAGGCAGAAAATTTGAACAAAAAGGCAAACCACCATTTACAAGTGATGGCCTTTCAATTATTTAAAATAAATCAACCTCCCTGGGACATTTACTTCTTGGTGCAATGCCCCTAAATCTGCAGGTTTCTTTGTCCTTTGCAATTTCAAATGTAAATCATCTGAATGTATTTCAATATGACTTTATGATGTCCAGAAATATTTGAAAGAAGAAAAAGGATTGAATATTTACTCCATGGTTTTATACATATACAGAAGAGGAATTTCTGCTTCCCCTACTCACAGCATTCTAAATAAATTAATGTTTTCTATAATTTTACTTAGAGTTTTTGTTGTTTTGTCCATGACTCATGGTGTGCTTTCTCTACAAAATATTTGTCTTTCTTAAATATAATAACAATTTTTCTTGAAATCTTAATTGTACCAGTTAGATATTTATTTTCAAGTGAAAGTCTTTTCTTTTTTTGTAAAAAGTATTTTCTAGGATGCAATTCATTATCATAATGTCTTCTTGACTAACAGTGTTCTTATTCAATCAGTTCAACCCTAATCACTTTCTATTATACCCTAAAACAGGCATTTTCCAAGATCATCATCCAATTTATTATCATACCACCAAATAAGATCAGACTAAGGACGTAGAGCTGAGATCCGTCACTTGAGACATCAATTTAGTTTGATAAAGCTGAACAATTTTATCAAATTGTTAAACACTATTTGAGTAAAATTTCTCAAAAATTAAGGATACAAAACAATAATAGTATTAAAATACAAGTTGAAATATGAATTGACAAAAATAAACAGCTGACTTTCAATATGAACCAGAATTATTACAATTTTTATTAGAAAATTATTTCCTCTTTGTAACATAATCTTAATCTTCTATCATGAATTCCAGTTTGAAAGACAAAAAATTCCCCTCAAGGCTGCAGTACTTAAATTATTTAAATTAACTTTAAATTGTGCTTCACTTTACAAGCCCAGAATCACAGCCACAACCTTACTGGAAAGCTTATAAAATTTTGAAATGCTCCAATAATTTTAAATCTTGTAGGAGCCTAGTACCTTCCAAATTAAAGTGCTAATAAAAAATATTAGTGCTGAAATTTAAATCTCCATGAGCAATACAGAATGATTGAAAATTATTGAAGCCTTTCAATTTTTATGAGTTTTCTATGTGCAAGTGAATCAAGCAGATTCTTTAGGACCAAACTAGTCACTTAAAAACACTCAAACAACATTGTCAGAACTGAAAATTTTCCTAGAGGAAATACCTGCAATGTGTATCAAACAGGACATGAAGGAAAACAATCAACAGCACACATTTAAAGATATAATTTATGTGAGCCTCCTCAGAGTCCAATTGCTCTTATCTACCTGATTATCTGAAATTCCTCTGATTTCAGGCTCTGTATTTCAGATAAGCATCGGGGGCAAGGACAAAAAGCTTCCTGGGAAATATACAAACACTGAGGACATGGAAATTGCTAAATCTTCTTTGTCTTACAGCCATCTATCTGCCCTGAGTCTGAGACCTACTCAACATACATTAAGAGCCTTGAACACATCTAACATTGAACGTATTTTCTAATAAGGAAAATGACTCTCTTCTCTCTGTTAAAGGAAATGGGCATCTTACCGTATGAGTGCATTCTTATTTACAAGGCTAGTATATGCTGGTTTCAGCTATAGAAATTGTTACTTTGAGATGGTCTATTTTCCTCCTCTTACTAGATCAGAGGGTACAGCATCTCTTTTCCTGAAGTTATGAAACCCACCAAAACCAACTCCTACAGATAGGGATGCACATGCTCTGTGTTCCCATGTAGAGCAAAAAGACAAGCAGAGAGAGAAAATAAAAGTCTTATCTCCATTATTACTATGCTTAAATATAAATTTACATTTCCCATAAAAATCCCTTTCCTTTTCTCTAGTTCCTTAATGTCTCATCCTTTAGAAATAACAAGGGATAGCTTTGGAAACTTTAGTATCAAGACTTCTCATAATTATCCCCCCTATAATTTTGAAATAAAACACTTTTTTTTTTAACTTAGAATGTTTATTTATTTATTTTTTTCATTGATTATTATTATACTTTAAGTTCTACGGTACATGTGCATAACGTGCAAGTTTGTTACATCGGGTATAACTCCCAGCGCAACCCCTCCCCCCTTCCCCCTCCTCCTCCCCATGATAAGCCCCAGTGTGTGATGTTCCCCTTCTCAAGTCCAAGTGATCTCATTGTTCAGTTCCCACCTATGAGTGAGAACAGGCGGTGTTTGGTTTTCTGTTCTTGTGATAGTTTGCTGAGAATGATGGTTTCCAGCTGCATCCATGTCCCTACAAAGGACACAAACTCATCCTTTTTTATGGCCGCATAGTATTCCATGGTGTATATGTGCCACATTTTCTTAATCCAGTCTGTCACTGATGGACATTTGGGTTGATTCCAAGTCTTTGCTATTGTGAATAGTGCTGCAATAAACATATATGTGTGCATGTGTCTTTATAGCAGCATGATTTATAATCCTTTGGGTATATACCCAGTAATGGGATGGCTGGGTCATATGGTACATTCTAGTTCTAGATCCTTAGGAATCACCATACAGTTTTCCATAATGGTTGAACTAGTTTACAATCCCACCAACAGTGTAAAAGTGTTCCTATTTCTCCACATCCTCTCCAGCACCTGTTGTTTCCTGACTTTTTAATCATTGCCAGTCTAACTGGTGTGAGATGGTATCTCATTGTGGTTTTGATTTGCATTTCTCTGATGGCCAGTGATGATGAGCATTTTTTCATGTGTCTGTTGGCTGTATGAATGTCTTCTTTTGAGAACTGTCTGTTCATATCCTTTGCCCTCTTTTTGATGGGGTTGTTTGTTTTTTTCTTGTAAATTTGTTTGAGTTCATTATAGGTTCTAGATATTAGCCCTTTGTCAGATGAGTAGATTGCAAAAATTTTCTCACATTCTGTAGGTTGTCTGTTCACTCTGATGGTAGTTTCTTTTGCTGTGCAGAAGCTCTTTAGCTTTATTAGATCCCATTTGTCAATTTTGGCTTTTGTTGCCGTTGCTTTTGGTGTTTTAGACATGAAGTCCTTGCCCATGCCTATGTCGTGAACACTATTACCTAGGTTTTCTTCTAGAGTTTTTATGGTGTTATGTCTAACATTTAAGTCTCTAATCCATCTTGAATTAATTTTCATATAAGGAGTAAGGAAAGGATCCAGTTTCAGCTTTCTACTTATGGCTAGCCCATTTTCCCAGCACCATTTATTAAATAGGGAATCCTTTCCCCATTTCTTGTTTCTCTCAGGTTTGTCAAAGATCAGATGGCTGTAGATGTGTGGTATTATTTCTGAGGACTCTGTTCAGTTCCATTGGTCTATATCTCTGTTTTGGTACCAGTACTATGCTGTTTTGGTTACTGTAGCCTTGTAGTATAGTTTGAAGTCAGGTGGCCTGATGCCTCCAGCTTTGTTCTTTTGACTTAGGATTGTCTTGGCAATGCGGATCTTTTTTGGTTCCAAATGAACTTTAAAGAAATTTTTTTCCAATTCTGTGAAGAAACTCATTGGTAGCTTGATGGGGATGGCATTGAATCTATAAATTATCTTGGGCAGTATGGCCATTTTCATGATATTGATTCTTCCTATCCATGAGCATGGTATGTTCTTCCATTTGTTTGTGTCCTCTTTTATTTCACTGAGCAGTGGTTTGTAGTTCTCCTTGAAGAGGTCCTTTACATCCCTTGTAAGTTGGATTCCTAGGTATTTTATTCTCTTTGAAGCAATTGTGAACGGAAGTTCATTCATGATTTGGCTCTCTGTCTGTTACTGGTGTATAAGAATGCTTGTGATTTTTGCACATTAATTTTATATCCTGAGACTTTGCTGAAGTTGCTTATCAGCTTAAGGAGATTTTGGGCTGAGACAATGGGGTTTTCTAAGTATACAATCAAGTCATCTGCAAACAGGGACAGTTTGACTTCTTCTTTTCCTAACTGAATACCCTTGATTTCTTTCTCTTGCCTGATTGCCCTAGCCAGAATTTCCAACACTATGTTGACTAGGAGTGGTGAGAGAGGGCATCCCTGTCTTGTGCCAGTTTTCAAAGGGAATTTTTCCAGTTTTTGCCCATTCAGTATGATATTGTCTGTGGGTTTGTCATAAATAGCTCTTATGATTTTGAGATACGTTCCATCAATACTGAATTTATTGAGCATTTTTAGCATGAAGGGTTGTTGAATTTTGTCAAATGCCTTTTCTGCATCTATTGAGATAATCATGTGGTGTTTGTCTTGGTTCTGTTTATATGCTGGATTATGTTTATTGATTTGCGTATGTTGAACCAGCCTTGCATCCCAGGGATGAAACCCACTTGAACATGTTGGATAAGCTTTTTGATGTGCTGCTGGATCCAGTTTGCCAGTATTTTATTGAGGATTTTTCCAAAGATGTTCATCAGGGATATTGGTCTAAAATTCTCTTTTTTTGTTGTGTCTCTGCCAGGCTTTGGTATCAGGATGATGTTGGCCTCATAAAATGAGTTAGGGAGGATTCCTTCTTTTTCTATTGATTGGAATAGTTTCAGAAGGAATGGTACCAGCTCCTCCTTGTACCTCTGGTAGAATTCAGCTGTGAATCCATCTGGTCCTAGACTTTTTTTGGTTGGTAGGCTATTAATTATTGTCTCAATTTCAGAGCCTGCTATTAGTCTATCCTGGGATTCAGATTCTTCCTGGTTTAGTCTTTGGAGAGTGTAAGTGTCCAGGAAATTATCCATTTCTTCTAGATTTTCTAGTTTATTTGCGTAGAGGTGTTTATAGTATTCTCTGATGGTAGTTTGTATTTCTGTGGGGTTGGTGGTGATATCCCCTTTATCAGTTTTTATTGCATCTATTTGATTCTTCTCTCTTTTCTTCTTTATTAGTCTTGCTAGCATTCTATCAATTTTGTTGATCTTTTCAAAAAACCAACTCCTGGATTCATTGACTTTTTGGAAGGTTTGTTGTGTCACTATCTCCTTCAGTTCTGCTCTGATCTTAGTTATTTCTTGCCTTCTGCTAGCTTTTGAATGTGTTTGCTCTTGCTTCTCTAGTTATTTTAATTGAGATGTTAGAGTGTCAATTTTAGACCTTTCCTGCTTTCTCTTGTGGGCATTTAGTGCGATAAATTTCCCTCTACACACTGCTTTAAATGTGTCCCAGAGATTCTGGTATGTTGTATCTTTGTTCTCATTGGTTTCAAAGAACATCTTTATTTCTGCCTTCATTTCGTTCTGTACCCGGTAGTCTTTCAGGATCAGGTTATTCAGTTTCCATGTAGTTGAGCGGTTTTGATTGAGTTTCTTAGTCCTGAGTTCTAGTTTGATTGCATTGTGATCTGAGAGACAGTTTGTTATAATTTCTGTTCTTGTATATTTGCTGAGGAGTGCTTTACTTCCAATTATGTGGTCAATTTTGGAATAAGTGTGATGTGGTGCTGAGAAGAATGTATATTCTGTTGATTTGGGGTGGAGAGTTCTGTAGATGTCTATTAGGTCTGCTTGCTGCAGAGATGAGTTCAATTCCTGAATATCCTTGTTAACTTTCTGTCTCATTGATCTGTCTAATGTTGACAGTGGGGTGTTGAAGTCTCCCATTATTATTGTATGGGAGTCTAAGTCTCTTTGTAAGTCTCTAAGGACTTGCTTTATGAATCTGGGTGCTCCTGTATTGGGTGCATATATATTTAGGATAGTTAGCTCTTCCTGTTGAATCGATCCCTTTACCATTATGTAATGGCCTTCTTTGTCTCTTTTGATCTTTGATGGTTTAAAGTCTGTTTTATCAGAGACTAGTATTGCAACCCCTGCTTTTTTTTGTTCTCCATTTGCTTGGTAGATCTTCCTCCATCCCTTTATTTTGAGACTATATAAGTCTCTGCATGTGAGATGCATCTCCTGAATACAGCAGACTGATGGGTCTTGACTCTTTATCCAGTTTGCCAGTCTGTGTCTTTTCATTGGAGCATTTAGTCCATTTACTTTTAAGGTTAATATTGTTATGTGTGAAGTTGATCTTGCCATTACGATATTAACTGGTTATTTTTCTCGTTAGCTGATGCAGTTTCTTCCTAGCCTATATGGTCTTTACATTTTGGCATGTTTTTGCAATGGCTGGTACCGATTGTTCCTTTCCATGTTTAGTGCTTCCTTCAGGGTCTCTTGTAAGGCAGGCCTGATGGTGACAAAATCTCTAAGCATTTGCTTATTTGTAAAGGATTTTATTTCTCCTTCACTTATGAAACTTAGTTTGGTTGGATATGCGATTCTGGGTTTAAAATTCTTTTCTTTAAGAATGTTGAATATTGGCCCCCACTCTCTTCTGGCTTGGAGAGTTTCTGCTGAGAGAACTGCTGTTAGTCTGATGGACTTCCCTTTGTGGGTAACTCGACCTTTCTCTCTGGCTGCCCTTAAGTTTTTTTCCTTCATTTCAACTTTGGTGAATCTGGCAATTATATGTCTTGGAGTTGCTCTTCTCTAGGAGTATCTTTGTGGCGTTCTCTGTATTTCCTGGATTTGAATGTTGGCCTGCCCTACTAGGTTGGGGAAGTTCTCCTGGATGATATCCTGAAGAGTGTTTTCCAACTTGATTCCATTTTCCCCCTCACTTTCAGGCACCCCAATCAGACGTAGATTTGGCCTTTTTACATAATCCCATACTTCTTACAGGCTTCGTTCATTTCTTTTTCTTCTTTTTTCTTTTGGTTTCTCTTCTCACTTCATTTCGTTCATTTGATCCTCAATCGCTGATATTCTTTCTTCCAGTTGATCGAGTCGGTTACTGAAGCTTGTGCATTTGTCACGTATTTCTCGGGTCATGGTTTTCATCTCTGTCAGTTCGTTTATGGCCTTCTCTGCATTAATTATTCTAGTTATCAATTCTTCCACTCTTTTTTCAAGATTTTTAGTTTCTTTGCGCTGGGAACATAATTCCTCCTTTAGCTCTGAGAAATTTGATGGACTGAAGCCTTCTTCTCTCATCTCGTCAAAGTCATTCTCCGTCCAGCTTTGATCCGTTGCTGGTGATGAGCTGCATTCCTCAGTTGAAAATGCAGAAATCACCTGTCTTCTGTGTCGCTCATGCTGGGAGCTGGAGACTGGAGCTGTTCCTATTCGGTCATCTTGCTCCGCCATCTATTCTTTCTATTCAAAACACTTTTTAAATATTAGAAATGCCCAGGACATACTGAGCCTGTGTTTGATTTGATAGGTTTCCATTGTAAAAGCATATTGATTATTTAAAAAGTCTTTGTTTTCTAAATATATAATTTCTTTAAAAAGGAGGAATATATGCTCAAGGTTCTATCCTCCAGTAAAGAATAATTTGTCATGTTTATTGTAGTATGTGAAATTTTAATGTTCAATATTCAAAAATAAAGCCTACTTAAGGAAGAGGTAAAAATATTGTACTTTCCAGATTAGCAACCCTTAGAAGTCTGAGGTTTGGGGGGGGTGTGTGTGTGTGTGTGCGCACTAGAATGGTGTTGGCCAGTGAGAAGATCATAGGATTCCTATTGTATTTATTTTGTTCCTATTTCTGGTGTTTCTTGGCCTGTTAATTATGGCTCAATTGCTGGCCATGGATAGATACATCCACCTTTAAACCATGCATCTATCCACTCTTTCTTTTTCTGGCCTCCAGGAAAAATAAAGTATTATTCTCTTTCTATAGGATTTCCTACAATGGAATTGCAAAGATAATAGTAGTACAGGTTACTTTATATTACTTTACTTTTCTGTATCACAATTAATTAACTGATTTCCAAATGCAGAGAGTGCGAGAGGTTGCTACACTCAGAAATCCAGAAGCTTTTTTAATGTGGCAGGCTCCTTAGTTGTCCTCTCTCAGTGAGCCACTCTTCCTTAACTGCATCTGTTTACTCTATCCTGTTTAATCTGGTTTAAGAACCAATTAAGCAGAGAATCTACAGTTTTATTTTTTAAATCAAGATATGATTTATGCCTAAGAAAATCACAAATACTAAATTTTCTTTCGTATGAGTTTTGGTAATCATATATACCTATTTAATTGCTACCTATGTGACAGAGAACATTTCCTTCATCACAGAAATGTTCTTCTTGGTCAATCTGACGCCCTCTACCCTCATGCCCAGACAATCACTAAACTTCACATAAATGAAATCATAAATATTTATTCTTTTTTGTCTGTCTTTTGTTCACCGCAATAATGGTCTTCATAGTATAAGACTATTAAATGGGATAATATATGTATATCTCACTATCAAGCACATGCTAAATGTTTGAGAAGTATTATTTATGTAATGGCTTATTAAATCTGGATTTGTTCCATTTCAATTTTAACTGAAGCTAAAAGCAAAAAGCGGCAATTATTGTGTACTCAAAGGCAAATAAATGCAGGATTAGAAAAGAAAGACAAAAACATTTGTTGTGACCCTTTACCTCACATCTTTCCTGAAGAAAATTAAAGAATTAACGATGAAAAACTAACAGCATCATTGGAGGAAACACGCACATCCAACTACCCCCTGCCCCCAACCCCTGACACACACAGAAAGACAGAGAGAGAGAGAAAAAAAAAAAAAAAAAAAGGAAGGAAAGAAGGAAGGAAGGGAAGGAAGGAAGGAAGGAAGGAAGGAAGGAAGGAAGGAAGGAAGGAAGGAAGGAAGGAAGGAAGGAGGCAGGGAGGAAGGGAGGGAGGGAGGGAGGACAAAAAAGGAAACAGAAAAAACACCTATAGGATAGAGTTTTGTTGTGATGGTGGGTAGAAACCTGCCTTGGGGTGTTATCATCCCACTGAGGAGGGATGAAAATGGCGTGTCTATCAGGGACCAGGAAGGAAAGGTTAATGCTGGATGTCCAAGGTGAAAGTAGTAAAAGGGAGAAGTGTTAAAGAATGCTGTGAGGAAACCTCTGTTTTAAGTATTTATTATAGCCAAAATAAAACAACACAAAATTGTCTTACAAGAAAGACTTTTCTGTCTCTTTTACCTCTCTCTTTCCTATTTTTGAACCCTTTGGGTTCAAAAACCATAATTCAGAAAAAGGCAGATTTAGGTAGAGGAAGAGAAATTAATCAGCCAACCAAGACTCACTTCATTCTCATCAGAATACAGCTTAAGGAATAAGGGAGCAAGAACAAGAAGAAAACTTTCATTTCAAATACTGTTAATTTCCATCACTACACTGGACGAATTCATTTTTAAATATTTATAAAATCAGATGTTTTCTCATTATTTGATTATTTTGAACTAGATACGAGAGAATATTTTGTATCTGAAAATGAAAGGATAACTTACATACCCTAACTTAGATTTCACGCAGGCAGAGAAGGGGGAAAAGTGAGTTTAATAGAGCATATTTAAACTACCATTGAGAGAGTGGGAAGCATACTTACACTATTATTACTTGAATTTATTTGTTGACTCCAGTTTCAGCTAGCTATCTTCTACATATCACTTAAAATATAAATCAGATGTAAACTTTTTAGCCAACTTCTTACATCCCCAGTTTAGTCTGAAATATGTGACATTCCAGAGAGCCTACAGCACCTGGAGACAATTTTTATCCGGACACTATCACTGTAAAGTATACTTGCTTTTTTGTTATAGACATTGCAGCAAGTCTAAAGAAAAAAATAAATAAACATAGTTTAACTTCTGCATGTCCAGGTCCTTGAACATTGCCCAGTCCTGAAAATACAGTTGATAAGAGTTTATCTTGTAAATAAATAAAATGTGTACATTATGTGGCACTTGATTAAGTTAGATGCATATTTTATATAAAGAACCTATAAAGTACTGTGCACTGGCACAGATTTTAATTTCTCTGCTATACGAAATACTAAAACTATATTTCAAAATGGCTTATATTTTCAAAATATAGATGAAAGTTCTCTATGAAAAATTTTGCTTTAGAATAAAATATTATAATTAAATTATATATTACATTAATGTGACTTTTTCTATCCTATCTTATTACATTATGAATCACATATTTTGTGTTTTAGTAGTCGTGTATGGCTATATTTATTTTTCAAAGAATTGTTCTGCAAAAAAATTATGCTTCAGCCAAATGTAATGATTGTTTACTTTTTTTTTTTTTCCAGAGCAAACTACATGACAGTTAATCTAATATCCTATATAATTGTGAATTCAGTTAGATAACAAGTAAAACCATCCTGCATTTTAAGATAAGCACTGAATATTGAAAGGATATACCTTAAGGACAAACCTTATCTAATTGATCTTAATGAGGTCATGTTAGAACAACACAAGCTTCAACTCAAATCTCAGGCTTCGACTTGATCTTGGCTTTTTTTATAAGTGAGTGAGTGTGTGTGTGTGTGTGTGTGTGTGTGTGTGTGTATTCTCTTATGTGTGTATGTGTAGGTAACTTTGGTAAAAAGTTCTTCAACTGTAATGTAATTTCTGATATATTTTACAACTCCCATATTGCCCCGAAACACTTACCTACTGCTTCCAATCAGAATAAGATGTAAGTTCAAGTACTGTGGAGCTGCTTCTCTGTACAGCCCCATGACCCATCTGTGCGGTTTATTTTTGAAATCTCCTTATCCTTTGTTTTGCTTTCTTCTCCTTATTCTTAGTAGTCTCTTATTTTCTTTACTTACCACACTTTTCAAATGACTATTTTTCTGTGGAATAATTATCTATTAATGAAACAAAAAATCAAGAGTTTTATATTATTTATAGTGAATCAAGAATAATAGCCCTCCCCCCAAATGTCCTTTGAGACTAAATTATTTACTAACCTTTAGAGACTAAATTATTTAGAATGGGGTAGGGGTTGACAATCACTATTTAGAGCAGTTTTATGCATGATTGATTTGATCAGCCAACGTTAGAAACCAACTCATTAGAACAAGTGTAAACGAGCGTGTGTTGAAATGTTTTGCTATCATATTTAAATGCATAACTAAATAGTGTTATTGAGTAGTTTTCCATTTCTTTCAGTATATGAGAGCTCATCCACTGATGGCAAAATAGATTTCTCTATAGATTAAATATTGTGCTGGGAAAATCAATGTCAGAAAGTAAGAGTGAACAATTCATGAGCCATGCAATACCTATGACTTGAATATATCATAAATCTTAAAGTAAGTGTTTACTAAGACAGAAGATTTTGAATTTATATATTTAAATAAAATTTCAAAGAATTGCTATTACTAGAAATGCCCTGACCTCATATTTCATGTCATAGTTAAGGCTATTCTGAATCCACCTAACAAAGCCTAAGCCTGTTAAAAAATATCCATAAGACTTAACAGGAATCAGGTAAAGTATTCATACTTAATGAAGGAAAAAAAGACTTAATTGAGTCTGAAAATTCTTGTATTTCATGAGTGGTTTATGGAAGTTGAGATATGAGCTGAGTATGCATGTAAAAAAAAAGTACAGTAAAATTTTAATCGGTACATCTCCACTGAAGCAAAAATTTGCCAATTGAATAATATTGTGATTATTGTGCTGTAAATTTGATTTTAGATAGTATTCTTTTCAACGGTGGCAACAACGTTTGCTAGGGATATAAAAAAATTAAGGTGACAGCTTTGGTGGCAACGGTGGAAAAATATTGGGTAGACCAATCCTACCATTAATACCTCCTTCTCCAAGTACAAGAAACTTTCAGTAACCTTCTAAAGATATTCGTAGGATTTGAACAGGGTTTCTGCCTTGAGGTTATTTTCTAATAATATCTAAATACATCTGAGAAAATAAATACCTTTAACCACTTATTCATAATTATTTTGTAAGTTTGACACTGAAACTAACAAAGGATGGGACCAGCCATAATTGATGCTGGGTATCAAATGCTGTATGTTTGAGGAGAAACTAAACAGCAGCTCTAGCAAAGACATATAATAGGAATAAGACTTGAGTAAATATGTAGATGATCCAGAAATGCTTAAAAGTAAAGAGACATGTATGTTTTTAAAGACATTCAAAAAATTATTTTAATATGGAAGGAACACTTGACATGTGATATATGCTATATTATTCTGAAGAATTTATAAACATTATGCCACATATCTAAAACAAGGCAATTTAGAACTTTAAACAAAGTTCCTTTGCCATAAGTTCATATAAAATATTAGTCTTTAAGAATTTCTGAAAATGAAATGAGAGAGATTTATAAACAGTGAAAACATAAAACATGAAAAAAGGTATGACCCAAAAACACAATTACAAAGTGATTTCTGGGCATATCAGGTCTGTAAACTTCTATTTAATGATGTTTGAACCTTTAAATTATATTTACAAAAATAAATCATGGAGGCAAAGTTGAAAATGAATCAAATTTATAAAAATTTCAACTTAGTGAAAGGACTTAATAAATATTTGGTACAGTATTTAATGCTTTGGTAAAAATTATTAATTTTTTCAGTAAATTTTCAGAAATTTAATGAAACTAAATATATATGAAGCACTGCTAGGCATCTTGACATTAACAGTAAATATGATATATTAATAATGTGTATCTTTATGGAGTCTATAATTTATTAAGAAAGCATTACATATACAAATTATTATATCATGAAGCCTAATGAGATGACTATAATTGAAATAAAATAAATATAGGATGTAATAAAATTTAGTAGTTGGGAGCAAGACATTTTATCTCTAGAACATAGGAAATGAAGGCACACAGAGTTTAAGCAGTCAGACTGACATAAAACTAGTGGACAGGGCAAACTTACACACGAGGCACAGAAGTGCGGAGTCTGAGACTCATCATACCTTTAGATACCTACAAAAATGTTTAAATGTCTTACAAAAGTAAAAGAAAAAATGAAATTTTATATTAAGGAAAATGTTTTAATATATACCATTAATATATTCATCTCTATATTATGGCAATATAAACTATTTTTATGATTTTATTAATAAAATAAGCGGTTCATGATGACAAAGTGCCCAGGGTCCATAAGTGATAATGTAGCCCTGCTGGTGGGATTCTAACCCTGGCTTCACCTTTTAGTAGATATAGCATGTTGACCACTCCATACTTCAATTATTGACAATGAAGTAGTGATAATAATTGTACTACTTTCATGAAGTTGCTATGAATATTCAGTGAATTATTACATGCCAGATTCCTTGGACTGTATCTGGAGTATAATGCAATTAAAAATGCTCTTGTATTGTCATTTTGATCATCCCTGAAGATTGAATAAGGTGGAGAGAAGTGAATGAGATGTTTGGGAGAATATCATTTATGATGGTTGAACAATGGCATTGGTTGTATATGGAGCAGCATTGAGAAAAATCTGGTATTTGATGATGGATGACCTTAAACTCTTGTTGGGAAACTGATTTGCTATAGACCTTACAGAATAAGGCAATGGAAAGCCACTGTAGCATGCAGTAAGCTAATTAGCCAGAGTGTGCATAATGATTTGAAATGTTAAAGACTAGAATAAGGGCAAAAATGGGGGGCATTATAAACTTAAATAGGAATGGAAGAAAAGTTGAAAAAGATTAAATCTGAGAAACTACTTGAGAGATTGATTTTGATGCTAAAAAGAAAGAAGTTGCTTTAAAAAAAAAAAAAGTAACTCCTGCATTCTGAAGGAAATTTAACTTGCTTTCTAATTAAAGAAAAGTTGGAGCTTACCAAGAGACATTTGGAGATTTTTTTTTTCTAAACTTGGAACCTGTATTTGTCAACTCTATAACTTAATTGGGCTGCAGGGCTGACAAATTGATTTTTCTTGCTCCTAATTTATTTAATTCAGTTTTCACAATTAGGCAAGCAATTAATCAATGTTGGAGTCATTAAGATTCATTGCATTGAAATGGTGCCCTGACAATCATCCTAAGTAAGACCTGTGCAATTTATCAGAAGGCAGATGCCCTGAAAGATCTTAAGTATACAATACTTAAGATACTAATAGGTGTGATATTCAGTATTTTAAGTTCACCTAAAAATGTAGGATGAAACTGAAATAAATACATTGTTTTACTTTGGTTCATCTCACAATCTTACCTAGAAATAAAGTAGTATTTATCTATAAGTTATTAAGAGAAAACATGAAGCAGAATGTTGGTGTGTAACGGGATTATAAAAGAATAGTTGTGTGATGCATTAATTATATAATTCCAATAATATGGAAAACACAGCTTCTAGATAGTTAAGATTTAAGTTTAGAATTGCAAGCTTCTCTATATAATATTAGAAGTACAATTTTTTCTTTATAGCATTTTATTTAAGGCTGTATTGTACGTTGGAAAAATATCATTAAATTTAGAATCAGTGAGTCTGTGTTCTAGTGAATTCTAACATACAAAAGCTACATATTCCTGTAGGCCAGGCGTGGTGGCTCATATCTGTAATCCCAGCACGTTGGGAGGCCAAGGTGAGCCGATCACCTGAGGTCAGGAGTTTGAGACCAGACTGACCAACATGGTGAAACCCCATCTGTCAGGGAACCAGCCCGCAATATTTTAACATAGGTTCTTTTCTATTTTCCCTAAGTGTCTGCCAGTCTGAGAAATAAAGAGAAAGAGTACAAAGAGATAAATTTTACAGCTGGGCCTCCGGGGGTGACATCACATGTTGGCAGATTCTGTGATGCCCCTTGAGCTCCAAAACTAGCAAGTTTTTATTAGGGATTTCAAATGGGCAGTGGGGTATGAATAGGGAGTAAGTCACAAAGATCACGTGCTCCAAAGGGCAATAAAAGATCACAAGGGAAGAGAGGCAGAGCAAGATCACAGGACCAGGGTGAAATTAGAATTACTGATGAGGTTCCATGTCCCATTGGGCATGCATTGTCATTAATAAACAGTTTAACAGGACACAGAGTCTGAGAGCAGAGAACTGGTCTGACTAGAATTTGCCAGCTGGAATTTCCTAATCCCAGCAAGCCTGAGGATGTTGCAGGAGAGTGGAATGTATTTCATCCCTTATCTTCAACTGCATAAAACAGATACTCCCAGAGCGGCTATTTATAGACCTCCCCCTGGGAATGCATTCCTTTCCCAGGGTTATTCCTTACTGGGAAAAGAATTCAGCGATATTTCTCCTATTTGCTTTCCGCAAGAAGAGAAATATGACTCTGTTCTGCCCAGCCCTGCAGGCAGTCAGACCTTATGGTTATCTCTCTTGTTCCCTGAAAATTGCTGTTATACTGTTCTTTTTTAGGATGCCCAGATTTCATATCGTTCAAACACACATGTTTTACAAACAATTTGTACAGATACCACAATCATCATAGGGTCCTAAGGTAACATACATCCTCATCTTACGAAGATGATGGGATTAAAAGATTAAAGACATGCATAGGAAATTATAACAGTATTGATTGGGGAAGTGATAAATGTCCATGAAATCTTCACAACTTATGTTCAGAGACTGCAGTAAAAACAGGTGTTTAGGTGTAAAAAATTATAAAAGTATTAATTTAGGGAACTAATAAAATCCATGAAATCTTCACAATTATGTTCTGCTGTGGCTTCAGTTGGTCCCTCTATTTGGGGCCCCTGACTTCCCACAACACACATCTATAGTAAAAATACAAAAATTAGCCAGGTGTGGTGGTGGGCCCCTGTAATCCCATCTACTTGGGAGACTGAGGCAGAAGAATCACTTGAACTCTGGAGGCAGAGGTTGCAGTGAGTCGAGACTGCACCATTGCACCACAGCCTGGGAAACAAAAGTGAAACTCTGTCTCAAAAAAACAAAAACAAAAATGAAAACCCAAAAGCTATATATTCTTGAGGAAAAAAAATCATACGTACATACATACATCAATGAAATTATGACACTTTTCTATGTATCTTTTGCCTTTGAGCCCTTATCAATTTACCAAAATTGATACCTCAAACATTGAGATAAAGTCTTATTATCTTGGGTTTCTAATATATCTAATTCTTCTGTTTCAGTTAACCTACCCCAAGCTTTAAAAAAATGTAATTATCTTTATTCTAAGGGTTGCTGTACCTGGGGGCCTCAAGTCTTTCTTGAAGAAAGATTCATTTCCATTACTGTCATAAAGCCAAATCCTTATTCTATTGCTCCTGCGTTTTTCCAAAAATGTTCCCCTTTTTTATATACTTTGAAGGCACTCCTAAATCTTTTGTAGTTTCATTCTGTCAGTCTTCAGACATTGTATTCATATCAGTGATCTGACGATATGCCCCATGACTATCAATTAATTGGTATTAAAACTGAAGCTGTTTTGTCAGAAAATTTAAGGTTATAAAGAGCTGATTCATAGCAGTTTTTTTTTTTTTTTCTTTCTTTTTTTTTTTTTTTTTTTTTTAGTTACAGAGGATAAATACTTCTTAACTCCTTTTCCATTTAGAAAACAAAAAGTGGAGCTTGCTTTCAGTGCTCACTTAATTTTACACTAGCACACTCTGAGGTTGAAGCAAATCTGACTAACTTTCAATGTGAAAATGAAATATAAAAACCATTCTTGGAGTTATTTTTTTTTTTTTTTTTTTTTTTTTTTTTTTTTTTTTTTTTTTTTTTTTGAGACGGAGTCTCACGCTGTTGCCCAGGCTGGAGTGCAGTGGCGCGATCTCTCACTGCAAGCTCCGCCTCCTGGGTTCACGCCATTCTCCTGCCTCAGCCTCCTGAGTAGCTGGGACTACAGGCGCCCGCCACCGCGCCCGGCTAATTTTTTGTATTTTTAGTAGAGACGGGGTTTCACTGTGGTCTCGATCTGCTGACCTTGTGATCCGCCCGCCTCGGCCTCCCAAAGTGCTGGGATTACAGGCTTGAGCCACCGCGCCCGGCCTCTTGGAGTTATTTCTAAACAAAACTAACATCAGAATCATCTGAATCACCAGAATTGTCTATTTCAGAAAAATCAAATTCATCAAATGAAACTTCAGCCAACAGTATTTGTATGTGTGATGTTAATATCACACATACAAATACTACATTTTCTAGGATTTGACATTTTCAGTGATCAAGTATTACTGTATTTTGTAAATTGAAATAACACTATGAGAAACAGAATGCTATAAACAGAATGATATCTTTTGTTCCCAAAGTCGATATACTAGAGGAATGTGAAAATAATGAAAGTTAGATATTTTGTGGCAAAGTTGTCTCGGTGTAAATGCTGCCGCTGCAAGTGCCACTTGTGAGTATTTGCAGGACAAATGGAAAAAGGGTTAATTACCAGAAATTGTTTTGCACTTATGACCAAATGGAGGCTGAATCTAAAATTTTTCCTGCTTGTGCTAGCATGAGAGTTAGACACATTCTCATTACCACAGGCCACAATGATTTCTGCATCTTTCGTTGCCAGATTAGAATCTTATAATCTCTGCAGAGTTAACCTGGAGTCTGGCTACTGTACATGCTGATATTTGTTGACAAAAAATAAAACCAAACTCTATAAAATATTTTAAAAGGTTTATTCCAAGCCAATGTGTGACCAGTCTGAAGAGGCCCTGATAAAGTGTGCCCAAGATGGTTAGGTTACAGTTTAGTTTTATACTTTTTAGGCAAACAGGAGTTACAAGCAAAGACTTACTCTAGGTGGAGCTCAAGTTTAGACACACTTACTGCCTTCTTAGAATTAAGAAACTCCTGACTATTCTATAAGTTTCCCATAAATTATGAGTTTATGGAAGGTATACATTTTTTCAGCCTAAAGAAGCAGGGTTACTTGAAGGGAGAGGTTTACAGTTTATATGTGAATTCATACATTTTCAGATTGGCGACTGACAGTAAGCATTAAGCTTTGTCTAAAGACTTAAGAAGTTAGTAGAAATAAATGTTTGGGATAAGATAAGGAGGTTGTGGAAGTCAAGAGCCTTGTTATGTGGATGAAGTCTCATAGGTTGGCAACTCTCAGAGAGCAGGTAATATTACACCAGAGTCCAATTGAAATGTGGTATCTTATTGCCACAAATAGTCTGTTTTGACAGTCTTATGGTCTCCATTTTAGTGTTAATGCTGGTCAGTTGTGCCTAAACTCCAAATTGAGGAGTTATAACAAGGTGTGTCTGACCTCTCCTTCCATCAAACTAAGGCAATTGATTTTTCAGATTTTCCCTTGGCCTGGCAGGTGGGGGATCCATGCAGTCATCTGGGAAGGGCTTACAATTTTATATTTGATTTACATATTGATGTTGTGATTGCCCAGTGGCTTTCTACCTTTATGGGGGGAAAAAACAAAAAACAAACAAAAAAAAAAAAACTATCTCAGAGATCCTCTTATAGTATTGATATTAAGTACTGTTTACTACCTTTTAACGGTCATGAAATACCACTCTCAGAACTTCAGGTTTTCTTTCCCTTTTAAATTCACCAATATCACCTCTGGACTGTTTCTCTTCCATTTTGTTTTCATTATAAAAATACTGTGTCCATTTTTTTTTTTTTTTTTTATTCAGTTGGTCCAGGGTAAGGCTGTGTTTATAATTTTAAAAGCTATCATAGTTGATTCTGATGAACTTCAAATGGTGCATCAGAATCAACTATGATAGGTTTTAAAATGAGCACAAATTAAAGACTAACATGTTTTTAATTTTGTGTTAATCTTGACTGAATGAGGCCCTTAACTTTTACAGCTCCATTAAATAGTCATGCATTATTGATTTGGGATTGTTATATTGGGACTTGAGTAGACACACATTGAACAGATAAAAGTGATGCTTTGGCAGATATGTTGTGTTCTGTCTAAATGTCTCTCTTCTTTAATACCTTGAGGGCATGTAGATGCCTAGTGATACCCACTATAGTCTGAGGGGGCATCACATTACTGGTTTAACTTTAAAAACTCAATTCTAAGCCTCCCTAAAATCTCTCTTTGTGCCTTCCTAAGAATCTATAAAGAATTTTTAACTTCCAAATAAACTTGACAAACAGGAATTAGATGTTGAGAGAACAATTATCTATAAATGTCTCTCATATTTTTACACATCTAGGAAGTCATAGGCCATGTGCTGCAGGACTATCATTTCAGAAATGTTGAAGCACAGAATTCTGAAAAGATAGAGACCTGGACTCCCCTGTGAGGCAAATTTATTTAAATTTCCAGACTGTAAAAATGAAGACATTATCCATCAAGACAATAAAAATAGAGATTCGTCACTTCTGTCTCCAGAGAGATTTGCTTACATTTCAAGTTAATAAAGGCAATGTCTCTCTCAAGTGGGAAGGATGGGCAGGCTTTCCAGCTGTCCCTTTTTAAAGTCCTCTTAAATTTGGAAATCCTCTCTTACAGCACATATCCACTGCATGTTTAGGCAACGCCTGACCCTTATCGTATTACTTGCAATATGTAACGGGGGTTCAGGAAGAGCTGCTGCAATATTATTTTTGATGCTGCTCTTACTGTAATAAATGTTTTTTTTATCACTGACCCAAACATTTCATATCTTTCTGCTAGTATCTATGAAACTGTCATAGGTGAACTTGTTACTTTTTAAGCAGGATGGAATCTTAGACACTTCTCAGTCCTTACTGGACAGTTTAACATGAAATGTAGTTTATCTTCTGAAAAAAACAAACAGCAAACAGACAAAATATTTTTTAAAAATGAAAAAAAGTGCTTTTTTTAGTGGACATGAGCAATAAAGTCCAGTGATCTCTAAAACATGGGGAATAAATAAGGAAGCCCTACGATTGCCTCACCATATAGTTATATAAGATTCCCCAGGCCATGCAGGGACTAGTATCCAGTAGAGTATGTATTGGAATCCCTGTGTTGAGTAGATAAAGGTGAGAATTCAAGGACACCAAGGTAGCTAGAGATTTTTGAAGAGATTATGGAGGAGAGCATGCTGTTGAGTAAATGACCTGAAACTGTGTGTGTGTGAGTATGTGTGTGGGGGTGTGTGTGTTGGGTGGTGGGCAGCAGTGTGGAGAAGGATTGTCATTTGAAAGGATTAGAGAAAATTATCCAGTTATCACACAGATTCAGGATAGTGCCTGTCCCTAACAGTCAGATTAAAGAAACTCATAATTTGTGGGAAATTGGTAGAATAGTCAGGAGTTTCTTAATTCTAAGTGCACAATGATTGGCTCTAAACTTGAGCTCTGCCTCTGGATCTCCCTAAAAAATGTAAAAGCAAGACCTGAATAAATTATAGTTTTTTCCAAATAACCGTACCCCACAATAAAGATTTATGAATATAAACATATCTAGCACCCAATAAGATAAAAATCACAATGTCTGGCATCCAACCAAATATTATTAGACATACTAAGTACATCCATGAAAGCATAATGAGGAGAGTAATTAATCAATCAATTCAATCAAAACAAACCGAGCTCTAATAATATTAGAATGAACAGACAAGGATATTAAAAGTTTCTAATTGTATTCCAGATGTTCAAACTAAAGAGGCAAAAAAGCATAAAAAGTACCCAATTATATTCTAAAGATGAAAACTGGAACATTTGAAAAAAACATACAAAATGAGATTAAGTGAAAATTAGATATGGGAAAAGAAAAAAAAAATAGTGAACCTAAAGTCATAGCAATAGAACTATCCAAAATAAAACAAAGAGAAAGAGAAAAAAAATGGAGAATGAAAAAAACAAAAAGATCTGTAGACCAACTTAATGGGGCTTACTATACATGTGATTAGAGTCATCAATGGGGAAAGAGAAACAGAAAAAGTTTGAAGAAATAATAGCAAACCATATCTAAATGTGATGCCAACTTAAAACCCACTGGTCAAAGCAGCTCATTGAAACCTAAGCATGATAAGTTTTGGGGATATATTAACACAAGGATCTCTCAGAGTCTTTGTGATGCATAAATATTTGAGACAAGGAAACAATCAGGGCTATATTTACTCTAATCAAAACTTAGTCACAAAACTTATTTACCATATACCAGACAATATAATAAATTCTACAGGCATTATTTCAGTTAATTTGGAGGGCAGTACTTTTCAGTTGATATAATACTTGTCATTTTACAGGTAAGCAAAATGAAGTTATGAAGCTTAAGCAATTTGCCCAGAATTGTATATTTCTTTACTGTGGTCAAATATTAATTCTGGTCTAAATAGAAAATATTATACTACTAATAATTTTACAGATCCATTTCAGATTAATAGGTTTTTAAAGTAAGCTTTAGAAACTTGTGTCTCATTAGTATAGATATAAAAGGAAAGTGCTTTCAACAGCAGATTAAGTAAATAAAATCACCATAATGAGGTATTAGGTTGGTGCAAAAGTAAGTGTGGCTTTTTCCATTATAAGTGATGGTAAACCACAATTAGTTTTGCACCAACCTAATATATGCAGTATGGAATTGATGATAGTAATATTGTGTTACCTTTGCTAATGTTTTAAAGTTTGATGACATGTTGTGCAACCTTCTTTCCAGTACATTTGATCTCATTTGACATTTCTCACGGTTCCAAACTTGAAGGAACTAAAACTAAAAGAGGTTAGTGGACTTGCCTAAGGTCCCCCAATCAATTTAGTTTGGGAATTAGTATTAAATCTTTACTCTTCTGATTTGAATTGGGATTTATTTTCTTAAAGATATAACTTTAATGGTTCTAATAAAGACTTTGAATAAAATATTTTTAAATAAGGAAGCCAACATTACTAAATAATTAAATTTAACTAAGGAGAATGCTAAAATGTAAAGATAACTTTCAAAGCAGGCTTCAGTTATTAAAAGATAGTAGGTGGGTTTGTCTGATTTTATAATTTAAAATAGAAAACAACTTAAAAGCAAGCATTTCTCATAATTTTCATATCTTGCTGTTAGATGTGTACATAAAAATAACTTTTAAAATACATTTTATGGCAATATGTTTAATATTAGTCCTTACATTAAAACTGAAAAGAAGTTTTTCAGTCAATATCATGCTTGACTACGAAATCTGCTAGAATGGACCTTCCAGACATTATAGCTATTATGTGGCTTTGCCAATCACAACAAAGGAACACTGTGGAATCACAATGTGAGAGAATTATTGATGGCAGAGTGAATAACCATAAGGGGACATGAAATAAACACCATATGGGAGAAAAATTCATGGCAGCACTGCAGCAATTTAAACAAATGTTTACAAATATCAACTGGCATCTGTATGTGGCCAAGTAGCTAATTTCATTCTATTTGAGTAGCTATCACTGGCTGCATTATTCCAGGCAAAAGTTTGAGCCATCTAGGTCTAGTAAATACATACATTACTATCAGATCCTCCTCAGAGAACCCGTTTTGTTTTGATTTGTTTTATTTTATTTTTCTAACAATGTTCTCCACATATTAGTATGAAAATTACCATTTTGGTTAGGTTTATTATTATTTTTAGATAAAGGATAGTATTATATACATGTGTACATCCACGCATATACACATATGTACACATGTTATGCTATCTATCAATAATATTTAAAGATTTTATTTCAGTGCTGTTATTAGTATAATGCCCTCACTCCTCTATGATATACATATGTTTTTGTAATCGTGGCATAATATGCCACAGAATGCAATGTGCATATATATTCAAAGCAATAAGCCTTAACACAGAAAAATAAAATGTATAGCCACAAAAATCTTTGTACTCAAATTGCCTGAATTCAAACCCTGGCTTTGGAACACACAAGGTAGTTATTCATTTAATAAAATAATACTGATAAAGTACCTAAACTATAGTGAACACTTGATAAATGTTAGATTTTACATCATCACTTTTGCAATTCAAGAACTGGATAAAATAAGCCCAAGAATAATTGTCCTTCAATTGATGTAGCAACCTAGTGTATTACCTTGTAACAAATTAGTGTCTAGTGCTGGTTGCTGAAAAGAAATAAGCATAATATAGAGGCAAATCAAATAATTTAATCACTTTTTTGTTGTTGTCTATGCTATATTGAAAAATTTTATTACTCTGAGCTTTTTTTATTTTATTTTATTTTTTTCCGAGACAGAGTCTCACTCTGTCGCCCAGGCTGGAGTGTACTGGCACAATCTCGGCTCACTGCAATCTCTGCCTCCCAGGTTCACGCCATTCTCCTGCCTCAGCCTCCCGAGTAGCTGGGACTACAAGCTCCCACCACCACATCTGGCTACTTTTTTGTACTTTTAGTAGAGACAGGATTTCACCATGTTAACCAGGGTGGATTCAATCTCCTGACCTTCTGATCCGCCCACCTCGGCCTACCCAAAGCGTTGGGATTACAGGCATGAGCCACCACGCCCCGCCTACTCTGAGCTTTTCAGGAGAAAAGATGAACCAAATTATTCTTAAATAGGTGAACTTCCAGATTGCTTTGCTGAGGAAGGGTTATAATCGCCTATAGTGAGAATTTCATTGGGACACAGAGACATGTAATTGCCTCAGACATAAATTTGTGGAGATAAATGCCATGACCTTGATAATTTGCCTACTGATTAAAAGGATAATATTATGTGTAATTATGAAAAGACTTTAGAACTCAGTAGAGTAAGTGATAGACTGATAGGCTTAGTGCAAATGAGTAAGATCTAATAGTAAGTCTATCAGCGACAGCAATAATATATCACACCTGACTATTTGTTTTGGCTTGTATATTGTCATGTATGTAAAAATACTAGTGTGTAAAAGAAAAAAAAAAAAAAAAAAAAAAAAAGTTCATTGCCTCTGGCCTTCACAGAGATCTAGTGGCAAGGAATATAGAAACACAACAAAAGTGCCACATGCAGGATATTAACTGTGAAGAGGAACAGTCCTCTTTAACTTCCCAAGTGTTCTTAAAGATGTGCAAAAGCTTAATAAAGAAAACCCTGTCTCATTTCTCACTTTTCCTCTATGTTGAGTAAAAAAAAAACAAAGGAGCTGCTAGAATCATCAGGCAGTTTTATGTGACCAATCATTTTGACCCTGAAAAATAAGAAATTTCGAGATTCTGAAATAACAATAAATCTTACAAATAAAAAAAGTTGCACAAGTTGTCCATTATTGTTAAGTGCAGTGCGGAGCTTGTAAACTTCTTAAATACTAGGCTTTCCACACCTGTGAAATGGAAGGATCCCAAATTATTACTGATTTGCAGCAGCTGCTACAAATCACTACTGCCAGGAGACAAATTTGTTGTCAGTAAGGAAAGCTCCTGCCAAACTTCGTGTCTAAAAAAAGAGATTAGGTGATTTTTACAGTTGCCTACATTGCTAAATCAGGACGGAGAAATCTGCTTTGCAATTTTCACTGTTACTATTCCAAATATGTTGAATCTCCAGGACCTCCGTGAGTGAGTTGTCTTTTACAGATTACTTGTTGATTCTAAAGAATAAAAATGTAACGGTATTTTGAGTTGTACAAACTTTGTAATATATCACCAAATATATCCATAATCAGATTTTTCATTGTTTTGTCTCCTCTCTTTCCCACAAGTGTATATGATTTAGAGTTAAATATAACATCAAATTTAATTTTGTTTTGAGATTTCAAAACACTTTGAATGCTTTAAAATCTAAAATATGCATGGATACCTGATAGATGAATGTAGACCTATAAACTTTGAAAGACTGTCAGATAGGTTCAAGATTTATCTCTGCCAATTGCTCACAGACAAATCATTTAAACTTCATGCTTCAACTACATTATTAACTGTCTGAGAAAATAACACCAGTCTTAGATATATGAAAGAGTTGTAGTCTCTTTATAAACAACAACTGATGTAAAGCAATTCATATTCACATTGTAAGGAAATCACATTCTGACCACTTCTCATCCCTTCCAAGGTTTATCTCTGCTAAGTGCAATGCAGAGTTTGTAAGCCTTTATTTACAAACTAGTCTAAGCCACTGTTATGTATTTCCACTATAATACTTTATGCCTGTATGCTGCCTATGTTGTATATTTCTCATCTATAATCCCACTTCAATGGCGGATTTTCAAATGAAAACTAAAAATATTACCCTGCCTGTATGCTGCCTATGTTGTATATTAAACAGACTCATAAGGTAAATAAATTTTAAAAAGTTAATTTAGATTCTGTTACTGGTCTTCTCAAAATCCTGCAATGTTTAACCATTCACTCAAAGCAAAATATCGTTAATTGTCCTCAGTTTACATCCTTGACCTCATTTTCTACTCCTTTCCCCTTTATTCTCTGCACTCCAGCCCCCAGAGCCTCTTTGCTCATTCCTATGATACACAAGACTGGATTTCATCTAAGAATCTTAGCACTTGGTTTCCTTTGCCTGGAGTGTTCACCCTTGAAAATCTATATGGATAACGCCTCACCTTCTCACAAATCTTTTGTCACATAACACCTTTTTAATTAAATCTATCTCAACAATTTCTTAAAGCCTGCAACTTTTCTGTCCCTTTACCTCTTACATATCATGTATTTCTTCTGTTCTATTTTCATTTTGTTAGAGAGGATTTTTCATCTCCTAACATATCATATAATGTATTTATTTTTATGTTTGCAGTTTATTGTCCACCATGCACATTAGAATATCAGTCTTGTGAGGGCATAGATCTTAATCTGTTTTGTTCATTGATGTAACCCAAATAATTGCTGATGCATTTAATAAATAAATTAATAAAAAGATAATAGTTTATTCCTAGTATACTATTTTGTTTTATTTGCTTATTTGTGTGAAGAAGATTGTTCACAGACGTTCTTACTTAGTCTCCGAAGGGCACATGCAGCATCTCAATAAAATACAGAATCTGTTCCCAGAATATCTGTATAGTTTTATGTGCATGTGAAAAGTGAGGATGCCTAGATGCATTCAGTCCTACGCCTCCTCTGGGAGTTTAAGACATGAAATCTTCATTTTAACACATTTTCTGAACGATATATTTTGCGTCAAATTTTGGGACTCAAAAAATTAATGTGACGACTTTCAAAAAAATTTGTACAGCCAGGCGCGGTGGCTCACGCCTGTAATCCCTGCACTTTGGGAGGCCGAGGCAGATAGATATAAGGTCAGGAGTTTGAGACCAGCTGATCAACATGGTGAAACTCCGTCTCTACTAAAAATACAAAAATTAGGAGAAATGCGTGAACCCGGGAGGCGGAGCTTGCAGTGAGCAGACATCGCGCCACTGCACTCCAGCCTGGGCGAAAGAGCGAGACTCCGTCTCAAAAAAAAAAAAAAAAAAAAAAAAAAAAAATTACAAAATTTAGCCAGACGTGGTGGTGGGCGCCTGTAATCCCAGCAACTTGGGGGACTGAGGCAGGAAAATCTCTTGAACTCGCGAGATGGAGGCTGCAGTGAGCCTACATCAGGCCACTGCACTCCAGCCTGAGTGACACAGCAACAATTTGTCTAAAAAAAAAAAAAAAAAAAAAAGAAAGAAAGAAAGAAAGAAATTTACTGCACTTAGAGATAAATTTTACCATGGAACCCCTCCAACACACACATATAGAAAGTTCACTAAGATAAATCATATTCTCAACCATAAAATAATATGCAAAAATTTACAAAGATTAAAATCTGGAAAAATTACCTGATCACAACAAAATAAAATAAAGAATAAATGGGGTTCAGGACATGCTACCCCAAAATATGGCAATTTAGCATTTAAGAAAACAGCAGAAGCAGGAAGAGCACTCTGAGCTTCTGCTGTTCTCCCCTGAAGCAGGAAGCAGGGCATAAAAGAATTCTGACATTCCTCTAAAGCAAACTCCTTTAAGAACCAAGGTTTGTTTTTTTTGTTTGTTTTTGTTTTGTTTGTTTGTTTTTTTTTTTTTGGTTTGTCTATTTGTTTGTTTTTGTCTCACTCATCTCCTTTAAAAATAATTTACTCTTCCTCTAAAATTGCCTACATTCTCCACTCCCCTTTCTCCTATGAAGACAATAAGTAAGCTTTCATGTTTTGGCCCTGCTTTGAGTTTTGTATTTTGTGGGACTCCCTTGTACTTGCACATAATAAATGTTTGTTCTTTTTTTTTCCTCCTGCTTATCTGTCTGTTTCATAGACTAAAATTATCTAATCATCAGGGGGTGGAAAGAAAGGTTTTATGTGTTTTGGAATTTTCTGGGAATGTTTTTCTTCCTACCTGTTCCAGTCTGCCCATTAAATTCCTTAAAACTGACAAATGACTTTACTCTTCAAAGACTTAAGAAGTGACAATTTTGTAGAAATGATTTAAAGATACTTAGCATATGCAATTTTGTAAACAGCATTTTTCCCTCAAAGTATTGGCTTGCCACTTTTTTCTGTTTCAGATGTTCTCCTACACATATCATCAGAAATATTTATAAAGGTTAATTAGGACACTGGAAATTATAGCAAGTCTTTTAAGTTTTAAAATCAGTAAGTATGTGGCAAAGTTTTCATCTTAGAAAAATATTACTAAATATAGTTAATCAAAATATCAGATAATTTTCAATTCTTATTTTTGAGGAATGATATAATGCAGGAGGTTTTCAAACCTTGTCCTTAAGGGTTCAGTGAATATCTTTCCAGTACACATTCTGTGCTTATAAAAAGCAGTTTTTAAAAATGTGTTTTATATATGTTATTTCTTGGTTATCTTTTATTTAAACAAAGGATTTTTCATATCTATGTTAAGTATTATACAATCTTTTTTTGGTTTCTGCATGTGGAAAAAGGGATACCAACATCCTTGGGTGGTTGTAAAAATGAAATGTGACTATGCATATAAAATGTTTAACATGGTAACATAATCAATGTGACGTACTACTACATTTTAAAAGTTGAAAACCCCTCTACACTAGTATATTACATTGGAAATAATATTTAAATCAAGACTTTATGTTTAGATGATTTAAAATAAAACATACTTCAACTGTTCTTAACTGAAATGTTGATTTAAATTAAAAATGTGTATTAAAAAAAAAACTCACAAATTTCCCAAAGCTTGAGTATCTTAAAAACATGAATTATAATACTCTTACGTAAAATGGAATCAAAGTTAAATATATTAGTTAAGTTTACAGCCCCCAAACCAGCAAGATAGGTTTTTATTTCTAAGTCTTAGAATCAGTGTTATTACCAAGGAATACAGAGTAGTTAATAAATCACAAGATGTGTAAAATTAATGACTCAAAAAATGGCTTAAATCCTCAACTCATTTAAAAAATCTGTCATTAACATGAAAAATGTAAAAACAGTGGATAACTTGGATGTGAAGAAGACCTTGTTGAATTAGTTATTGACAAACAGAAGATAACGAAGTACTTGGTTCATATTGAAATAAATGAAAACAAGCAGGATGCATAACTTGCATTCCAGAGGAAATTAGAAATTCTGCTAACTCTGTTGAGTCATATTTTAAAAGCCAAGGGAACTAGAATGATTTATTAAAATGAAACTGGGTAAAGAGACACGAAACAACTAAAGATTTTTAAAGTTAGTATAATGATGAGGGACTCATATAGCACACATGTTGACCAGTCCAGTGGTAGCTTCTACTAATTTTTGTCTAAAATAATAAATCAAATTAGAAAAAGACAAGCATCTCACAATTTCAAAACCTAAGATTAGAGAAAAATACAATAGCAGAATACACAAAGTGCTGAAATTTAGAGGATACTTAAGCTGTATTTTTAAATATTTACCAAGTTTCACTTCCTGTAAACAAGGCCATCTGAGAACAGGGAAACACTTCCACTCTAACTCCTAATTGTCTTTTCTCTGACTCAGACACACAACGTTAATACCTATAATTACTGTCCCCAAATAACAATTACTAAACAACACAAGTAAATGAAACAAACTAATTAACAAAATCTTAAATATCAGACAGGAGGCACTCAGTTCCATAAACACTATATTTCAGCTTGTGGAAATGCCATTTTTCTCAACCTTTACTTGTCTTTCATTGCATAGAATCTACCAAAGGAATATTATATTCTGGGTGCTCAGCTCTGCACACTAGGTAGGAGTAAATCCTAAAATCAGCATATACTTTTTTAAGTTCTCTACCCCAAGAGTCTCAAAACCTAATTGCACAGCACTGTCACCTTTGAGTCAGGTGCTCAGACAATCAGATGCACCACTGAATCAGAATCTTGAGTGACAAATCCTGTATGTTTTCCTTCTTTCTTTTTCATTTGTTCATTTGTTAGTTCCTTCCTTTTTTCTGGTTTTGTTCATTTGTTTTGTTTTGTTTTGCTTTGTTTTTTCAACATGCCAAGGGATTCTGACGTCCAAGAAAGTTTGGGAGTCCGTTCTCTATCCCTCCACTATGTGTGCACTTTATATTAAATTCTGTACTCCTGAGACATTCTAAAAGACCTTGGATTCAACAACAATCTGCTAATCTCTTTCCTACACTTGCTCACTGTACTAACAAACATGATACTTAGATTTCTGATAAATATCTAAACACTACTGGTAAAAAATAATCCAAAAAAACCCAAACTCATTACTTATTTTGTTTCCCAGCTGCTGGACAATTTTATTTCCTCTTCCTTTTTTAATTTGGGGAAATTTTACCAAACCTTTTCTAGCCTTTTTACTGAGACATAAATGTTAGATAATTCTAGCCGCTAGCCTCTTCTTCAATCTAAAAGAGTTACCGTTATTCTCTCTGATAAATCTATTAAAATTCTACCACTTCTTTTTTTTTCAGACAGCGTCTGGCTCTGTCATGCAGGCTGGAGTGCAGTGGTGCAATCACATCTCAGTGTAGCCTCTACCTCCTGAGCTAAGTGATCCTCCCACTTCTGTCTCCTGAGTAGCTGGGACTACAGGTGTGTGCCACCATGCCTGGCTTTTTTTTGTTGTTGTTTTCTCTTTTGGTAAAGACAGGGTATTGCTGTGTTGCCCACCCTGTTCTCCAACCCCTGGGATCAAACAATTCTCCTGCTTTGGCCTCTCAGAGTGTTAGGATTACAGGTGTAAGCCACTGTGCCTGGTCCCAATTCTTTTTATTTCTAGCATGTTTTTCTCACCAAACAAGCATAGCCTGTTTTTTCTTGTTTTATGTTTCCATACTCCTTCCTGTCTCTAACACCTACAAGAAACCTGAGCTCATCAGTCTGCTATTTAAAATCTTTTAGAACTCATAGTTTTCAGAACACAGTTCAACTTCCTTGTTTCTTAAGATGATAAAGTAAAAAACTAGAGGATTTTTCCTGTCCTAATCAAAACTCTAGAAATTGTTAAGGCAAGAGAGAATTATGGATCAAAGAAACTTACTGAAAAGGTATGAAAAATATTTGGGGAACCTAAAAGCTGGGGTAAACTGCCATGTGCCTTTGTATGATTCTGTTGGGAACTACAGTCTGGGACCAACCAGTGCTGGAGAGTTTAGAGGAAGTAAAGGAGGGAGAGAAAGTTTAAAAATCTTCCATTACCTCTCCCCCTATTGCTGGAGGGAAAGTGGAATGGCCTGTCAGTGCCAGTGAGGTTATATTATGCAAAACATTTTTGTTTTGAAAAAACATTTTGTTTTGAAAAAAACATTTTTCTCCTCTAATCTGAACAGAGAATACAAATTATTTTGAAAACATGCTGACGAATTGACGAGTGCAGCACAGCAACATGGCACAAGTATACATGTATAACAAACCTGCACATTATGCACATGTACCCTAGAACTTAAAGTATAATAATTAAAAAAAAAAAGAAAACATGCAACAGAAACAAAGTTACTGAGGATTTAATAAAATTAGTGTGGGCAGAACAACTGGTTTCCAGGGTTCACTTCTCTACTTCCTGCGTCTTCAACACTCACCACTTCCCCAGTGGCTGGTAGGTTATAAACTGAGGAAACTGCCTCTTCCTGAAGTTACCTATTTCCAGAAGTATAAATTCCTGACTTGAATCACCTGCTGGAATGATGTGGTCATGAAGTGGCCAATGAAGTGGTCACAGTGATAGAAGGCTTGAAATTTTTTTCTCAGTTTGTTTTAAAGGACATCTAGAGAATACAGACACCTTGGTCATCCCTGAAACATTACTTCCAGGAAAAATGGAGCCAGAGATCAAAATGATTAGATACTGAAAGAGTAAAATAAATGTAAAATAAATAGGATACTATGAACAAAATATATCAACTGCAGGAAAATGAATGATATAAATAGAAGTTTTATAAATATACTTTTTAAAATAGCAGAAATAGTGACAGTTTGACTTCCTCTTTACCGATTTGGATGCTCTTTATTTCTTTCTCTTGTCTGATTGCTCTGGCTAGGACTTAGAGTACTGTGTTGAAGAGAAGTGGTGAGAGTGGGCATCCTTGTCTTGTTCCAGTTCTCAGAGGGAATGCTGTCAACTTTTCCCCATTCAGTATTATGTTGATTGTGGGTTTGTCATAGATGGCTTTATACGTTGTGATATGTCCCTTGTATGCCGATTTTGCTGAGAGTTTTAAGCATAAAGTGATGTTGGATTTTGTGCAATGCTTTTTCCACATCTATTGAGATGATCATGTGATTTTTGTTTTTAATTCTGTTGATGTGGTATATCACATATATTGACTACAGAAGTCAAACTGTTGTTGTTTGCTGATGATAGGTTTGTATACCTAGAAAACCCTAAAAATTCCTTCAAAAAGCTCTGAGAATTGATAAATGAATTCAGCAAAGTTTCAGGACACAAAATTAATGTACACAAGGAAGTAACTCACCTACATACCAACAGCAACCAAGCTGAGAATCAAATCAAGAACTCAACCCCTCTACAAAAGGTGCAAAAATAAATAAATAAATAACCCAACAACTTAGAAATATACCTAACCAAGGAGGTGAAGGACCTATACAAGGAAACTACAAAACATTGCTGAAAGAAATCGTAGATGATGCAAGTAAATGGAAACACATCCCATGCTCATGGATGGGTAGAATCAATATTGTGAAAATGACCATACTGCCAAAAGCAATCTACAAGTTCAATGCAATTCCTCATCAAACAATTCCCACCATCGTTCTTCACAGAACTAGAAAACAAAATCCTAAAATTCATAGGGAATTATAAAAGAGTCTGCACAGCCAAAACAAGACTAAGCAAAAAGAAAAAATCTGGAGGCATCACATTACCTAATTTCAGACTCTACTATAGGGCCATAGTCACCAAAACAGCATGGCACTGGTATAACAATAGGCACATAGACCAGTGGAACAGAATAGAGAATCCAGAAATAAAGCCACATACTTACAACCAACTAATCTTTGACAAAGCTGTTTTGGTTAAAAAAAAAAAAAAAAAAAAAAGAAAAGAAAAGAAAAAATATAAAGTGTGGGAAAGGACACCTTATGCAACAAATGGTGTTGGGATAATTGGCAAGTCACATGTGGGAGAATAAAATTGGATCTTCATCTCTCACCTTATACAAAAATCAACTCAAGATGGATCAAGGGCTTAAAACTAAGACATGAAATTATAAAAATTCTAGAAGATAACCACAGAAAAACCCTTCTAGGCATTGGCTTAGGCAAGGATTTAATGACCAAGAACCCAAAAACAAATGTAATAAAAACAAAGAAAATAGCTGGAACTTCATTAAACCAAAGAACTTTTGCATGGCAAAAGGAACAGTCAGCAGAGTAAAGAGACAACCCACAGAGTGTGAGAAAATCTTCACAATCTGTACATCTGGGAAAGGACTAATATCCAGAATCTATTAAACAAATTAGCAAGGAAAAAAAACAAACAATCCCATCAAAAAGTGGGCTAAGGACATGAACAGACAATTCTGAAAAGAAGTTACACAAATGGCCAACCAACATATGAAAAAATACTCAACATCACTCATAATCAGGGAAATGCAAATCAAAACCATAATGTGATAACATCTTACTCCTGCAAGAATGACTGTAATCAAAAAAATCAGAATATAATAGATGTTTGCATGGATGCAGTGAACAGGGAATACTTCTACACTGCTGGTGGAAATTTAAACTGGTACAACCACTATGAAAAACAGTGTAGAGATTCCTTAAAGAACTAAAAGTAGAATACCATATGATCCAGAAATCCCACTACTGGTTATTTACCCAGAGGAAAAGAAATCATTACACTAAAAAGATGCCTGCACACCCATGTTTATAGCAGCACAATTTGCAATTGCAAAAATGTGGAATCAACCCAAATGACTATCAACTGACGAGTGGATAAAGAAACTATGGTAAATATATATGATGGAGTGCTACTCAGTCATAAAAAGGAATGAATTAATGGCATCTGCAGCAACCTGGATGAGACTGGAGACTGCTATTCTAAGCAAGGTAACTCAGGAATGGAAAACCAAACATTGTATGTTCTCTCTCAGAAGTGGCAGCTAAGTTATGAGGATGCAAAGGCATAGGAATGATGCAACGGACTTTGAGGACTCAAGGGGAAAGGGATAGAAGGGGATGAGGGATGAAAGACTACAAATAGGGTGCGGTGTATACTGCTCAGGTGATGGGTGCACCAAAATCTCACAAATCACCACTAAAGACTTACTCATGTAACCTAACACCACCTGTTCCTCAATAACCTATGGAAATACGAAAATAAAATAGTAGAAATATTGCAACATAGCAGAAAGATATAAAAAAGTAACAACTGAAAATATTAGATGTTTAGAAATATAGTTAATGCATACCACAGTATATGTCAATAAATAGTAGCAAGAAATCAATGATTTCAAACCATATATTAATCAATTCTACCTGAAGAAAGAAAAACAAGAGTTGAAAAATAAAAGATAAAAAACATTTTTCTCCTCTAATCTCAACAGAGAATACAAATTATTTTGAAAACATGCTGACGAGTTGATGGGTGCAGCACAGCAACATGGCACAAGTATACATATGTAACAAACTTGCACGTTATGCACATGTACCCTAGAACTTAAAGTATAATAATTAAAAAAAAAAGAAAACATGCAGAAATTTTAAAAATAGGACTTTTATTATACAACAAAAATAGTAACAATTAATTCTAAAAGATGAATGGTACCAGAGCATTTTTAGCATAATACAATCATATTAGATGTTAAGAAATAAAGGAAAGCTAAACATATTCTCATGTTTAAAATTAAATAACATATAACTAAATAAACTTTGATTTCTAAAGGAAGTTCTAACATAGATCATATAACACTTCTAAATAATAGTCAATAAAAATATTCCAATGATAATTTGTAGGGAACAATAAAGGCAATTCTTAGAAGAAATAGCATAGCTTTAAATGGATTTATCAGAAACAATAAAAGTTACAAGCAAATCAATTAAGTATATCAGCTTAGCATTTAACTCAAGAATTCAGATAAAGAACAAAACAAACAGATTAAGGGAATAACAAAATAACGTGAAATTTAGTAAAACAGAGGATAAAATCAGTGGTGAAGAAAATTTTAAAACAAACAGAACAACTATTTTTTGGGGAAAAAAAAAAGCATCAGACTTTCGGCAACAATGATCAACGAAAAACACACACAATATAAAAATGAACAAAATGTAGAATAAAAAAGGTTGACAGTATAGAAACAAGGAAGATGTCAAATAAATATGTTTTAAAAATGACAACATAGATGAAACAGGATATTGTATAATAAAGATGCTCAATTCATCATATGTAAATTATTAGAGATGTAAGTATAAAAGGAATTTGAATAATTCTAGTAACACTCTTGCAGATTTTTCTTTCTTTTTTTTTTTTTTTTTCAATTGAGACGGTCTCAGTCTGTCGCCCAGGTTGGAGTGCATTGGCACAATCTCAGCTCACTGCAACCTCTGCCTAACAGCTTCAAGTGATTATCTTGCCTCAGCCTCCTGACTAGCTGGGATTACAGGCGTGTGCCACCACACTTGGCTAATTTTTGTATTTTTAGTAGAGACGAGGTTTGGCTATATTGGCCAGACTGGTCTCCAACTCCTGACCTCAAGTGATACGCCTGCCTCGGCCTCCCAAAGTGCTATGATTACAGGTGTGAGCCACCGTACCTGGCCTCTTTGAAGGTTTTTACTGAGTGTGTTCTAACAATCATTTCCAGTGAACAGTTAATAGCCAGCCACCTTGTATATTTCATTGCAGAGTAAAGAAAAAGTGGCACAAATAATTAATGGTAACTTTTACCTATAATATTACATGCAAAACCTTAAATACTAAAAAATATTAAATAACATCTCTTGATAAACAGAAAACATTCCTCATTTTTTGGAACAACAAGCAGACTTAAACCTTCAAAAGCCTATCAATGTAATACTACTCACCACAAGATATTCAAAGGAAAGAAATACGGTGATCATCTCAATTATCAGAAAAAGCATTTGGTAAAATTCAATTACGATGAATTTCTTTAAAAAGTCAGAAAAGCAGAGCTAACCCTTAACTTAGTTAAATTTGTACTTCTCAAAACAACTGAGAAGTTTGTAAAGTTCAGCTATGCCTATATTCATAGAAATAAAAGAAAGATTCTAATAACTACCACTAGTCCTAGTATTAAACCTAGGACTAAAAGTTCTGGCCAATGTTACAATGTAAAGTGGTGAAAAATTAAAAAGATAAGATAAAACTATTCTTAAGATGATATGAATATATTCATAGAGATACCTCTGGAAACAATCCATAAACTATTATAAACGATAAGCAAAGTTTCGCAAAGTTACTGTGTATAAGAGCTACTTATTAATCTCATTAGCATTTTCCTAAATAAAAAAAATAATCATAGACTGTAACAAATATTAAGGTGCCATTCAAATAACAGAAATAGTAAGTAAAACATCAAATTTAGTATAAAGCATACAGCAATGAAAAACATAAAGATACAAGACTTATGGACAGAATTTGAAAATTTTAACACAGGTCTTGGAAAATGTTTCTTACTCTAGGGTGATAAGAATTAGTTTTACAAATATATCAATCCTTCTGAGTCTAAATTTTAAAGCAATTTTAATCAAAATGTCAAGAAAATTTTAAGAAATTTTTAAAGAAAATATGTATTTAAAATTTTATATGAAGAAATAATAAACTATACATAGAAAAATAAACTTTGGACAGAAAAGAAAATAAGATTAACTAGACCTCCTTGACATTAAGACATAATGTAAAACCATGTTAATAAAAACAGTACACAGAAACATTTACCAACTGTACATGGAACTTTTGCCAAGTAGTCTATGCTTTCTATAGATAACTTGAAAAATGTTCCATGAACATTTGGTAACATAATGTAAAGATGATACTACAAATCCATATTGATATAATGAATTATCAAGTAGAGAGTATTAAAAAGATATAAAGAAAAATACATAGTTTAGTTATTTGGATTACCAGCTAACAGAATTTATAAAAATGATCAGCAGTTGAATTAAATAGCTCCTTGTAGATTATAAAAACATTAAAGTTCATTATAATAAAAGGAAGATATTTTTGACACAGCGTGTAGAAAAATCTTTTTACCAAAAAACCCATTGCTCAGATCAAAATGAAAACAAAAATAATTAGTTAAAAATTAAATATTTATGTTCAATAAAGAGAAGATACAGAAATAATTAAAATGTAGATAATACAAGGAAACAAAATATTTTAAATGTCTCAAACTAAAATGAGACTAATATTAAAAAAGTATAAAGAAATCCTGCAAATCAACAAGAGTAATCCAGTAGAAAATTGGACAAAGAAAATAAACAATTACTGAATCAAAACCTAAAAAGTGTAAACTCATTGTAAACAGATTACTAATGCAAAATAAACTAAAAATGAGATTGCATCTTGCAGCCAGTATCCAGGAATATATGTGAAAGCAGTAACTCCAAGCAGTGGTGGCGTTATGAGAATGGGGAAACATCCATGTACTCATACACCTATGGTTGAGTGTAACTTGGTGTAACCATTCAACATAATTGTCTGGCAGTATTTAATTAAACTATTATGTATGTATACCCTATAATCTAGAAGACCTGGTTCTCCTTAGCTGTTGTAATCCTTGTTGGCCAAGACCAAACATAGTCTCATATAAGTCTATATAAGTCTGTTAAGGGACATGAGAATTATATGTTTACCTAAGCATTGCTATGGATATCAGGAGTTGAAGATGATCAGGTTGCCTACCAGTGGAGATGGAGCTAGGTGAAACTTTCCTGATGCACAGAATAGGGTATTATCCAGTAGTCAGAAAGGAAATATTTACTCACAGAAATGTGGATAGATCTTAAAAGCAACTTGGAAGTTGAGTAACAAAAGTTAGCCACAGAGTGAGAAAAAAAAAATATTAATATTTAAATATGTTCATGCCTAACAACAGCACAAAATTTTCACTAATATTCACAAAGATTTATCTCAAGTCCATTTAAATGTTTTCCACTGGGAAGAAAGAAATAGGAGAGGGGAATAGGGGTGCAACACACAACTGCATGAAAATAAATGAATGAATCAGCAACAAGAAAGGGAAACTGCATGGGCTCATCATTATTTGTTTTATTAATCCAGAACTATAATTAGCTTCAATGTTCTGAACCAGGGATATTTTTAAAACTAAGAAAAAAATTCAATTGCTTAAAATTCTTTTTCTAATACCTATATCTTACTTATTTCAAGTTTGCTATACATATTTATACTTGCTTTGTCCATAAACACCAATCAAAGTTCCCAAGTTGTCCTTTATTTTCCTTTTGTGTAAATGAATATGCTCTACCACTGGCTAGGACATATTATCCCCTCACTCAGTCTCTACCTGGCTATCATTTACAATGTTCTTAAAGGTCTCCTCTTGTTTTCTCCCAATTTAAGCTGGATACTATTTATGCATATTGTTATGTTATTGTCTAAGAAGTGGTTCATATACATTGTTAAATACTAGCTTTCTAATAATTCTGCATTGCTACATAACAAATTATCACAAACTTGCAAACTATTACTGATTTAATCACTCACAGTTCTCTACTTCAGAACTCCAGGAATGATATAGGTGGGTTCTTTGCTCAGTGTCTGAAGGGCTGACATCAAGATGTTAAAAAGATTACAATGGTATCTGTAGGCTCTAGGCACAAATCCACTTTGGATGTAATTTTTCTTATTGACAAAATTTAGTTTCTGGTTTTATCTCTGAGGTCCCCGTTTCTTTATTGGCTGTCAGCCAAGGGCTGCTCTCAGCCCCTACAGTCTTCTTGCATTCCTCAATGCATGGCTCCCTAGGTCTTCAATACAGCAACATTTAAGTGAATCCTTCTCATGTAATGAATCTCTGACATCATCTATCTCTGACTACTACAACCTGATTTAAAGTACTGTGTGATTGGGTTGGACAGGCATACCTGGATAATCTCCCTATTTTAAGATAAATCAAATTTTTATCCTAGTTTCGTTGGCACAATATTTTTGCTACATAATGTAATAATCATACGAGTAATAGCTGACCAAATTATCAGGTTTAACCCCCTTTAAAAAGAAGAGAGTACCTAGAAGCAAGTGCCATTGGAAGTCCCCTTAAAATTCTGCCTCCCATAATCTGCCCTGCGGACCCAGTATTCCACATCTGTCCATCATACAAAATACATTGACTCCATCTCTAGGTCTCCAAAAGGTTCCCAATGATAAGATAAGCTCATCTTACTTTGTTTCTGCTGCTATAACAAAATACCTGAGACTGGTTAATTTATAAAAATTTATGTGTATATATATTTATATGAATATATGTATACATTTATATATGTATACATTTATTGGTCACATTCATGAAGGCTGAGAAATCCAAAATCAAGGTGCTAGCAAGTTTAGTGTCTGGTGACAGCACATTCCTCATAGATGGCATTTTCTAGGTGTCCTCAAATGGTGGAAGGTACAAAAAAGGCCAAAGAGAGTTTATTTTTTGCTAAAAGATAAACTCTCTTTTGCCTTTTTTAAACCCCTTTTTGAGAAAGTAATTAATCACTTTCCTAAAGGCCCCACCTCTTAGTATCACCGCAATGGAAGTTAAGTTTCAAACATAAATTTTGAGAGGACACACACTTAGACCATAGTATAGATCAAGTTTAAAATCTATTCCTCTAACTCTAAATCTCATCATTTAGGTCACTTAAATCAGGTTTCTATGAGGCTCTTGGGTGTAATTCATTCTGGAGCACAATTCTTTTACATCTGTGACCTGCAAAATTAGACATAAATTTTCTTCCCTCAAAATTCCAACATAGAATGGTGGGATGGATATATGATAACAGTTATAGATATTTGTTTAAAAAGTGGGAATATGGGAGGTAAAAGAGTTGCCAGTTCAAAGCTGTTTTGTAATCCAGTTAAGAAAACTCCATCAGGATTTCCTCTATAAGGTCTGGAGGACTAGAAAGAATTCTCTGAGACTAAGCCCAAGGTCTGGGTGGGCTTCCTTTTCTACCTCTGGACCCTTAGCTCCATCCTCTGAATTATCCTTTCTTTTTCATGAATAGTAGCACCTGTTTGAACTGAGTAGTTTTTGTTTTTTGGTTTTTTTTTTTTTTTTTTTTTGAGATGCAATCTCTTTTTTTTTTTTTTTTTAATTTACTTATTATTATTATACTTTAAGTTGTAGGGTACATGTGCATAACGTGCAGGTTTGTTACATATGTATACTTGTGCCATGTTGCTGTGCTGCACCCATCAACTCGTCATTTACATCAGGTATAACTCCCAATGCAATCCCTCCCTCCTCCCCCCTCCCCATGATAGGCCCCGGTGTGTGATGTTCCCCTTCCTGAGTCCAAGTGATCTCATTGTTCAGTTCCAACCTATGAGTGAGAACATGCGGTGTTTGGTTTTCTGTTCTTGTGATAGTTTGCTGAGAATGATGGTTTCCAGCTGCATCCATGTCCCTACAAAGGACACAAACTCATCCTTTTTGATGGCTGCATAGTATTCCATGGTGTATATGTGCCACATTTTCTTAATCCAATCTGTCACTGATGGACATTTGGGTTGATTCCAAGTCTTTGCTATTGTGAATAGTGCTGCAATAAACATACGTGTGCATGTGTCTTTAGAGCAGCATAATTTATAATCCTTTGGGTATATACCCAGTAATGGGATGGCTGGGTCATATGGTACATCTAGTTCTAGATCTTTGAGGAATCACCATACTGTTTTCCATAATGGTTGAACTAGTTTACAATCCCACCAACAGTGTAAAAGTGTTCCTATTTCTCCACATCCTCTCCAGCACCTGTTGTTTCCTGACTTTTTAATGATCGCCCTTCTAACTGGTGTGAGATGGTATCTCATTGTGGTTTTGATTTGCATTTCTCTGATGGCCAGTGATGATGAGCATTTTTTCATGTGTCTGTTGGCTGTATGAATGTCTTCTTTTGAGAAATGTCTGTTCATATCCTTTGCCCACTTTTTGATGGGGTTGTTTGTTTTTTTCTTGTAAATTTGTTTGAGTTCTTTGTAGGTTCTGGATGTTAGCCCTTTGTCAGATGAGTAGATTGCAAAAATTTTCTCCCATTCTGTAGGTTGCCTGTTCACTCTGATGGTAGTGTCTTTTGCTGTGCAGAAGCTCTTTAGTTTAATGAGATCCCATTTGTCAATTTTGGCTTTTGCTGTCGTTGCTTTTGGTGTTTTAGACATGAAGTCTTTGCCCATGCCTATGTCCTGAATGGTACTACCTAGGTTTTCCTCTAGGATTTTTATGGTATTAGGTCTAACATTTAAGTCTCTAATCCATCTTGAATTAATTTTCGTATAAGGAGTAAGGAAAGGATCCAGTTTCAGCTTTCTACTTATGGCTAGCCAATTTTCCCAGCACCATTTATTAAATAGGGAATCCTTTCCCCATTTCTTGTTTCTCTCAGGTTTGTCAAAGATCAGATGGCTGTAGATGTGTGGTATTATTTCTGAGGACTCTGTTCCCTTCCATTGGTCTAAATCTCTGATTTGGTACCAGTACCATGCTGTTTTGGTTACTGTAGCCTTGTAGTATAGTTTGAAGTCAGGTAGTATGATGCCTCCAGCTTTATTCTTTTGACTTAGGATTGTCTTGGAGACGCGGGCTCTTTTTTGGTTCCATATGAACTTTAAAGCAGTTTTTTCCAATTCTGTGAAGAAACTCATTGGTAGCTTGATGGGGATGGCATTGAATGTGTAAATTACCTTCGGCAGTATGGCCATTTTCACGATATTGATTCTTCCTATCCATGAGCATGGTATGTTCTTCCATTTGTTTGTGTCCTCTTTTATTTCACTGAGCAGTGGTTTGTAGTTCTCCTTGAAGAGGTCCTTTACATCCCTTGTAAGTTGGATTCCTAGGTATTTTATTCTCTTTGAAGCAATTGTGAATGGAAATTCATTCCTGATTTGGCTCTCTGTTTGTCTGTTACTGGTGTATAAGAATGCTTGTGATTTTTGCACGTTAATTTTGTATCCTGAGACTTTGCTGAAGTTGCTTATCAGCTTAAGGAGATTTTGGGCTGAGACAATGGGGTTTTCTAAATATACAATCATGTCATCTGCAAACAGGGACAACAATCTCACTCTGCGGCCCAGGCTGGAGTTCAGTGGCGCAATATGGGCTCACTGCAAGCTCCGCCTCCCGGGTTCCTGCCATTCTCCTGCCTCAGGCTCCCGAGTACCTGGGACTACAGGCACCCATCACCATGCCCAGCTAATTTTTTGTTGTTGTTGTTGTTTGTTTGTTTGTTTTTAGTAGACCCGGTGTTTCACCGTGTTAGCCAGGATGATGTCGATCTCCCGACCTTGTTATCCACCCGCCTCGGCCTCCCAAAAGAACTGAGTAGTTTCATAAGCCTATTTCTTACCAGTAAGTTATTGGGGCTGGATAGCTTCCTTTACTTTTATACTCTATTTAACTTTTATTCCAGACTGGCAGTGTTTCTGCTGAAAAAAGTTTTACAAAACTTTTCAGGTTATTTGTAAACTACACCAAACTTCAGTCTATTCCGCAAAAGTAATACCCATTAAATCTTTTGGAGACAAGCTTGACCTCCTGGCTGAGATGGCTATGAGGCAATAACCTTAAGCATCTTGAAGGTCGTCTAGTTTGATAGAGAAGTTCTGTAAAGCACCATCTTACTTTTTGTGACTGTGTGCACTGACCTTATCATCTTCCCCCGTTTTCAGCAAAATTTTGTATAGTCACACATTTAGCTATCTCTCTATTTATATTAAAAAGCAACCAATTAATTTTAATATTTTGCCATGTGGACTGAGAATTTTCTAAGTCATCACATATTGATTCATTTTTAACAGTTCTTCCTTCTACTTATCCCTATTTTAAAAGTTATTTTACTATCAGCACACTGGAAAAAATCAGGCCACAGCCCTAACACTTTAGTTAGAAATCTCCTTAGTTTAATAATCACATGTATCACAAATTTGGCTCTCCACATAGAAGACAATTTTGCTGCACTTTCTATTATTACTTCCTGTCTATATCTTCACTGGCAGAGTCTTTAAAATACATAAACCTATTGAAAGTTTGTTCAAGGCAATCAAGGTTTTTTTCATGTTTCTCAAAATTTTTTGAGTCCCTACCCACTACCCAATTCCAAAGCCTTGGTTAAATATGCCAAAACCCATTTTTCATATAACAGAATTGTGAAAGAGATATCTCTCAGGGATATTCACAGGTTATTCTCAGAAATAATACAAGGATGTTCGTCTTTGACATTTATCTTAGATTACTACCTATTTTAGCTCCCAAAAGTATTATAATAGAAACTGTCTTCTGTCTCACCCCATCATTTCTTTTCCAAGCATTACATTCCAAAATCTTTTTTCTTATTATAAGACAACTACATTGTTTTTTTCTTGCTTCCTCAATTTAAAAAAAAATTAGAGTTGTTTCTTCTTTTACTATATGCAGTCTTAACCTTTTTTATACCCTCCCCAAATTATTTTTTCCCATTTCATTTAAAATCTGTAAGTGCCACATGCTACAAATTCAAGTGTTTTAATATGATTATATTCAAGTATTTTGATTCAAATATTTTGTATTAAAATACTTCCCTACACCAGATTTTCTAAGTCCTTTTTTTGTTAACCTTAATTTGTTATTTAATCCTAATTTTTTCCTAGTATATTGATGTACTCTATTGAGTAGCCATCTTTTCCAGGAGTCCCCTGCTCCAATATGGGCTAATTGATATCTAGGCTTCCTTCGATGCAAAGCTGGCTTCCCTGAATCGTTATTTTTTGTTTTCTGGATCACACATTTTAGTCTCTTTATTTTGATGTTTTCCCTGGCTTGTACACTCTTTACTTACCTTTCATTCCAGGCTGGCAGTTTTTCGAATGACAAAAATTTTACTAAAACTTTGAAAGCTACATTTAGCCTTTTTATTTTACTGGAGTAGTTCTACTATATTTCAATGTGTCACCTCCCAAATGTAGGTGTTGACAATGAGATGATATTAAGAGGTGGAGTCTTTAAAGGTGATTAGTCTGCGAGGGCTCCTCCTATATTAATGGGATGAAAGCCTTTATATAAGAGTTTTCATGTAGCGTTTGACTAGGTAGAACTTCTCTTCTGCCATTTGAAGACACAACATTTATCCCTTTTGCCTTTGCGCCTTCCACCATGTGAGGATGCAGCCAGAAGGACTTTGCCAGACACCAGGCACCAGCACCTTATTCTTGAACTTCCCAGTCTCTAAACTACGAGAAATAAATTTCTGTTCTTATTAGATTACCCAGTCTCTGGTATTCTGTTATGGAGGCATGAATTGGACCAAGATTACATCACAAGAAGGGATGGATGATAAATAGTCTTAGTCTTTACATTTATGAAAATGCTTTAACTATATCCTCAAAATTTGCTTACAGTTTTTCTAGATACAGAAATATAGGATGAAAATTATTATCCTATAGAAATGTAGAAGTTTGATTTTGTTGTCAGCTAATATCCAGTGTTACTATTGACCAATCTGATGTCACCTGATCATTGTTTTATTTTATTTGACCTATTTCTTTTACTCTGGAAGTTTTTATGGCAATTCCTTAACTCTGGTATCATTATTTTTTTCATGGGTTTTGTTATTCTTTCATTGTACTGAGCATTCAAAGGAACATTTAATCACCCCAACTATAATACAAATGAAGAAAGTTTTATGCTGGACAAGACCATTAGTAGCAAAGTTCACACTCAAAAAACCTTAATTGAGCACTTAGTACTGTACTTTATTCAATCACTGGAAGTTTAGGTGAAGGCAAATGAACAGGCTTATGAAATAAAAATCTAGAAATTAAAAATGCTTAGAATATTGCAAATGTAAGGTTACCATTTAAAGACTCACTTATAAAAGCAGAAATGAAATGTATAAAAAGTTACATCTTAATTCATAACATTTAGTAGAGAAAAAGTAATCGGTCTTCTTGGCAAATTCCTTTAGTTCCTAGAAAAGTTATATCTGTGCAAACAGATAGATGGAATTCATAAAGATTGGAAAAATATAATAAAGACTAAGTGGAGTTGATTTATTAGAAAATATTAGGAGATCTGAATATATGTGTTTGGCTGAGAAATAGCTAAGAAGATAAGAGATGCATTAAGCTGCAGGTGAGCTAACAGGAAAATTAAGAGAAAAAAGCAATTTCTTGGATCTGTTACAAAGAATTACAATTTGTTTTAATGGAATTGAGTAAAATATTAATGTAAAGCTTAATATTTCACATAATATATTTTGGGATTTGTAACCATTATGGAGTTTAAAATGATCATTCCTCCATTAATAAAATGTTAGCATCAATCTGAATTCCTCGAATTCTCTCAAGTAAACATAATTAAAATGACTATCATAAAATATTTAATTTTTTTCTTCCAACTTTATCCAATCAAGAATTATGTGATGTGTGTATGTGTGTGTATTGGGGACAGAGGGAGGTGGGGCAGGGAAGGGCAGAAGGGGAATACAAGGAGGAGTTTAATTTTATCTAAATTACAAAGCATACCAGTCCTCTCTCTTCATTTAGGCAGAACTTATGATCATATTTATGGAGTTTCCTCTAACCAAATAGAATGCACTTTCTGGAAATCACTGCAGTGGCATCATAATTTTCTATCTTAAAATATTAAACTCAGTAGCTCTTAGCAGGACCACAAAGTCAGAAAAATAAACCAATGTGATACACACAAAAAAATGATGAAATCCAAGAAAACTGTGTCAGGTCCCAAAAGATAAAATAATTTTTACTTTCTTCTGTGAACCACACATTGTACAAAGAGTTCTTTACAAAAATTACTTTTATATCTTTTCCATTTTGTGTAACAAATACATATAATTGAATAAACAGATACTTGTAAAGTATACTTGATGTCTGTCTCATTTCTCAACCTTGAGAACAATATTGACTTTCCCTTCAGGACACAGGCGTTTCATTCATTCAGCAAATATGTGTCGAGTGTTCATTCTAGGCATGAAATTTTGGGGGCCCTCTAGCAGGGAAAATAGAAAATGATCCTGTGAACAAATGAAGAAATATGCTTGCAGATGGCAGTTTAGTGTTCTGAAGGAAAACAGGATGATGTTATATAAAGTAAATACAGTAGATTGGAAAAGGAAGGAACTTTAGACTTTATAAAGTTTAACTTTTCAAGAAATGCCTCTGAATTCACAAGGAAAGATGTGAATCTTGAAGCATTTCTTTTCAGGTAGAGACCTATTCCATTCTTTTTTTTTTTTTTTTTTTTTTTTTTTTGAGACGGAGTCTCGCTCTGTCGCCCAGGCTGGAGTGCAGTGGCCGGATCTCAGCTCACTGCAAGCTCCGCCTCCCAGGTTCACGCCATTCTCCTGCCTCAGCCTCCGAGTAGCTGGGACTACAGGCGCCCGCCACCACGCCCGGCTAGTTTTTTGTATTTTTTAGTAGAGACGGGGTTTCACCGTGTTAGCCAGGATGGTCTCGGTCTCCTGACCTCGTGATCCACCTGTCTCGGCCTCCCAAAGTGCTGGGATTACAGGCTTGAGCCACGGCGCCCGGCCTATTATCCATTCTTTTATGAAGCGATACTAATGCTCATATTTTACAATTATACATCTATTATATATTTTCTGCTAGTATTTAATTAGTTAAAAACTATTCATAGCTTTCTATAATATAACATTATTCTTAATGCACTTGAAATCATTTATTGAAAATAGAACCTTGATTGCATACTACCAATTATATTACAGTAATTTACAAATGAAAATTGAGTCTTGGTTTACATAATTTAGTCACAGTCATCGATGTAGTACTGTATTTGATTCAGCCCTCATTTGACCCCAGGGCAGTCTGTCTACCATGTCAATGTATTATCTATAGGAATTCTATTTTATTTTACTTTTAAGCAGAAAATATAGCATTGGAATTTAGTTTGAACTTGGATATCATTTCTACTGGATTCTGTCTCCCTTGCAAAAAAAAGAACAAAACAAAGTTACAGGTGATATTTATGAAACCAGAGTTTAAATTATAATCTGAAAATAAGTTAATAGATAGGACATTGAATTATGATATTTGCATACATTTCATATTTTAATGTCTATGGAAGAAGAGAATGAGCAGAAGTCAGGTTATACTAGCCTTTATAAAATATCTGGAAAGAAAAATTTGTTGATAGAATTGAGTAGTTAGGCAATATTTGTGCCTTCAGTTGAATCATGGGAAAACTAATCTTTTGAGTTCTGGAGTTCTGTATTGATCACCTGGAACCCAAGAAAAATTATGAAAGCACCATTTACATGTGAAATAGGAAGTCGGAAAACCATACTAAGTGGGTGCCATGAAAATGAGGTGATCATTAGATCAAGGACAACCTTTTATTTATCTAAGGGAATTAGGGCCAAGTGTTTTATTGACTTTTGAGTAAGATTAAATCTATTGGAAACCTACTGTCTAACTATTCAGTTTTGTTTTAAAGACAGACATAGATATACTAGATAGATACATAGATCAATAGAGAGATAACTATACATTTACCATATGGCATATATAATTGGTGTTTCACTAATTAATTTTACTATATGTGCAACAAATGATTAATAAATACAAATATGAATTTATTGTAAATGAGTAAATCATTACCAGCATTTATGTCAACTGGCATTAAATGCAGTGATGGTATCAAGATTAATATTAGTAGCTTTATAAATAAGGATCTAAAATTTTTGATAATTTGAGACACTGTCAAAAGCACTCTTTCTCTGACTCTGAAATGGATTTATAAGTTATTTCACAAAAACAAAACCCAAAAGCTCTGATTCCCTCAGAAGTAAAATTCTTGAATTTGAATAAAATTATTTTCCCAATTAGTTTATTTTAAAAACACTACAGGTCATTTGATACAAAATGTTTTTGAGAAAAATGTTTATGGTAAGGCCTTGGTTGAATCAATATCAATATATGAGCCTCATATAGTCTCTAGTTCCATGCAAAGGAAACATGGGTTCTTCAGAGACCATTACACTCTCTCTACTTGACTGGAGTTCTGCATAACTGAGAGCTTGTGATGACAATACAAGGAATTTGAGGGGGAGAGAACATAAATACCTTGGAATTGTAAAATAAAAATAAAACAAGTAAAAATAAAGTCAAATATACAAAACTCGAGGAAATACAATGCAATAATATTTGTGTTAAATTTTTTTTTTCTATTTATTTATTTATTTATTTATTTATTCATTCATTCATTCATTTATTTATTTTTTGAGGTGGAGTTTCACTCTTATTGCCCAGGCTGGAGCATAATGGTGCGATCTAGGCTCACTGCAACCTCCGCCTCCTGGGTTCAAGTGATTCTCCTGCTTCAGCCTCCCAAGTAGCTGGGATCAAAGGCATGCACAACCACACCCCGCTAATTTGTATTAAAGTTGCAATGAATTTAAACTATCTTTGAAAACAAAACAAAACTTTTTTGTCCTCTCAATTTGTTAACTAATTGAAGAAGCCCATAACTATCCTGTGGTGGAGGGCAGGTTCCTGAAATTCTAGTCTCTTCGTAAATAACCCTGTTAACCTTTTCTTTTTCCCATAAGTTTCTTTCTTTGTTTTCTTAAACCTTGGCTCACAAAAACTCTTGTCTGTCTGGAGACTCTTCAGATGAGGACTTTCTCCCAACATCAAGATGAAGATTGTGAGCTAGGCCACGTCATAAAGAGTTGCTCTGGTTCAGAAACTGAGCATTTTCTAAATGCTGTTTTACTATTACTAAAACATTACTCTTGCAAACTTTTATTTTAAAACCGTCATATCTGAGTGGTTCATGTTATTACATGTCACCATTTTTGTCATTTGCAGTTATCAAATTCTGATTTAATACCTTAATTTAGTCCAGATTTTAGAACTCACTTTATAGTCATTTTTCTCTCTGTAGCTCTATGTAGCTGATTTATTCAACTATATAGTCTAATAGATCTTTGATTATTTTAATGTCAATGACCTTAACATCACTACAACTACCAAAATACTATAACACTTTGGAGCTCATAGAAATGTTAAACTATGAGATCTACCTCTTCAAACACAGCCTTCTCTCTTTTAATTGATCACATTTCTATAATAATCTGTTTTCATCCCCAACCTATCACTTTTTTTTCTTGTTTTGCTTCTTTTCTTACACTCTGTACACCTTATTATTCATTAGTGTAAACATGTAACAAATAAACAGTTATAAATAATAACAGTAAGATCAGTGAACATTGAATTATGATCTCTGTCAGCTGTATTTACTCTCCCACTTCCATCACTGGCATTTCTATATTCCTTGCTTTGGCCAATGGAAAGTAAAGTAGCAAAAAATGTCACGTCCTAGCGAAAGGCCTTAGAGGCATTGCATATTTTTACTTAAGTTCTCTCTTTGTGAGAACCGCATGTCTCAGATAGTGGTCATTTCTTTAGCCTGAGTTCTGGACTAAAAATCTAGGTAAAAGGGATCTGAAGCTAACTCCAGACTGAAATCAAACCCAGCAGAAACTAGCCAAGACAAGTAGATCTGAGTGGTACAGACTTCTAGCCAACCTACAGGTCCATAATGAATGTTTTTTATTGTAAGCCACTGAGAGTTAGAGTTGTTACCACAGCAAAGTATATTGTATTAATAGACTTTCTCTACATTTTACAAATGAGAAAATTAGCACTTAGAGTGGTTAAATAATTTGTCAATGTTACAAAATTTTTAAATGCCAAAATTTAAATCAAAAATCTAACTTTTAAATAAGCCATTCCAAGATGGCCAAATAGGAACAGTTCTGGCCTGCAGCTCCCGGTGTGATTGATGCAGAAGACAGGTGATTTCTGCATTTCCAACTGAGATACCTGGTTCATCTCACTGCTAGTCTGAGATCAAACTGCCAGGCTTCAAGCCTGGTGGAGGGACGTCCACCGTTGCTGAGGCTCTAGTACGTAAACAAAGCAGCCAGGAAGCTTGAACTGGGGGGAGCACACCACAGCTCAACTAGGCTTACCTGCTTCTGTAGACTCCACTTTTGGGGGCAGGGCAGAGCTGAATAAAAGGCAGCAGAAACTTCTGCAGACTTAAACATCTCTGTCTGACAGCTCTGAAGAGAGCAGTTGTTCTCCCAGCATGGTGTTTGAGCTCTGAGAACGGACAAACCTCCTCCTCAAATGGGTCCCTGACCCCCATGTAGCCTATCTTGGAGACACCTCCCAGTAGGGGCCGATTGAACCCTCAACAGCCAGTGCCCCTCTGAGACGAAGCTTCCAGAGGAAGGATCAGGCAGCAATATTTGCTGTTCTGCAATATTTGCTGTTCTGCAGCCTCCACTGGTGATACCCAGGCAAACAGCATCTGGAATGGACCTCCAGCAAACTCCAGCAGACCTGCAGCTGAAGGACCTGACTGTTAGAAAGAAAACTAACAAACAGAAAGGAATAGCATCAACACCAACAAAATGAACATCCACACCAAAACCCCATCTATAGGTCACCATCATCAAAGACCAAAGACAGATAAAACCACAAAGATGGGGAGAAACCAGAGTAGAGAAGCTAAAAATTCTAAAAATCACAGTGCCCTTTCCACTCCAAAAGATTGCAGCTCCTTGCCAGCAATGGAATAAAGCAGGACGGAGATGACTTTCACAAGTTGACAGAAGTAGGCTTCAGAAAGTCAGTAATAACAAACTTCTCCAAGCTAAAGGAGGATGTTTGAACCCATCACAAGGAAGCTAAAAACCTTGAAAAAAGATTAGATGAATGGCTAACTAGAATAAGCAGTGTAGATATGACCTAAATGACCTGATGGAGCTGAAAATCATGGGACAAGAACTACATGATGCATGCACAAGCTTCTGGAGTTGATTCCATCAAGTGGAAGAAAGGATATCAGTGACTGAAGATCAATGAAATGAAATGAGAAAAGAAGTTTAGAGAAAAAAGAGTAAAATGAAACAAAAAAATACTCCAAGAAATATGGGACTATGTGAAAAGACCAAATCTGTGTTTGCGTGATGTACCTGAAAGTGACAGGGAGAATGGAACCAAGCTGGAAAACACTTTTCAGGATATTATCCAGGAGAACTTCCCCAAACTAGCAAGGCAGGCCAACATTCAAAGTCCAGAAATACAGAGAACACCATAAAGATACTCCTCAAGAAGAGCAACAGCAAGACACATAATTGTCAGATTCACCAAGATTGAAATGAAGGAAAAAATTTAAGGGCAGCCAGAGACAAAGGTCAGGTTACCCACAAAGGGAAGCCCATCAGACTAACAGCAGATCTCTCAGCAGAAATCCTACAAGCCAGAAGATAGTGGGGGCCAATATTCAAAATTCTTAAAGAAAATAATTTTCAACCCAGAATTTCATATCCAGCCAAATGAAGCTTCAAAAGTGAAGGAGAAATAAAATCATGTACAGACAAGCAAATGCTGAGAGATTTTGTCAACACCAGACCTGCCTTACAAGAGCTCCTGAAGGAAACTGTAAACATGGAAAGGAAAAACCGGGACCAGCCACTGCAAAAACATGCCAAATTGTAAAGACCATCAATGCTAGGAAGAAACTGCATCAACTAACAGGCAAAATAAGCAGCTAACATCATAATGACAGGATCAAATTCACACATAACAATATTAACCTTAAATGTAAATGGACTAAATGACCCATTTAAAAGACAAAGACTGGCAAATTGGATAAAGAGTCAAGACCCATCAGTGTGCTGTATTCAGAAGACCCATCTCACATGCAGAGACATACATAGGCTCAAAACAAAAGGATGGAGGAAGATCTACCAAGCAAATTGAAAGCAAAAAAATCCAAGGGTTGCAATCCTAGTCTCTGATAAAACAGACTTTAAACTTACAAAGATCAAAAGAGACAAAGAAGGCCATTACATAATGGTTAAGGGGATCAATTCAACAAGAAGTGCTAACTATCTTAAATATATATATGCACCAAATACAGGAGCAACCAGATTCATAAAGCAAGTCCTGAGAGACCTAAAAAGAGACTTAGACTGCCACACAGTAATAATGGGAGATTTAACAACCCACTGTCAATATTAGACAGATAATCTAGACAGAAGGTTAACAAGGATATCCAGGACTTGAACTCAGCTCTGCACCAAGCAGACCTATTAGACATCTACAGAACTGCCCGCCCCAAGTCAACAGAATATACATTCTTCTCAGCACTACATCATACTTATTCCAAAATTGGCCACATAGTTGAAAGTAAAGCCTCTCAGCAAATGTAAAAGGACAGAAATCACAAGAGTCTCTCAGACCACAGTGCAATCAAATTGGAACTCAGGATTAAGAAACTCATTTAAATTTGCACAACTGCATGGAAATTGAACAAACGGCTTCTGAATAACTATTGAGTAAATAATGAAATAAAGACAGAAATAAAGATGTTCTTTGAAACCAATGAGAAAAAAGACACAACATACCAGAATCTCTGGGACACATTTAAAGCAGTGTGTAGAAGGAAATTTATAGCACTAAATGCCCACAAGAGAAAGCAGGAAAGATCTAAAATCGATACCCTAATATCACAATTAAAAGATTTAGAGAAGCAAGAGCAAACAAATTCAAAAGCTAGCAGAAGGAAGAAATAACTAAGATCAGAGCAGAACTAAAGGAGACGGAGAAACAAAATACCTTTCAAAAAATCAATGAATCCAAGAGTTGATTTTCTGAAAAGATAAACAAAATAGACTGCTAGCAAGACTAATAAAGAAGAAAAGAGAGAAGAATCAAATAGATGCAATAAAAAATGATAAAGGAGATATCACCACTGCTCCCACAGAAATATAAACTACCATAAGAGAATACTATAAACACCTCAACACAAATAAACTAGAAAATCTAGTAGAAATGAATAAAGTCCTGGACACATACACCATCCCAAGACTAAACCAGGAAAAAAGTTGAATGCCTGAACAGACCAATAACAGGCTCTGAAATTGAGGCAATAATTAACAGTCTACCAACCAAAAAAAAGTCCAGGACCAGACAGATCCACAGCTGAATTCTGCCAGAGGTACAAAGAGGAGCGGATTTCATTCCCTCTGAAAATATTCCAATCAATAGAAAAAGGGGGAATCCTCCCTAACTCGTTTATGAGGCCAGCATCATCTTGATACCAAAGCCTGGCGGAGACACACCAAAAAAAGAGAATTTTAGACAAACATCTCTGATGAACATCGATGTGAAAATCCTCAATAAAATACTGGCAAACTGAATCCAGCAGCACATCAAAAACTTACCCACCACTATCAAGTTGCTTTCATCCCTGGGATGCAAGGCTGGTTCATCATATGCAAATCAATAACCATAATCCATCATATAAACAGAACCAAAGATAAAAGCCACATGATTATCTCAATAGATGCAGAAAAGGCCTTCGACAAAATTCAACAGCCCTTCATGCTAAAAATTCTCAATAAACTAGGGATTAATGGAACATATCTCAAAATAAAAAGAGCTATTTATGACAAACTCACAGCCAGTATCATACTGAATGGGCAAAAACTGGAAGCATTCTCTTTGAAAGCTGGCACAAGACAGGAATGCCCTCTGTCTCCACTTCTATTCAACATAGTGTTGGAAGGTATGGCCAGGGCAATCAGGCAAGAGAAAGAAATAAAAGGTAATCAATTAGGAAAAAAGGATGTAAAATTGTCCCTGTTTGCAGATGACGTGATTGTGATTTAGAAAACCCCATTGTCTCAGCCCAAAATCTCTTTACAGTGATAATCAACTTCATCAAATTCTCAGGATACAAAATCAATGTGCAAAAATTACAAGCATTCTTATACACCAATTACAGATAAGCAGGGAGACAAATCATGAGTGAACTCCCATTCACAATTGCTTCAAACAGAATAAAATACCTAGGAATCCAACTTATAAGGGATGTGAAGGACCTCATCAAGGAGAACTGCAAACCACTGCTCAAGAAACAAAAGAAGACACGGACAAATGGAAGAACATTCCATGATCATGGATAGGAATAATAAATATTGTGAAAATGGCCATACTGCCCAAGGTAATTTATAGATTCATTGCCATCCCCATCAAGCTACGAATGACTTTCTTCACAGAATTGGAAAAAAACTACTTTAAAGTTCATATGGAACCAAAAAAGCGAGCCCACATTGCCAAGACAATCCTAAGCCAAAAGAACAAAACTGGAGGCATCATGCTACCTGACTTCAAACTATATTACAAGGCTACAGTAACCAAAGCAGCATGGTACTGGTACCAAAACAGAAATATAGACCAATGGAACAGAACAGAGACCTCAGAAATAACACCACATTTCTACAACCATTGGATCTTTGACAAATCTGACAAAAACAAGAAATGGGGAAAGGATTCCTTATTTAATAAATGGTGCTGGGAAAACTGGCTAGCCATATGTAGAAAGCTGAAACTGGATCCCTTCCTTACACCTTATACAAAAACTAATTCAAGATGGATTACAGATTTAAATGTCAGACCTAAAACCATAAAAACCCTAGAAGAAAACCTAGGCAATACCCTTGAAGACATAGTCATGGGCAAGGTACTCCATGACTAAAACACCAAAAGCAATGACAACAAAAACCAAAATAGACAAATGGGATCTAATTAAACCAAAGAGCTTCTTCTCAGCAAAAGAAACTACCATCACAGTGAACAGGAAAACTACAGAATGGGAGAAAATGTTTGCAATCTACCCATCTGACAAAGGGCTAATATCCAGAATCTTCAAATAAATTAAACAAATTTACAAGAAAAAATCAAACAACCCCATCAAAAAGTGGGTGAAGGATATGAACAGACACTTTTCAAAAGAAGACATTGATACAGCCAACAGACACATGAAAAAAATATTCATCATCACTGGTCATCAGAGAAATGCAAATTAAAATCACAATGAGATACCATCTCACACCAGTTAGAACAGTGATCATTAAAAAGTCAGGAAAGAACACGTGCTGGAGAGGATGTGGAGAAATAGGAATGCTTTTACACTGTTGGTGGGAGTGTAAACTAGTTCAACCATTGTGGAAGACAATGTGGCAATTCCTTAAGGATCTAGAACTAGAAATACCATTTGACCCAGCGATCCCATTACTGGGTATATACCCAAAGAATTATAAATCATGCTACTATAAAGACACATGCCCAAGGGTGTTTATTGCAGCACTATTCACAATAGCAAAGACTTGGAACCAACCCAAATGTCTATCAATGATAGACTGGATTAAGAAAATGTGGCACGTATACACCGTGGGATACTATACAGCTACAAAAAAGGATTTCATGTCTTTTGTGGCAACATGTATGAAGCTGGAAACCATCATTCTGAGCAAACTATTGCAAGGACAGAAAACTAAACACCACATGTTCTCATTTATAGGTGGAAATTTAACAATGAGAACACTTGGACAAAGGGTGGGGAACATCACACACTGGAGACTGTCATAGGTTGGGGGGCTGGGGGAGGGATAGCATTAGGAGAAATACCTAATATACATGAGGATTAATGGGTACAGCAAACCAACACGGCACATGTATACATATGTAACAAACCTGCATGTTGTGCACATGTACCCTAGAACTTAAATTAAAACAAACAAACAAACAAACAAAAAAAAATCTGTATCTTGGTTTATTCCAGTAGGTACCTGTAGTGGTTCTGTACACCAGCAGCTGTGGGATGAGATGGACTCTGAGGCCCTCCCCTGCAATATCCCTGGGATTCTACGGGCTCTGCCTCCAAATCTCATCCAGTTCCACTTCAGCATCTAGACCCAAGGATCGCTGAGCCAGGCCACATGAAAGTTACCAGCCCTCCCAGAGCACAGACCCCACTTCCTCCATCAGCCTTAGGGGCTACACATCCCAGCCTGCCCTCTATGTACCTTTATCTGTTTGATTTCATACTGGAGCATTTTTTCAGTGTCAGCAGGGTCTGCACTAGCAGAAACTACCTTCTCACTGGAGATTTTGGCAGGAATTACTGCATAGGAAGAGAAAAGATGGAATCTTTAGCAGCTGGTGGGGACAATACAACTGAGGTCTGGATGATCCAGGGTCCCTGAAGAAGTCTATAGGGCAATTCTTGGTTTTGGTATGGTCGGGTTGTGAACAATGTGATGTATGAGAAGGGGACCTGGAAATGCCTCCTCTGCAGTCACTGGAAGTTTCAAACCCCTCAGGCTTATTGGGTCCTATAACCGCTAAGCTCTTTCCGCCTTTTGAACCAGTTAGTCTGGAGAGCTCTAGTTCTCCATAGCCATTTGTGCAGTGGGGCACAGGGTAGGAGTCAGAGTAGAGAAGGGATGAGGAGCCCCTTCAGGGCAGTTGGTGTGAAGTTTATCTATTGCTGTGGTCAAGGCCTCTCAGCCCGTGCCTACAGTTGATATTAGTACATGTTTATTGAATTCATAAGTGTTCTGACCCTGCACTGAGGTATTGCATCTCTTGTGATTTGAGCATTAATAATCAAAACTGTTGATGAAGTTCTTCCTCTGTGCCTGGCCTTGCACTAGGCACTAGACCCATGATGTGATTAAGACAGGGTCCCCATCCTGCAGAGCTCTTGATCTAGTGTAGGGCACACTTGTAAAGAACAATAGCACAGCATAGTAGGAGCACTAATATGGTTAGAGATGCTGAGGCAGCACCAAGGAGCCAGAGAGCTTGCAGAGAAAGGGAGAGACCTAAGTTAGACTTTGAAGGATGAGTAGGAGTCTGCCAGGAATTTAAGCATGTGAGGGAGGACAAACAAAACAAAACAAACAAACAAACAACAACAACAACAAAAAACTCTATTCTCTGTTGTTTTCTGATACAATCAATCAACTTCGTGATTGAAATGGAAAATTTCTAATAAACTCATCCATACTATGCTTTCAGCGTAGTAATCCACATGTAGACTGCTGAATATTTTAAGAAAAAAAATTACCAAATTTTTCAGGTAGTTTGTGTCACACTACTTTTATAGTTTCCCTAATTTATTTTGTGCCTTTAATTTTGTCAGATAATATTTCTATGTGTTCCTCATTAACTCACTCCACACTTCCATAAGAGGTTTTCCCTAATATTTCATAGATTCCTCAATTTTCTAATCTCATCAGTGTTGCAATGTATACTTGGAATGTTCCATCTCATATAATATATCTTCATTATTTGGTACTACTTACCACTACTCTCTTAGTACAATTCTGCTCTCCTTTGGCTTCCGTGAAAGTATTTTCATCTGTTTTCCTCAGTTTTCTGAATGTTCAGATTTTTATCTATTTTTTTCTTTCCATACAAATGTTGTTCTTTATGAAGTCTAAACTAAGCTGCTAGAACATAGAGACCCAAAAATCCATGGAATACACTGGCTCAAACAAGCTAGAAATTTAATTCTTGCTCATAGGATAGTTCACAGGTTGACTGTGGCCTGGAGTAGACAGGTAGATGCTCCGAAAGGATATTGAGCAGTCAAGTTTCATTTTTACCTTCTTGTTTTAACACGTTGATGGGTGTTTCTTCTCTAAATAACTCACCATGATTTTTTATATTCCAGGTACTGGTAAAGTATAAAGAGAGCATATAAAATGCAAGCAATCAGAACAAAAATAAATCAAGAATACAAAAACTACATAAAAAAATAACAATTCCTTTGTTAATCTTGTTAATCTTTTAAAAACTTTTTTCAAAAATAGAATTAGAGGAGATGATTCTAGACATATTTTGTGAGACCAGCATCACTTTGATACCAAAGCCAGACAAAGCAACCACAGAAAATAAAACTATAGGACAACATCTCTGATAAAAATAGAAAAAAAAATAATAAATCACTGTCAAATGAAATTCCACAACAGATTATGTCTGGCATTCAAGGCTGATTTAATATACAACAATCAATCAATGTGATAGATCGTATTAACAGAATGAAAGATAAAACCTACATAATCATCTCAATTGATACAGAAAAATCATGTGAAAAAATTCACATACTTCCCTGATAAAAACTAGCCAACAATTTAGGCATAGAAGACAATCTCCTCAACATAATAAGGGCCATTTATAAAAAGCAAACACAATGGGGATGAGGGCAGTCTTTTCAAGAAATGGAGTGCAGAAAACTGAGTATCTACATACAAATAATAAAAATTGATCCTTATTTTATACCATATACAATAATCAACTCAAAATGGATTAAAGGAGCAAAATGGCAGAATGGGAAGGCCCAGACTTTACTGCTACCCACAAAAAGTTCAAATAGCAACTATCCACAGACCATTATACCTTGGTGAAAATCCTTCACATTGGGAATAAACCTGAGTCACCTGTGTGGTCCAGAGAATGGAATAAAAAAAATGCATAGAAAACAGCAGAAAAAATCTTACTTTGATCATATCACCCTCTTCCCACCCTCAAATTAACACAGTGACACACAAAGAGAGTTTTCCCATGATCACAGTTCTTACGGAGAGGAAAAAAAAAAGTGAACCAGAGGTGAGGTGAACATTAAGTTCCCCAGCATTTTGAGATACTTCCCAAGAAGCGCACTCCCTTCTAACCTAAAGGGAAACAGCAAATATTGGCATGGTTAGACCACCTAGGGACAAATAGAAATAAAGCAAAGAGTTTTATCCCATAGCAACAGCACATAGATCTCAGTAATAGTTCCATGTACCTTTCAGCGATGACGCCCACTCAGAGTTACAACTAACAGCATAGCCCATCTGCAGAGTTGAGCTGTTCATACCAGAAGTGGAGAGAGTTTCTAGCTGGCTTGAATCCCTAGAGAGCCAGTCTCTAGGACCAGCCTCAGAACCTACCAAGGGACCCTGTCCAAGGAGGGAGTAAACCACCCAGCAAATTTTGGCAAAGAGTAAGGGCTAGATCTGACATCCTCAGTCATTTAAACAGTGGTTGGACCAGCTTCAAAGCCCACCTCAAAGTTGTACATAGGCAGAGAGACAAATCCTAAATAACCATGCATTTCTACTGAACACAGCAGCTAGTCTTGTACATGCTGATTAGAGACTTTGCCTAATTGTGAGGATTCTACTGCAATCTTGTCCAACTTCTGATCTTAAATAGTGGTACCACCTGGCCAGGGAACATGCTCTGTGGCCTGGCTCAGTCAGAGGTAATTGTAGTTTCCCATCCAGCAGCTCAGCCTGATTACAGAGCTCAGCCAGTAGTCTTGCCAGATAGCAAGGCCCAGCCAGATGCTCCATCTAATCCCAAAACAAGGGCACCAGTCCAGCCATCTGCAGAACCTGAAAGTAAACTCTGACTGAACAGATTTGTTAACAGTTGGCCCATCCAGAATCATAGTTCAGACTACATAGTGAAAGTCAATCCCTGCCAAAGAGCATGTATAAAAGCTGAAGAAGGTGGATGCCTACTTAAAGGTACAGACATTAACACAAAAACAGAAAGATTACAAAGAATCATGAAATCATGAAACCTCTAAAATAAAATAACAAAATTCCTCAAAATAAACACTAAAGAAAGGGAGATCTGCAAATGGTAAACAAGGATTCAGATTAATTCCCATAAAGTTTAGTAACTTATAAGAATATACAGGTAAAACCTTAAATGAAATTTGGAAAACACTACATGAACAAAATAGAAAAAGACAAAGAAGTAGGAACAAAAGAAATAGCAATCCTAGAGATTGAGAATATAATGACTGACATGAAAAATGTCATAGAAAACTTCAACAGCAGCCTTAGTCAAACTGAAGGGTCAGTGAGCTCAATGACAAAACATTTGAAATTATCCAATCAAGAGAACAAAAAAAAAATTAAAAAGAATAATTAAAGCCTGCAGTATTTATGGGACACATTCAAGAGATCTAATTTGTACACAATAGGAGTTTAAAAAGGTGATGAAAGAGCCAGTAAGTGTATTTTAAAAAATAATGGCTAAAAACTTCCTTAATCTGGGAGAAAATGTCAACATCCAAGTACATAAAGTACAGAGGTCTCCAATTAAATTCAATCCAAAAATGAGTTCACAAAAACACATAATAATTGAACCATCAAAAATTAAAGAAAATAAAATATTCTGAGAGTAGCAAGAGACAAGAAATATATCACAAAAAAGGAGGTCCAAATACTGCTATCAGTGGATTTCTGAGCAGAGATTCTTCTGTTCAGCGGAGATTGGGATGATATATTTAAAGTGCTGAAGCAAAAAGCACTGTCAATGAACTCCTTTTGTTTATAGTAAAGTTATTTTTTTCTGAAATGAAGAAGAAATTTAAAAAACTTCCCAGCCAAACAAAAGCTAAGGGAGTTCTTTACCAATAGGCCATCCTTACAAGAATTGCTAATGGGAGTTCTATAAAAAGACACAAAAGGTCACTAATTAATAACATGAAAGTTACAGAAATATAAAATTCAATAATATAAGTAATACTGAACCAGATTCAGAATACTCCAGGACTGGAATTGTGTTGTGTGTTGTAAATTTATACCTAGTAAAATGGTTAAAAGACAATTATTAAAAACAACTATAGCTATGATAAACAATTAAGGGATACATATCACATATGATGTAAATTCTAACATCAAAAACATAAAATATGAGTGGAGAGACCAAAGTGTAGAGTTGTTGCATGCAATCAAAATTATGTTGTTATCAACCTGAAATGGACTGTTATTAGAATAAGATATTACATGTAAGCATCATAGTAAAACAGAGCAAAAATCTCAGTAGACACACAAAGCAAAAATAGAGAAGATGCAAAACATATTACTGAAAAAAACCCATCAAATCACAAAGGAAGACAGGAAGAAAGGGGTAAAAAAGGCAAAGTATCTATATAACAACCAGGAAACAATTAACTGAATTCCAATAGTAAGTCATTACCTTCAATAATTACTTTGAATTTACATGGATTAAATTCTCTAATAAAAAATTTACTTAATAGATATGAAAATATCCAATTAAATGCTGTTTACAAGAGATTTGCCTCACTTTTGTGAACATACATAAGCCTAAACATTAAAATATGGAAAAAGATATTCCACACAATTAGAAATCAATAGAGAAAAGGGGCAACTCTACTTATATCAGGAAAGAAGAGTTAAAGTTCTAAACTAAAAAAACTGACAGAGAGCAACATTATATAATGATAACAGGGTCAATTCATCAAGAGAATATGTATGTATCCAACACTGGAGTACCTAAATATATAAAGAAAATATTAAATGATCTGAAGGAAAAGATTGATGGTAATACAATAATAGCAGGGTACTTTAATGCTCTACTTTCAATAATGAACAGATCAGTGAGACAAATATTAATAAGAAAGTATTGGTCCACCTACAGATTAGAGGGAAGATACTTGCAAGTCATATCTCTGATATGGGGTTAATATCCAAAATATGTAAAACAACTTTCTTTATAGAAAGAAAGTAAATGATTACAAAATGGGCAAGATACATAAAGAGACACTTTCCCAAAGGAGACATAAAAATGGTCAGCAGGTACATAAAAAAAAACTTAACATTGCTGATTATTAGAGAAATGCAAATTAAAGCCACAATGAATTATTACCTCACACCTGTTAAATGGCTAGTATCAAAAAGATGAAAGGTAAGTGCTGGCAAGGATTTGTTGAAAAGGAAAGCCTTGTATGATGTTGGTAGGGGTGTACATTAGTACAGACATTATAGGAAACAGTATGAGGGTTCCTCAAGCAACTAAAAATAGAATTACCATATGATTTCACCTATTCAATTTCTGAATACATACTGAAACGATTTAAAACAGTATGTCAAAGAAATGTCTGCACTTTTGTGTTTGTTGCAGCACTATTCACAATAGCCAAGTTATAGAATCAATCTCTAAGTGTCCAATAACAGATGAATGCATAAATAAAACATGGTATATACATATAAGGAAATACTATTCTGCTTTGTCATAAATTGCCACAGTGACTACATGAATGAAGCTGGAGAATAGTATTCTAAGTGAAATAAGCCAGGGACAGAGAGACAAATACTGAATGTTCTCACTTATATGTGGAAGCTGCAACAATGGAACTTAAAAAAGCAGAGAGTGGAATGGTAATTACAGAGGCTTGGGGGAGGGAGGGAGAAAATAGGAGATGATGATGAAAGGATATAAAGCCTCAATTAGATAGGAAGAATAAGCTTTGCTTTTCTTTGAGATATGTTGGACAGTATGGTGAATATAGTAAATGATAATGCACATTTCAAAATTGCTAAGAGTAAATTTCTAATTTTATCACAAAATGATAAGTATTCAAGGTGATGAATATGCTAATTAGCTTAATTTACTTATTCCATATTATAATTATAAATCACTACATCATTTTATATTTAATAAATGTATAGAACTATAACATCAATTTATATTTAATAAAATAAATTTTGTTGGAAGGACAAAAGATCTCAACATAAAACCCTAAACCTAAAACTCTAGGAAGAAAACACAGGAGAAATGTTCTTTGACATTTGTCTTGGCAATGATTTTTTAGATATCACACCAAAAGCTTAGGGAACAAAAGCAAAAATAAATAAGTGGAATTACATCCAACTAAAACATTTGTACACAACAAAGGAAATAATAGAGTGAACAGGTAATTTACAAAATAGAAAAAAAATATTTATTTGCAAACCACATATCTGATGAGGAGTTAATATCCAAGATACATAACACACTGATGCAACTCAATAGCAAATAACCAAATAACCACATTTTTTTTAATGGGCAGAGAACCTGAATAGACATTTCTCCAAAGAAGACTTGAAAATGGCTAACAGGCTTATGAAAAGATATTCAACATCACTAGTCATCAGAGAAATGCAAATCGAAATCACAAGGTGATATTGCCTTACACCAGTTAGGAGGGCTAGTATCAAAAAGACAAGAAACAAGTATTGGTGAACAGACCCTGATACACTGTGAAAATGTAAATTGGTGCAGCTGTTGTGGAAAATAGTCAGGAGATTCTGTAAAAACTAAAAATAGAACCACCATATTCACAATGCCCCAAATATGGAAACAATTTAAGTATTCATCAATGGAGGGATGGATGTAGAAATTGTGGTGTGTGTGTATCAATAAAATATAATGTATATATGGAATATTATTTAGCCTTTAAAAATATTCTGCCATTTGCCACAGCTTGGATGAACTTGGAGGACATTGTGCTAAGGGAAATAAGCCAGATGCAGAAAAATAAAATACTGCATGATCTCACTTATATGTGGGAACTAAAAAAAAAAAGTCAAATACATGGAAATATAGGATAAAATGGTGGTTGCCAGGTGAAAGGGTGGATGATGGGAAATTAGGAGATGTAGGTCAGGGGATACAAAGTTGCAGATATGTAGGACACATAAATCTAAAGATCTCATGTATAACGTGAGAACTATAGTTAATAGTATTACACTGTATTAGTATTATATTGTGTGTATATATATAGTATATAATAGTATTATATCATATTATATAGTATTGTATTATGTTGTATTCAGTAGAGAATAGACTATAGGTTTTCTTGCCACACTCACACAGAGAGACCCAGAATGGTGCAACTCTGTTAGATAATGAATATGTTCTATTGTAACCTTTTCACTCTGTATGGGTATATCAAAACATCGTGCCTACGAACTTAAATGCATGCAATTTTAACAGGTAGGTAAATTTCTATTTGATAAAGCAATGTGGGATTTGTGCATATATTTTTATGTGCTGTATTGCCTAGAATTTAATCATATGTTCATACCTAGAAGCAAAGGATGCAAAGAAATGCAGTTTTCATAGAGGTAAATAAATGCTCTGCTGAAAAGTAACTGTGAACAATTATGTTGCTGGAAAGACAAGAATGCAGTTTGGTAATTTCAACCAGGATTAGTCTTAAAATTTTCTTTGTCCATTTATCACCTTACTTCATACAGTTTCCTGTGTGGCCCAATTTGCAAATGTAGGTTATATAACTCCTGTAAGCTAACTAATACAAAATGCTTCATGACTAGCTCGAATTTCTATTACGATTTCCATAAATAAATGCATACAAATTTGTTCCAGTCACCCTGTGTAAAAGCTGAGTTGTGGATGCTTAATATAGGGTATACTCATTGAATTCTGCTATGTGATCTACAGATACATATGTTTTGGCCAAATTTTATTCTTCATGTTCTTCAAGATAATGTCAACTATACCTTTTCTGTGCCCAGGCGCTGGAGTTCAGTGGCTTAATCTTGGCTTCAACTTCTGTCTCCCGGGTTCAAGCAATTCTCCTGTCTCAGCCTCCCGAGTAGCTGGGACTAAAGGAGCAAGTCACCACACCCGACTAATTTTTGTCTTTTTAGTAGAGATGGGGTTTCACCATATTGGTCAGGCTGGTCTCAAACTGCTAACCTCAGGCCTTAGGTGATTCACCCCCCATTCGGCCTACCAGAGTGCTGGGATTACAGACATGAGTCACCACGCACAGCCAACTATACCTATTTTTTAAAAATCAATGATAAACTATAGATAATCAAGTTAATCCTATAGAAGGAATGTATGTGATCAGTTTAAATGAATAATTTTGTTATAGAAACTAGAGTCAGGAAAATTACTTTAACAGTTATCATGGTAATTTGTGCAAGAAATAATGAGAGTCTAAATTATCACTGAATCATCTGAGTGAGAATGGTAAAACACTACAAAAGCCAAGGATTAAAATGAGGAAAAATTCAAAGATTTTGACAAGAAATTTAATCACAGTGTGAGAAAGAATGAGCCAAGATAACTTGCTGGATTCTGAATTGGGAAATTGAGCAATGTGATGGGAGAAGTTTGAGTAGGAGAAAGGAAATTAAATTTGTCGCGTTAGCAGGAGTGCCCTTTGATCCTTGATATCCCTGGTTTTTGCTTGATTTAAAAAGCAAAGATTGAGGGTTTGGCAAAATTTATTATAAATATGAAGTCAATAAGGCCACAGGAGGCAGATGGTAAAATATTTCACATTTCTATCCAAGAGAGATATATTTGTCAGACATAGACTTCGAGCACGTTTTACAAATATTTCTAATTTTCTTCATATATTCACAAGAAAAAAATCCCTTTTGTCCCTGGTGTTGGGAAAAATGTGGAGCATGATCATGTGAAAAGATAATATTCTGTTGACTACCACTGAGGCCTAATTTAGAGTATTTATTCTTATATGTTTTTCTCTATCTATTCCAAGTATGTGTCTTGAATCATCTTTGAAGTCCATAGTATATATACCAACCTAAGACTCTGTTTTTAAAACCACTCTTATAGAGAATTTTAGAGGAAACTTTATGTTACTGAGATTGTGTTGGTGCAACTGATCTGTGAATGAATTTGTCAAGTAAGTATTTTACAGGAAATGAGATTGAATTGTGTTTCTTATTTTAAGATCCAAGTGAAACTATTGTTGCATAATGAAAGGGATAGTTGGAACAATAATTTTGGTCAAGTGTAGTATTAAAATTACAATAAGATTGTGGGGAGAATGATCACCTATTAATTTGTTCACACAAAAGTAATGTTATATGCTTTTTAGAGCAAATAATTAGAAACTTGTATTAATTAGTTAATAATAGGATAATATCCAATCAGCTCTATAAATGTGATAGGTTCCTTTTCACATTTTTTGTCAATTATAAAAATATAAAGAAAAAACATAATATCTTAAATATGTGATTAGTTGGATTATCTACAGTTATGATGGAAGACTCATTAACCACTGTTAAGTACACCTCTCTCTGATGAAAAGTTAACCTGGTATTAGGATAATTAAAAGTACCAGGAAAGAAGCAACTGGAAAGTCCTTCGTATATTCAATGTATTTCTTGCTATTGTTTTTATAAATACTTTTAACTTAATCTTATTTTTTTAAAGTTCACCTTTTATTTTAGATTCAAGGGGTGTATGTGCAGGTTTGCTACATTGGTATATCACATGATGCTGAGGTTTGGGGTGCGAATAATCATGTAATCAAGGTAGTGAGTACAGTACCCAATAGGTAGTTTTTAAAAAAGCTCTTGCTTCCTTCCCTCCCTCCCCTCTTTGTGGAGTCCCCAGTGTTTATTGTTTGGCTCTTTGTCCATGTTTTACTTGCTATTCTTGAAGACGGAGAGAGTTCATATAAAAATGATGTTGTCTTCTGACCTTATTGACATCAACAAAAACCTCTCCTTCTGCCTGCTCTGGAAGATAAGTTAATACTCATTGAAGGTCTTTTCAAGGACCTATTTTATAGCAAGTATGTTATATAACCTACAATAAATGTTATAGCGTTCAAATTTGTTAGTAATCTGTTTTTCATTTTGCATGATTGGGCAATAGACACCACTTTACACATATTTAATTCTCTAGATTAAAATAAATATAGTATTATTTACAATCAGTACAAAAATATGTTGGATTATATTTTAGAAAATATTTATAGAAAAGAAGGAAACAAAGAAAATGTATCAGAGTTTTAATCATTGTGCTGGTTAATATTGAGGAGTAGTACTAGAAAAATCAAACGACACAGTCTGTAAGCTTTCTTGGAGGGAATTAAAGACACTATTGAATGATTAAATATTTATTCATTTAGATATCAGTATAATTCATCATTTTGATTTTAAAAAGAGACATAACACATAAATGTAAATCTAAAACTCAACTGTTTATGATGAAAAAATTTTATTTAATTTGTCATGCTTTTGTACTTTCACTTTTTCTTTCTACTTCTTTCCTTTAAATATACAAAACAATTTATTAAATTCATGAACTGGATTGAAAAAATAATTTATTTAATTTCACTCACTAAGCTGCTGGAAATGTACATAGTTATATGTGCTCAATACTTTTATGATTTTGTTGGTATTCCAGCACATTTGTAAAAGAGAACACTGAGAGGGATAAATGAGAAAGGGGAAAAAAGTATGTACATATTTCCTTTTTTTTATAATTACTGAATATTATACTTACTGTCCAACAATATGATACTTATATTAAATAAATGTGTATATATCAGATATATCATGTAAACATATGATGCATATATGTATATACATATATATATAGGTATAAATACATGTAACCATGTATTGATATAAAGTACTCAGTTATTATTCACTAGATCTCTCAACTATGAGTCCACTTATCATAAGAATGAACTGAGTCAAAAATTCCAGGCTAGAACATTATTAGTTTCCACATGCTTTCCAAAGATCAAGAAAGTTTTCAAATTTTACCTAAGAATTCAATATTAACCTTTATGCCACATAAAACTGCAGGCCTGTTGAGTGTCTGTGGCTGACAGTCACAGAGGCTAATGATTGATGAACTGACAGTGTGCAAGCACAGTTTCCTGGGAGTCATGACATTCTTAGACTAACATTAAAAAGGTAAAATTGCATTTTCTTATACCTAAAGAAAAAAAAAAATGGTCTTTGACCATTTTGTGGTTGACCTTGCGTCCATGGGTAGTCACAGGTGTTCTGCTCTACCTTAAAAGAAAAAATATATATAAGCACGTTGATTTGGGCAGATTTTTTTTAGTATGGGACATACTACTTTCTGTTTTGTGACATGAAACTGTATATTTTTATTTGTTTAATATGCTATAATAATTAAATTATTAATTGAAAGTTAATTATTTAATAAGTTCCACAACCATTATATTTGGATATTATTGTATAACATATAAGGCATGTGACAAAAGATTTCACAGGTTAAAAGTCTTCCAAGGTGTATGAATATGTCTTTCTTAACTTGACCCTATCTGAAACCCATTTTGGAGTCTCAGCAGGACGGGGCATCTCTGAAAACTGAACTGTTGTGCTCTTTCACTTTGTTATTTTCATAACTTCACAATTACCTTCACTTCTGGTTGCAGATGTTTTTGAAGGAGAAGCTGACTTCATGACTATATTGAAACTTTTTGTTTTAAATTATAGAAGACTAAGCGACGGAGAAAAATGTATATAAGAAAAAAGTTGTAGCTAAATTCTATGGAAAAATAGAAAAAAAGGATGTTTAATTTTTCTCATAGGGCTACAATTTTCCACATTAAATTTCTCCTTTACATTCGACAAATAGTCAGATTTTACAACAGGAGAAAAACAATGCATCTAGTGCAATTTGTCCACATTTTAATATATACCTGCTAACTATTCAGATTCTCTCCCCTTTCTCTTCTCTAAGATGGAGACAATAATTTTCACTTTTTAAGACCACCGATGTTATAAGGTAGCAAGTGATGAACTCTTAGAAAAGTGGTAGGTATTTGGTAAGCACACAGTAAGTGATAATTAAGATTAATAACATTATTGAAATAATTTCATCAAAAGTGAGTCAAAATCAAATAATATTTACCATAATGTTCCTAGCAATTATATTAGCACATATAAAATGTACAGTTAAATAGAAAATAAACTTAAAGGGATTTGAAAATGTATATACTGAAGAAATATCTCTTCACTAAAAAGTAAATGTTTTCCTCTGTTATCTGACTGTTTTACCTTAAGGTAAGCAATATAAATATAATAGAAAGTTTACAGCTATTGGTTCCAAAGTTTTCTGATATTGGTTCATTGATTTCAATTTTTACTAAATGATATTTACAGAAACTTTAAAAAAATGATTACAAACACCTTTTTGTTTTGAATACAACTTTTAGGCCAGGTCTTATTTTCTATGCTTAACAATAATACACATAACTAATTTCATTTTATTAAACTAAACTAACTTCCTTATTTGCATTACTTTTTAATACTCACAACAGCTTCAAGGAGTGCTACTTCTTTAATAATTTGATAGATAAGAGTGCTAAAGCACATAGAAGCTAAGGAATTTGCACAGAGCCACATAGCCAGAAAGTGGCCAAGCTCATATTTGAAATAAGACATTTTTGTCTCTGAAGCTCTAGAATTTGCCCTTCATATTAACTGGAGGACACAACAATTAAAATAAGAAAATATTATAGTAGTTTTATTTAATAATTTTTAGAAATTTATTTTAGGATAAATGAAATGAAATACTTCTAAGTTCCACAAAAGGCTTATAATTGTGATCCTTTTATATAACATAAATTACAGCTTCTCAGAGTACAATTTAGAAGTGTATTTAAATAATATTTTCTTAAAGAAACATTGATTTAGAAAACAGAGCTTGCTATCTATGTAATTGGATATCTATATATTCAGAGCTTACTATCTATATAATTGAATAACAGAGCTTATTATCTATATAATTGAATTGTCAATTATTCAATATCCTCTAAAACATATCTTTGTTAATATAATTTTGAAAGTATGTTGCACTTACTACTCTTCTACTTATGATGTTAGTGTTGTGAACCCTTGAATGACATTTGGCCAAGATAACATCTAATACTGAGCAAACTAATTACAACAAATCTGCATTATCTTTGAATACAGTCTTGCATTGCTTCACAATGAAGATGTGTTCTGAGAGATGCTTCATTAGACAATTTGTTATTGTGCAAATATCATAGATTGTACTTACACAGACCTAAATGGTATATCCTACTACACTTCTAGACTATATGATATAGTCAATTGCTCCTAGGCTACAAACCTGTACAGTATACATATTATTGTACTGAATACTGTAGGCAACTGTGACACAATGATAAATATTTATGAACGTAAACATATCTAAGGTTAGAAAAGGCACAGTAAAAATATGGTACAGAAGATAAAAAATGGTACACCCGTATGGCACTTAGCACAAATGGATCTTGTGGGATGGGAAGTTGCTCTGTGTGAGTCAGTGAGTGAGTGGAGAGTGAATGTGAAGTCTAGGACATTACTGTACACAACTGTAGATTTATAAATACTAGACTACACTAAATTCATAAAAAATTTCTTCAATAATAATTTAAACTTAGCTTACTATTACTTTATAAACTTCTTTAAACATTCTGAATTTTTGCAATAACACTTAGCTTAAAATGTTAACCCATCATAAAGCTGCACAAAAATATTTTCATTCTTTATATTGTTATTCTCTAAACTTGATTTTATTTCTTAAAACTTTTATCTTTTTATTCTCTTACTTTTAAACCTTTCTGTTAAAAACTAAGGTACAAATACATATCGTAGCCTGGGCCTACACGGGGTCAGGATCATCAATATCACTGTTTTCCACCTACATATCTTTACCCACTGGAAGGTTTTTAGGGACTACAACCTACGTGAAGCTGTCATCTCCTATGATAATGATGCCTGCTTTTGGAATACCTGCTGAAAGACCTACCTGAGGCTCTTTCACAGGTTTTTTTTTTTTTTTAATTTAAGTAGAAGGCATATGCTCTAAAACAATAATTTAAAAAGCTAATAAAATTAAGTATAGTGAATACCTAATCAGGTAACATAGCCATTTATTATTCTTATCAAATATGCACTGTACATAATTATATGTGCTATAATTATTTTTTCATTTTTATTTTTATAGATTTAGGGGTAAAACTGCAAATTTCCTACATGTATATATTGTTTAGGAGTGAAGTCTGGGCTTTTAGTGTACTCATCATCCAAATAATGAACATTGTAACCAACAGGTAGTATATTCTACCTTACCCTCCTCCCACCCTCGCACCTTTTGGAGTCTCCAGTGTCTACTTTTGCACTCTGAATGTCCACTTGTGTCCATGATTTAGCTCCCGCTTAATAAATAGGGTCTTGCTCTGTTGTCCAGGCTGAAGTGCTCTGTTGTCCAGGTGCATTCATGGCTCACTTTAGCCTCCACCTCCCAGGCTCAAGTGGTCCTCAGCCCCTCAAGAAACTGGAACTACAAGAGCATGCTACCACACCAGGATAATTTTTGTATTTTTTTGTAGAGATGAGATCTTGCTATGTTGCCCACGCTTGTCTCGAACTCCTGGACTCAAGTGATGCACCCACCTTGGCCTCCCAAAGTGCTGGGATTATAGAGTTGAGTCATTGCACCCAGCCTTTTTCACATATTTCTTTGCCCACCTTTTAATGTTTGTTTTTCTTTTTGAGTTCTTTATAAATTCTACGTGTGCTATATTTTTATATGACTGCCAGTGCAGTAGTTTGTTTACACCAGCATCATCACAAACACATGAGTAATACAATGGACGATGACGTTATGATGGCTACAAGGTCACTAGGTGATAGAAATTTTTCAGCTCCATTATTATTTTATGGGATCACTGCAGTATACGCAGTCTGTCATTTACTGAAATGTCATTACACAGCGCATGCTTATAAATTAATTATTAATTTGTCAATATTCTCAATAATGTAATACTTCCATATTTACATTATATTATATGGTGAGAGGTGTTCCATAAGGTTTTGAAGCAGTGTCTTCGTCTGGGGTAAAACCCGAGGTTTTTTTTCCTCCTGCCAAGGTAATCAAGGACATGGACATATGTGGAATGAGGTTAAGAGTGGGCGCGGTGGCTCAAGCCTGTAATCCCAGCACTTAGGGAGGCCGAGACGGGTGGATCACGAGGTCAGGAGATCGAGACCATCCTGGCTAACACGGTGAAACCCCGTCTCTACTAAAAAATACAAAAAAAAAACTAGCCGGTCGAGGTGGCGGGCGCCTGTAGTCCCAGCTACTCGGGAGGCTGAGGCAGGAGAATGGCGTAAACCCGGGAGGCGGAGCTTGCAGTGAGCTGAGATCCGGCCACTGCACTCCAGCCTGGGCGACAGAGCGAGACTCCCTCTCAAAAAAAAAAAAAACAAAAAAAAACAAAGAGTGCAGGTTTAACAGGTAAAAGAAAGAGAAAGGAGAACAGCTGTCTCTCCTGAGAGACAGAGGGGTGTCCAAGTGGGACTTCTGGCTTGAAGCAGAGTGCAGCAGATTTTTTTTTTTTGACAGAGTCTTGCCCTGTCGCCCAGGCTGGAGTGCAGTGGCGCGATCTTGGCTCACTGCAAGCTCCGCCTCCTGGGTTCACCCCATTTTCCTGCCTCAGCCTCTCGAGTACCTGGGACTGCAGGCGCCCGCCACCACGCCCAGCTAATTTTTTTTTGTATTTTTAGTAGAGATGGGGTTTCACTGTGTTAGCCGGGATGGTCTCGGTCTCCTGACCTCGTGATCCGCCCTCCTCAGCCTCCCAAAGTGCTAGATTTACAGGCATGAGCCACCGCGCCCGGCTGAGTGCAGTAGATTTTATAGACAGGCTTGAGGAGGCAGTATCTAATTTACATAAGACCCATATATTAGTTGGACCAGGTATGACATTTCAAGGAATCTGGCAACCCCGCCCTAATATTCTTATTATGCAAATGGAGTCTTTGCTTGGCCGATGCCATGTTGCCCGCTCCTTACTGTATACGTGGCTGGCAAAGAAGATGTAGCTGCCATGTTGCACATGCCTAGCTCCAGGTAGCCTTTCCCTATTGGCACAGCATTCACCTGGGCAAGCTTCTAGCTTGCTTGTCTATGTCTGCAGCCCGATTTTATAGACCACTCTGTTAGAAAAGGGAGTGATTTGGAGGCTGCTTTTCATTAAAAGCCTCACCGAGGACCTCCTTACCCTCATTATCTGCCTAAATAATTTCCTTTTAACTCCTATATCAGTTGTATTTCTTTAGTTATCACATTACTGGCATTAAGATTAATTTTATTTTGTTTACTTGGCACTTTCTTATAAAACTAGAGCAAGGCATGTGCCTTAGAGTACTAAGGCACATGCATTTGGACAGAGTACTACCAAGGACCCTATGCAAACCAATTGTTTCAAAGTCTGATTTAAGTTCAGGCTTCTACTAAGTCCCTTTTTTTATATGCCATAAGCACCACCATTTTTCTCATTATAATGCTTAAAAATACTTATTATAATTGCCTATTTATTATTAATAATCTGAATAACTACTGACCAGCTTTTATTTTATTTGCACTGCTGGCTAACACTAATCAGATATCCATAATCTATGCTTTTACGTTAAGTATAATTCCCCTTAATATTTGTTTCTCTGTTTAATAAATTTTTATAACTGACTGCTCATTAGTTTGTTCCTCAATAAAACTTACTGAGGACATAATATGTGTTAGGCCCCGTTAAATGCTCTGGAAATGTACAGAAGAAAATTAAACAATAGTTTTTCTTAATGAACACTCGGTCATATAAATCAGGAGCAGTAAAGATTAAGCTAAGATTAAATGTATGAGAAAAACATATGTAAAAATCGGTCTACTCACCTAAATTAATAAATGATCTCTGTTGGAAGATGGGGTAATGAGAGGAAAGGGGATTATAAGGGGAATAAGGAAAAGTTTGGGAGTGATATATCTGTTCTCTATCTTGATTGTGATGTGGGTTTTATAGGTGTATACATATGACAACACTTATTAAACTGTATCCTTAAAATGCTTATTATACACCTACTATGCAAATAGTTCTTCAGTTTATTACTACTTATTTATAGATTTACGCAGTTCAAAAAAGAGAGAACTGTTGGCTGAGATTGTCAGAGATAACTCTGTGGGGAACTAGTAACTGAAGTTTCTACTCAAGGATATGTAAGATTTAGAGAGATTAAGAAGAGGTAAGAAGCCCAGTGCATATTAATAGCCCTATGGTTTTGGATTAAAAACAAAACAAAGCAAAACATCTGGACCAATGATTATACTAATAGAGTTGACCTTGCTTGGAGCACACATTGAGGAAGGAATGTAAACAGAGATGTTTAAGTAATGCTGGGTTGAACTAAATATGTAATAATCAGAAATGAGTCACCGTAACTTTAAGTATCTAGATACATAAAACTTTAAGAAAAATGTAGTGATTGAAGGTTAATTTTGAGTTTTAAAATCCTTTTTGGCGCTAAACAATATTTAATCCAATTTTGATATTTTCAACTGTAATTGTAAAAGAAAGTGTCAAAGTAATTATTTGTTTTAGTTGTGTATTGTCATTAGATGTTTGTAAAAGTCTACACTAAATTACTTGATGTGTTATTTAAAAAGGTTACTTTTCCCTAGAACGGAAAAAAATTCTTCTCTTTTCTTGTTCAACGAATAACACGCAAATACTTCGAAAACTTATTTTCTAATAAAACTTTATAAAGAGATATCCTCCACAGCTCAACTTTACTGGGCAGTTCAGTCAATTTGCAATGTAATTCCTTCTAAAGGAAAACGAAGTAGCAATCACATCTGGTTTAAGAAAGTAAACAAATGAATTTCATTTTGTTTTTGGTTGTTTTTAACACAAAAATACTGATTTATGCAACTGTCAGGTTTGAATGCATATAACACAACTTTCTCAGATTGAATCCAATTGATTTTCTATAACAATGTCAAGCAATCAATACATCACAGGAGCAGGGAAACTGTAATAAAAAATCCTTTCAGAAAGAGTGATTCTTCTCTCCTTAAACACATGGGTAAATATTGGTTGTTTTTGCTCTATATATAAAAACTAGAGTGTTCTGAGCCTTCAATTTTAGAATGTCCTTTATTTCTAACCATTTCTTAAGAAATATCATTTCCCCTGATGACCTTTTTTTCAGCATTGCCATTGAGACAATGGTTAGAATTAATTTAAGTTTGAGTTAAGGCCCACATTTGAAAAAGGAAACGAAAATATTTCAATTCCAGATGATCCTTAAAGAGTTGATCCTATAGAACTGACTGTCACTTTACTTCACCAAAGGTAGGAAATGTACAGTGTACCAGGTAAGCCTGTGAGTCAACTTTGATTGTACTTACTAGTATGGCAGAAGAGTAGCATTTCAGAATACCATTTTTCCTGAAAAAAAAAAAAGCGAACAAGTTTCATACCTAGACCTCTGAATAGAATTATTCTGAATTTCTATGTGTTTTAAGTATTGCTGTTACTGGCAGCAAATCTGTACAGGTCTGTAGCAGCTATAACCTCAGTTCTTGCCTCCACAGAAGAAAGACTTGAACTTAGGCGGGTATAAGGTAGAAGGGGAGATCAGGGCAAGTTTTAGAGCAGGAGTGAAAGTTTGTTAGAAAGCCTTAGAGCCAGAATGAAAGAAAGTAAATTACACTTGGTAGAGGGCCAAGTGGGTGACTTGAGAGACCAAGTGCGTGGTTTGACCTTTTGACTTGGGGTTTTGTGTGTTGGCATGCTTCCCGGGTCTTACGTTACTTCTCTCCTTATTCTTCCCTTGGGGTGGGCTGTCTGTATGTGCAGTGGTCTGCTAGCACTTGGGAGAGGAGCAGGCACAGTGTGTCTACTGGAGTTGTATGCATGCTCACTCGAAGCATTCTTCTCTTACCAGCCATATGTTCCAAGAAGGTCATACACCAGTTAAACTCCACCATTCTGCCTCTTAATGCACAGGCTTGACCCCACTTGCCCAACTGCTGAGATCTTATCAGGAAGCTGCTATTTACTAGTCTCAACTGTTTCTGTTTATTGAGAGACTACCTTTCCCTGGCACTGACTGTGATCAATTATTGTTTTGGAGAGATAGTTAACAATTGCCTATCACCTAATGGTCACCTGACATTCCAGGTGTGTGTGCAGGGGTGAGCCCTCTCTCATCCTGTCTGACTAGCTACCTACTGTAACGTTATTTTAGTAATAATTTTTTATGTCATATTTTATTCTTGTAATGTTATTTTTTTTTAATTATACATTAAGTTCTGGGATACATGTGCAGAGTGTGCAGGTTCATTACATAGGTATATATGTGTCACAGTGTTTTGCTGCACTCATCAACCTGTCATCTACATTAAGTATTTCTCTTAATGATATCCCTCCCCTTACCCCCAACCCTCTGACAGGACATAGTGTGTGATGTTCCCCTCCATGTGTCCATGTGTTGTCATGGTTCAACTCCCACATATGAGAGAGAACATGCTATGTTTGGTTTCCTTTTCCTATGTTAGTTCACTGAGAATGATGGTTTCCAGCTTCATCCATGTCCCTGCAAAGGACATGAACTCATATTTTTTTATGGCTGCATAGTATTCCATGGTGTATATAGACCACATTTTCTTTATCCAGTCTATCATTGATGGACATTTAGGTTGGTTCCAGGTCTTTGCTATTGTAAGTAGTGCTGCAATAAACATACATGTGCATATGTCTTTATAGTCGAATGATTTATATTCCTTTGGGTATATACTCAGTAATGGGATTGCTGGGTCAGATGGTATTTCTGGAAGATGACACTGTCTTCCACAATGGTTGAACTAGTTTACACGCTCACCAACAGTGTAAAAGTGCTCCTATTTCTCCATATCCTCTCCAGCATCTGTCATTTCCTGACTTTTTAATGATCGCCATTCTAACTTGTGTGAGATGGTATCTCACTGTGGTTTTGATTTGCATTTCTCTAATGTTCAGTGATGATGAGGTTTTTTTCCATACGTTTATTGGCCACATAATGTCTTCTTTTGAGAAGTATCTGTTCATCTCCTTTGCCCACTTTTTGATGAGTTTTTTTTTTCTTGTAAATTTGTTTAAGTTCTTTCTAGATTCTGGATATTAGCCCTTTCTCAGATGGATAGATTGCAAAAATTTTCTCCCATTCTGTAGGTTGCCTGTTCACTCTAATGAAAGTTTCTTTTGCTCTGCCAAAGCTCTTTAGTTACATCCATTAGATCTCATTTGGCAATTTTAGCTTTTGTTGCAATTGTTTTTGGTGTTTTAATGATGAAGTCCTCACCCATGCCTATGTCCTGAATGATATTGCCTAGGTTTTCTTACAGAGTTTTTATGGTTTTAGGTCTTATGTTTAAGTCTTTAATCCAACTTGAGTTAATTTTTTGTATAAATTGTAAGAAAGGGGTCCAGTTTCAGTTTTCTCCACATGGCTAGCCAGTTTTCCTAAACCCATTTATTAACTATGGAATCATTTACCTATTGCTTATTCTTGTCAGGTTTGTCAAAGATCGGATGGTTGTACAAGTGTGGTGTTATTTCTGAGGCCTTCTGTTCTGTTCCGTTGGTCTATATATCTCTTTTGGTATCAGTACCATGTTGTTTTGGTTACTGTGCCTTGTAGTATAGTATGAAGTCAGGTAGCGTGATGCCTCCAGCTTTTTCCTTTTTGCTTAGGATTGTCTTGGCTATATGGGTTCTCTTTTGGTTCTATATGAAATTTAAAGTATTTTTTTTCTAATTCTGTGAAGAAAGTCAATGGTAGCTTGATATGAATAGCATTGAATCTATGTATTACTTTGGGCAGTATGGCCATTTTCACATTTTCATTGATTCTTCCTATCCATAAGCATAGAATGTCTTCCCATTTGTTTATGTCCTTTCTTATTTCCTTGAGCAGTGGTTTGTAGTTCTTCTTGAAGAGGTCCTTCACATCTCTTGTAAGTTGTATTCCTAGATATTTTATTCTTTTGGTAGTACTTTTGAATGGGAGTTCACTCATGATTTGTTTCTCTATTTTTGCTGTATAGGAATTCTTGTGATTTTTGCATATTAATTTTGTATCCTAAGGCTTTGCTGAAGTTGCTTATCAGCTTAAGGAGATTTTGGGCTGAGACGATGGGGTTTTCTATATAGACAATCATGTCTATATAGACATCTCTGCAAACAGAGACAACTTCCTATCTTCTTATTGGAATACACTTTATTTCTTTCTCTTGCCTGATTGCCCTGGCCAGAACTTCCAATACTATGTTGAATAGGAGTGGTGAGAGAGGGCATCCTTGTATTGTGCTGGTTTTCAGAGGGATTGTTTCCAGCATTTGCACATTCAGTATGATATCGGCTGTAGTTTTTTTCATAAATAGTTACTATTTTGAGATATATTCCACCAATACCTAGTTTATTGAGAGTTTTTAGCATGAAGGGGTGTTGAATTTTATTGAAGGCCTTTTCTGCATCTATTGAGATAATCATGTGGTTTTTATCATTGGTTCTGTTTATGTGATGTATTGTGTTTATTGATTTGCATATACTGTACCAGCCTTGCATCCCAGGGATGAAGCCGACTTGATCGTGGTGGATAAACTTTTTGATATGCTGCTGGATTTGGTTTGCCAGTATTTTATTGAGGATTTTCACATCGATGTTCATCAGGGATATCAGCCTGAAATCTTCTTTTTTTTTTGCCAGGTTTTGGTATCAGGATGATGATGGCCTCATAAAATGAGTTAGGAAAGAGTCCCTATTTTTCTATTACTTGGAATAGTTTCAGAAGGAATGGTACCAGCTGCTCTTTGTACCTCTGGTAGAACTTGTCTGTGAATCTGTCTGGTCCTGAGATTTTTTTTTGGTTGGTATGCTATTAATTAGTGCTTCAATTTCAGAACTTGTTACTGGTCTTTCCAGGGATTCGACTTCTTCCTGGTTTAGTCTTGGGAGGGTGTATGTGTACTGGAATTTATCCATTTCTTCTAGATTTTCTAGTTTATTTGCATAGGCATGTTTGTAGTCTTCTCTGCTGGTAGTTTGTATTTCTTTGGGATCAGTGGTGATATCCCCTTTATCACTTTTATTGTGTCCATTTGATTCTTCTCTCTTTTCTTCTTTATTAGTCTGGCTAGCAGTTTATCTATTTTGATAATCTTTTCAAAAAACCAGCTCCTGGATTCATTGATTTTTTGAACAGTTTTTCATGTCTCTATCTCCTACATTTCTGCTCTGATCTTAGTTATTTATCATCTTCTGCTAGCTTTTGAATTTGTTTGCTCTTCCTTCTCTAGTTCTTTAATTGTGGTATTAGGGTGTCAATTTTAAATCTTTCCTGTTGTCTCCTGTGGGCATTTAGTGCTATAAATTTCCCTCTAAACACTGCTTTTGCTGTGTCCCAGAGATTCTACTATGTTTTGTCTTTGTTCTCATTGGTTTCAAAGAATTTATTTATTTTTGCCTTAATTTCGTTATTTACCTAGCAGTCATTCAGGAGCAGGTTGTTCAGTTTCCATGTAGTTGTGTGGTTTTAAGTGAGTTTCTTAATCCCGAGTTCTAATTTGATTGCACTGTGATCTGAGAGACTGTTAACTATGATTTCCATTCTTTTGCATTTGCTGAGGAGTGTTTTACTTCCAATTACGTGGTCAATTTTGAATAAGTGTGATGGGCTGCGGAGAGGAATCTATATTCTGTTGATTTGGGGTGTAGAGTTGTGTAGATGTCTATTAGGTCACTTAGTCCAGAGCTGAATTCAAGACCTGATCATCCTTGTTAATTTTCTGTCTCCCTGATTTTTTTAATATTGACAGTAGGGTGTTAAAGTCTCCTACTATTATTTTGTGGAAGTCTGAATTTCTTTGTAGGTCTCTAAGAACTTGCTTTATGAATCGGTACTTCTGTATTGAGTGCATATATATTCAGGATAGTTAACTCTTCTTGTTGCATTGATCCCTTTACCATTATGTAATGCCCTTGTTCTGTCTTTTTTGATCTCTGTTGGCTTAATGTCTGTTTTATCAGAGGCTAGGATTGCAGTCCCTGCTTTTTTTTTTTTTTTTTTTTTTTTTTTTTTTTTTTTTTTTTGCTTTCCATTTGCTTGGTACATAATCCTCCATACCTTTATTTTGAGCCTATGTGCTTCATTGCAGGTGAGATGGGTCTCCTGAATACAGTACACCAGTGGGTCCCATAGTCCCATATATCTTGGAGGGTTTGTTCATTCCTTTTCATTCTTTTTTCTCTAATCTTGTCTTCATGCTTTATTTCATTGAGTTTATCTTCAATCTCTCATATCCTTTCTTCCACTAGTTCGATTCAGCTATTGATACTTGTATATGCTTCATGAAGTTCTCATTCTGTGTTTTTCGACTCCATCAGGTCATTTATTTTCTTCTCTAAACTGGTTATTCTAGTTAGTAATTCCTCTAGTCTTTTTTCAGAGTTCTTAGTTTTCCTGCATTGGGTTAGAACATGCTCCTTTAGCTCGGAGGAGTAGGTTATTACCACCTTCTGAAGCCTACTTCAGTCAGTTCATCAAACTGATTCTCTGTCCAGTTTTGTTCGCTTGCTGGAGAGGAGTTGAGATCCTTTGGAGGAGAAGAGGCATTCTGTTTTTTGGAAATTTTAGCCTTTTTGTGCTGGTTTTTCCTCATCTGCAGGGATTTATCTACCTTTGATCTTTGATGCTGAAGACCTTTGCATGGGGTTTTTGCATTGGCGTCCTTTTTGGTGATGTTGATGTTGTTGCTTTCTCTGTTAGTTTTCCTTCTCACAGTCAGGCCCCTCTTGTGCAGGTCTGCTAGAGTTTGCTAGAGGTTCACTCCAGACCCTGTTTGCCTGAGTATCACCAGCAGAGGCTGCAGAATAGCAAAGCTTTCTCTGGAAGCTTCATTCCAGGGGGGCACGTGCCACATGCCAGCTGGAGTTCTCCTGTATGAGGTGCCTGTCAACCCCTGCTGGGAGGTGTCTCCCAGTCAGGAGGCACAGTGGTCAGGGACCCACTTAAGGAGACACTTTGTCCCTTAGCAGAGCTCGAATACTATGCTGGGAGATCCACTGCTCTCTTCAGTGCTGGTAGGCAGGAATGTTTAAATCTGCTGAAGCTGTACCCACAGCCACCCCTTCCACCAGGTGCTGTGTCCCAGGGAAATGGGAGTTTCCCCTGACTGGGGCTGCTGCTTTTCTTTCAGAGATGCCTTGCCTAAAGAGGAGGAATCTAGAGAGGTAGTCTGGCTACAGAGGCTTTGGTGTGCTGTGTTGGACTACCCCGGTTTGAACTTCCCTGTGACTTCGTTTACACTGTGAGGGAAAAAAACGCCAACCCAAGCCTCAGTAATGGTGGATGCCCCTCCCCCCAGACTGGACCAAGCTCCAGTCTCTCAGGTCCACTTCAGACTGCTGTGCTGGGGTCTGCCCAAAGGGTTGCCCAGTTTTGTGCTTGAAACCAAGGGCCCTAGTAGTGTAGGCACCCAAGGGAATCTCCTGGTCTGCGGATTGCAAAAACCGCAGGAAAAGCGTAGTATATGGGTCGGATAGCACTGTCCCTCACAGCACAGTCCCTCACCACTTCTCTTGGCTAGAGGAGGGAGTTCCCCGACACCTTGAGCTTCCTGGTTGAGGCAATGGTGCATTCTGCTTCTGCTCACCCTCTGTGTGGTCTAACTAGTGCCAATGAGATGAACCAGGTACCTCAGCTGGAAATGCAGAAATCACCCATCTTCTGCGTTGGTCTCACTGGGAGCTGCAGACAGGAGCTGTTCCTAGTCCCCCATCTTGCTTGGAACCCCTATTTTAGTAATAAATTTTTTAATCATTTAATATCATTATTGGATTAAATAGACAACACAGGATAATTAATTTATACATTTATTTTATAAGAGGTGTGCACTCAATATGCCACTTTTGACATCGATTTCTTATTTCTTTTCCATCTTTTTTGGTAGTTTGCCAGAATAAAACTTAGTTTGCCAGAATAAAATTTAAGGTGAGCACACATCATTGTTTAGGTTTAAAAGAAAATGTTTAAATGTTTCGTGAAAAATAGACCTTCATATTAACGATTTAAGAACTTTAGAAAAATCACTAAATTTTAAGTGCAAGAGTCCAACTAGCGGAAATGAACCTGATTTAGGTAAATGAAAGTGAAATGCAGTAAGAGGATCAATTCCTATCCATATGCTAAGGATTAATGTGATGTGATAAACACATTTTGTGTTAATGTAATCAAGTTACAATTATTGTTACTGTTACTGACAAAGCTGGTTTCCCCAAAGATGGGATCTTTCCCTATTTGGTGTCATATCAATGCCAATACTGGAAACTGAAAGTGAGTGTCAAGCAGTGAAGGCTTTGTTCAGTGGCCATGGAATTGGGAAGCAGCAGCACATGGTTCACAAATCAACCTCTTGGCTAGTGAGCAGTGAAGGGTTAAAATATAAAGTTCTTGTAACGAAGGGGTTGTACATTAAAAGAGAAGAGAGGAATATGTCCTTCCAGAAATGGGCAACTCCCCAGAATTGAAGTGGTGCCTTCTTTTTTTGTCCTTTTATGGCTTTTTCTGGTAGTTGTCATGGCGATTGTCAAATGTCATGCCACTGGTGGGAGTGTAATTAAGCATAGAAATTATATTAAAATGAAGCCTGAGATCTTTTTGAAGTCATTTGGTCAGCTATCTTGGTTCTAACCAGTCTTAGCTGGTCTGATTATAAAGGGACATTTTTATCACAGGCATCTTGTTTCTTAAAGATAAGCAGAGTAGGAAAGGGTAAAAATCCAGCTTTGTCATGTAGGCATTAGTTACCACAAATCACAGACTTTCTTAATACTTTAAAATATTATCTTATCTCATAAGAATCTTTGAAAAATACTATTATTATATGCATTTACAGCTAAGAAGAGTAAAATATAAAGATGCTAAGTTTCTTGCTCAAGATCGTTAGGTGGAACTAGAATTTAATAGAATCTGACTTTCAGGTCTACAATTTTGATCACTAAAAGTATCTTAGATCATTATTCATGTATAACAAATTGACAATGTGTATTCTTTTACCTAATTAATATATCCAATATGTCATTTTTTTTTCTTTTTTCTCTGTCACCATCTTATTTTGGAAACTTACATATCAAGTTTGTCTCCAAATTTCTTCATTTATTTTCTCTTTTAAATCTATGCTGTCTCCCATGTGGTGTAAATACAATTGTGACTTTCACAGTCTCATTTTACTCACAACTTACTAAGGCTTCTTGATTACAGGATATCATTTGCATCTCTAAGTGGAATATATAGAGAGTCCCCTAAATTCTGGCTACAGTCTACAATCCGTACCCTACTTCTACCATTTCCTCCACCCCATGTCTTTACCTCTTGTTTTTTTTCTGTATATGACACTAAAAACAAATCTATATTAACAATATATATGGAATTTAAAAGGCAGTTTCTTTTATGAGGTGGTCATCCACACTCTTCCTCCCACTTTAAATATTTCATGTGTTGCATCCAAATATATTTTAACACTGTGTTTTAGTCAACAATTCCATGATGATGTTAAATATTTATATATAAAACTGACCATAATTTATCCACATATTTAGGCCTATCTTTTCAATACAAACTTTCTCTACTCTGAATTCTAATTCACAATTTCATGCTAACTTGTTTAGAGCCATTTTATGAGGACTACATGTATTTTTAAATATTGTCCCTAGATAAAATATAAGCTTTATAAGGACTGATATCTTTTATCTCCTTTCAAAAATATTTTACATGTGAAGATGCAGATAAATAGTTTATATTGGGAAATATTTGCTATCAATCTATTTTCCCAGAATGGTTCAAGTAAAGAAATACTAATAAAATAATAATAATAATAATAATAATAATAATAATAATAATAATAACAGCAGTGCAAAGTTGAGATAATTAAGCAGGGCTGCTCTTTTTCTCAGTAAGGTAACAAAAGTCAGTGCAAACCAATATAGTACTTGTACATGATTTATTTGAAATTAAGAGAGAAAACAGTGATACTGATCCCAATGGTAAAGATAGTGAACCAAAGGGTGGAGGATAAGGAATACCTTTTTGAACCTATTTTCATAAGTATGCTTATACTTATTGTTCTAGACTACACTATTATTCCTTTAAGGAAAAAAATGAATTTAAATTCATTCCACTGCCATTATACTTGAAGAAAATATTGTGATTTTCTATATGATAAAGCATACTTGATAGAGTCCTACTTTCCTCTAGTAACTTTTTACACATGCCACTTAAATGTAACAAAGCCAGATGGAATAAATAACAGGCCTCCAAAAATGAAAAGAGTATTTTAAAAATTGCATACATTCACAACACTTTTAATTAAAAAATTATGAGTAATAATTGCTAGCTACTATTTATATATACATATAATTAGCCAGAAGCTCTGTTTTATTGTTACTTTTTCATCTATATAGGAGGAGGGCATGATATTTCTGGAATTGTGAGGGGACAATGGTCTGGGATTCATTTTAGGAGTACATTTCAGATAGATCTTTTATTTTACTGCCTAAGAGAATAATTTTCAACATCCTTAATAACAATAGTAATTATACATTGATAAAATGTATTTGCATATGATCAGAGTGATCTGTATAATATTAAGGTTTTAAAATATTTTAAAGACTCATCTTTTGGTTCTAAATAATAAGTTTTTACATGTTTCATAAATACTTGAAAAATGTTCACTGATTGTTAGAGTCAAGATTTAAACATATCCATTAGATTAAGAACGTTAATTATGTGCTTCAAATGTGTCATAATCTTTATCTGTCCTTTCTTTTATGATTGTTGGGAGAATAATTGCCAAAAGCTTTCACTATGCTGCCAAGTATATTTTTCTTAGTATGTCACCTTTTCTGAACCTTTAGTTTGGGTTAAGTTTCTTATAAATGCCATACAATTCTAATTATGTTCAATTATCCAATGTTGTTTAAGTACAAAATTTAGCGTACTAATTTCTTGGCTTAAACTCCATATTTATAAATGCTTATGACTCAACAAAACTATCTTGAAATGTGCCTTTCCTCTGAATTTTACATTTATATATCCAATTGCCTTCCTAATATTACAAATTATAATACACATAGGTATCTCAGCATGTACATTTTAGAAGCATACTTTGGATCTTCTCCATCCAAAATTTCAATAATTTTCAAGTAATGTAAATGGCAGAATGTAAAAACAACACAAAACAACAAAAACAACAAAAGAAAAACAAATGTGATTGCCTTATTGAGGTGGTTGAAGTAGTTGAGGTTGTTAGAGAACAGGTAACAAAGCCTCGGTTATCTCAGACTGGAAAGCTGTCAACTCATAAAGTGGCAACTTTTATTTTAGGGTAGCAAAGTAGTAAAATATTTGGTTAAACTTTTACTAGCTGTTCCTTTGTGGTGCAAATATATTTTGAAGCTGTAGCACCAAGAAAAATTACAGGAAACATTCAGACCATAGCAACCTATTGACTGTTTTCCAAAGAATTTTATTAGAAATATATGGATTTATGCCAGAGCAAGCCAGTTGGCAAAGAAGAAAAAGGAAATAGCTATTAATAAAGATTGTGCTCACTGTCTATGTCCAACATTAGAAGTTATCTGAAAGTTTGGTTAACATGGAACTTCAGCTTTAAATGGAGCCACATCATCTTTAAGTGGTAGCTTCAAGAAGGCAGCTCTAGCAGGAGATAAAATTGTAGGTCCAAACTTTTTTTTTCTAAATAAATTAATACGGCTCTGATAGACGTATGTAATCCACCCACCTAAAATGAACAGGTTAATCACAATGTCTTCCTACCCTTAGATTAAAGGGAGAAAATAGTCAAAAGCACAGATGTCTGAAAGTAAAAGATAATGCTTTTTCAAGATTAAGATTTATATCTAGGTAAGATTGTTGTTGAAATGACTTGTCCATGGAATTGAGAGGAGGCAAAAAGATAATTAAACTTCTAATTTTAATTTCCCCTAAAAAGGTCTATTGCTAAAGAAATATTCAAGATCTGCATTAACTTGTTACCATAAATCAATAAAGTAATTCTTAGCCATCCGTCATCCATTTACACTCTAATGTTACCAATACAGGAAGCTTGATAACTTGTTATGACACTAAGACATTATTCATATTACACACGATAATTGCACAATTAAGGGTTGTTTTTAAATGAGTATGGTGCACAAGAGGAAAAGGAAGGACCTTCTCATATTTGCAAATAACAATTGAAAAACTCGACTTAGGGTTTAATTTCATAAGGTTGAGATGGCTTTCTTAAAATCAAACATAGACAAGTTTATTAGTAGTTGCCTTGAGCTAGAGGTAGTTTCCAGGAAATAGATAACAGATTAAGGGCATAGGTTTCTCAGAATGAGGGGAGGAAAAAGATCTGAACTTGATTGTGGTTATAGTTGTGCAACTTTGTGAACATACAAAAAGTTCGTTGATCTGTACACTTTAAATGGATGATATGTATGTGACTTATATCTCAATAAAGCTACTAAAAATAAAACGTAAATTGAAGCACAACCCATAAATCAGTGTGACATCCCAAATTGACCATGCTCTCTCCACTCTATTCTGTTACCTCTTCCCTTACCACAGATGCATGAGTATATAGTGAGCTGTCTACATGCAGCAGGAGGATCTTGACAACTTGTATGAGAAGTATACCAAATGTGTGAAGATATGTACTGGGCAATGATCTGCTGTACCAGGGGAAACTGAGGGGGCAGCAAATGCAAGCTTGAACTATCTGAAAATTACTAAGGATTCACAGCTAAAAAGTGGAATAGAGGTTAGAATTTGATATCTCGATGGGATTAATTTTGTCTAATTCAAATGTAGCATAATATATTCCCTCTAACATATATTATTGATTATCATTAGAAACAATTTATCAGTATTCTCAAGAATGTTTACATTTCCTGGGAGAAAAGTTTAAAGAAAATCATAAAAATACTAGGGTTTGTGTTAATATTTGACTTTATATCACTAAACAAATAAATAAATAAATGCCATGTATATTATCCAATTCCTGGGGAGCTTATATAAAGTGACAGTAATAGAATTAGAATTCATAGAAATGGAGAAACTACGTCAAAAATAAGTTATAAATTGAAGAATCTCAAATTAAAAAAATAGTTTTTCTATGATGCAATGTATTTAGGGTTTAATGTTATATTAGTTACTTTAAGCAATGTAGAATAAAGCATGCCACAGATGACAATTAGGAATCCACAAGACTCAACAGTTTTTGTGCCATTTTGCATTTTATGTGCTTACAAAGTTGCAACCTATTGGCATTTAATTCCGTATTTACTGTCTCTTGTGTCTCATTGCACAACAGGGCATGGAATGAGCAATAAACATGCTATCATAAGTTTTGTACTGAATGAAAATTTAATTAAATCACAACTTTTAAAACATTTCCATTCTGTGTCACCCTTGGGTTTGACATCTTATATTCATATATGTATATTATCAGTCTATCTACAATGAATCACAAAACCATGCTGAAAAATTTGATATATATGAAAGTTTCAGGAAAATAAAATATTAGTTCTGAATATATAAGTACATAAGAAAGTTATTCTTGCTGACTTGAATTATATAAATATAAAAATGGTATGCTAATTTACTGCCCTACTTACAGTAAAATTACATGACAAGAATATGAAAGAAACAGTATAAATATTCCATTTGTGTTTCATTCTGTACATGAATGCTCTTATTTTGTATGTGAATACACATGATTAAATTACTTTTTCTACTGTCTTAAGAAGAAGTTAGTATTTATATTGGTAATCTGTAATATAATTTATATTTTGGCAATGATTGATTTACTTAAGTAACTTATATCTTAGCAGAGAATAAAATGAAGGGGCTTATTCACCTGGACTGGCATCAGTGCAATATTATTATAATTAAGTGCATTGTTTCTGTATGGCATTTTTTAATTATGTGGGACTAAAGGAAAAAGAAGAAACTAAAGAAAGTCTGCACAACAAAATAAACTATCAACAGAGTAAACAGACAACCAACAAAATGGGAGAAAACACTTACGCACTATGCACCAAACAAAGGCCTAATATCCAGAATCTATAATCAACTTATGCAATAGAACAAGCAAAAAACATATAACTACATTTTTAAAAAAATAAGCAAAGGACATGAACAAACAGGTCTTTAAAGAAGACATACAAATGGCCAACAAACACATAAAAATGTGCATCATCATAATTTTCAGAGAAATGCAAATCAAAGCCACAGTGAGATATTACCACACACCAGTCAGAATGGCTATTGTAAAAATGTCAAAAGATAGCAGATGCTGGTGAGGCTGTAGAGTAAAGGGAGCACTTATATACTATTGGTAGAATGTAACTTAGTTTAGCCACTGTGGATGGCACTTAGGACGTTTCCCAAGAACTTAGAATTACAATTCAACCCAGCAATCCTAATACTGGGTATATACCTGAAGGAAAATGAATCTTTCTACCAAAAAGACACATGCACTCATATATTTATCACAATGCTATTCACAATAGCAAAGACATGGAGTCAACCTAGGTGCCCCATCAATGGGGGATTGGAAAAAGAAAATGTGGTACATATGCATCATGCATCATGGAATACTAAGCAACCATAAAAAGAATGACATCATGTTCTTTGCAGCAACATGGATGTGGCTGGAAGCCATTATTTTAAGTGAATTAATGCAGGAATAGAAAAAAAATTACTGAATGCTCTCATTTATTAATGGGAGTCAAATATTGAGTACCCATGGACACAAAGATGAGAATAATAGACACTAAGGACTACTAGAAGTGGGAGGAGAAAGGAAAGTGTAGGATGAAAAACTACCTATTCGGTACTATACTCACTACCTTAGAGATGGGATCCTCTGTATTCCAAACCTCAGGATTATGCAATATAGCCATGTAACAAACCTACACTTGTACTCTCTGAATCTACGATAAAAGTTGACATTATTTAACAAAAAAGATGAAGAGAAAATACATGGAATTTGCTCACTTCAACTATCATACAAACCTGTAGACCCTGTTGCACCTTCATTTTAAAGCGAGGAGAAAATTAGAAGAAAAAAATTAGAAGAAAAACTAGAACACTAAAGAGTACTTAGAATTTCACTTTGATAATAGAAATAATTAAAGAAATAGAATTTACAACATAACTAAGATAATACATATTTACAGTTGATATAGTTGGGAGTAACTTCAGAGGTTCATATATTGAAGGCAGTTATCATAGATTAAACCAAGTGAAGGCTCAGGTTCAAGACATTCAACTAAGGCAAGAGCAGGCATATTTAGATGAACTAGATCCAAATCCAAGAGATAATAAGCTGAGATGAGGAACTCCACTTAGTTCCTTGGCCACAGTAAGTTGAATTTAGGGAAAGAATTTGGGTAAAAACTTGAAAGCAAAAATAACAATAGCTTGATATTAATCTAAGGTCTAAGGCATCATGACATAAATCTTTACAAGTTTAGAATTGGTTTCAATTCCAGATAGCACTGAGCTTATAAATGAGTAATACACTAACATATGTAGAAAGAATGGAGAAATACAACTTTAAATAGAAGCACGGAATTTCCATTTATATTTCCGAGATTTAATACAAAATCTTTGATTAAGTTTGAGAAACTATAGTTTAAAAATATAGACACATAGACATTAAACAGAGAAACATTCAGTTTTTTTTTGTTTGTTTGTTTGTTTGTTTGTTTTTTGAGACGGAGTCTCGCTCTGTCGCCCAGGCTGGGGTGCAGTGGCCGGATCTCAGCTCACTGCAAGCTCCGCCTCCTGGGTTCACGCCATTCTCCTGCCTCAGCCTCCCGAGTAGCTGGGACTACAGGCGCCCGCCACCTCGCCCGGCTAGTTTTTTTTTTTTTTTTTTTTTTGTATTTTTAGTAGAGACGGGGTTTCACCGTGTTAGCCAGGATGGTCTCGATCTCCTGACCTCGTGATCCACCCGTCTCGGCCTCCCAAAGTGCTGGGATTACAGGCTTGAGCCACCGCGCCCGGCCGTTTTTTGTATTTTTTAGTAGAGACGGGTTTTCACCCTGTTAGCCAGGATGGTCTCTATCAACTGACCTCGTGATCCGCCCGTCTCAGCTTCCCAAAGTGCTGGGATTACAGGCTTGAGCCACTGCGCCCGGCCGAGAAAAATTTAGTTTAATTTTGTCCCTGGGATAAGTATCAAACATCTGAGATACTTAACTTATAAATGGAATTATTGCTTTTACTTATAGAATATTTGTAATGATTAAGTGAAATATTAAAATAGTTACCACATGCTGAAGACATAAACATTGTTAAATGTTCTCCTTTACTTAAGATTTCAATCTGTTTAGACAATGTTGTATAAATTGTTGAGAAAATTTACAAATATAAAGAATGATGATTTTAGATAAAGTTTTCATAAAATAATGAAGCTCTGAAGTATAAAAAGTTCTTTGAAATATGTTTATACTTATTACCTTAAAGAATGAAATATTTACTTCTTTTGTATCTTAAATTATCTTACAAAAATTAAAAAAAAAAATCAGTTGGAAATATGTCCATGGAATTTAAGATGAATGATATATGATCCCACAGGAAAATGAGATCATAATATTCTTTCATAGTATATTATTTATGTCTAAAATCTTGTTCTTCAGGCATGGTACTGGATTAAGAGACCTAGGTCTTTATTCCTTGAAGTAAGAGGTGATTTTTGAGGATTTGAGTAAGATATTACCAACTGGCAAAAACATCAGATAATGTAAGATTCTTCTGAATTTCGACAACGTTAGAGTCAATATGTTCTTCTACAATTTATCTTATGTCAGTAACTTCATGGGTCTCTCTCCTGCCCCATTAAAAAATTAAAATAAGCTGATTATCCTCAAAGTGCTGTGCTGTCTCATCTTGAAATTTTTAAAGCCTCTCTGAATTTTTTAATTATCTGGATTCTGTATGAATAAGCATGATGTAGTCAGAACTACATATCCATCAGTTGAGAATTATGAAATGAAACTCTTAATAGAGCTGGAGCGAACACTTTCCCATTTCTGAATATTTACACAATGAAAGATTTCCTAACTACATTTCTGCCTCTTTAGTTCATCTTACCATTCTGATTAGCAGTACAAATATAAACAGGGTTATCAAATTAAACGCTAAGATGAAAAAATCTTGATTGTGTAGAAAAATCTTAGATGCTTTTCACGTTACTAAGGTAGTAATTTCATCTTTTAAATAAAATGAAATCAAATGTATTGAAACCTTCTTTAATCAGCTGCTCTTTTAAATTTCCCATATTTATTTGGCATATACAAATCTTACACTTTTGAAGAGGATTATTGTAAAGAAAAAAATGAAATTTTTTTATGTGTATCTGTTGATCGCTGAAAAATCAAGAATTTTGACATTACCCTTTACTCTGGATGCTGTGAAAAAAATAAATGATTTAAGCATATAAAAACATAACCCACTATCAAAAATCTAGTAACTATCCAAGTAATTTCCATTTCTTTACACTCTTATCACTTAAATATGTATAATTTACATGTTATATGTAGCATGATAGATAATAAGCCAAGTGAAAATAAAAGGCATTACAAAATTCTAAAATAAAAAGATATGACATATAAAAAGCAAGAGAATAAATTTTTGACAGCATAATTATTTCCTGTCCATACTTCAATCCTAAGTGGATGCTTGGAGGGCACAAAAAATAGAGAGGTGAAATATTATTTATCACATATTCTAACTTTTTAAAGAAAGTTCTCAAACTACAGAGTAGGCATGAAGACAAAGTGAACATTGACCTTCATTAGTTATGAAGCATCCTATTTGAAAAGTAAGAATGTCTGTGTGTCACTGCTACCTGAATTAAAGTCAGTTTGAATACAATTGATTCATAGATCAGTTGTGCCTATTTAGCAGTATAAAACTCATGTGACTTCTCAATTTTTAATATTTAAAACATGCAATATATTTCTTCATGCTTATTCTCAGTTCTCTATTAATCTGAAGCTTTTCTTTTTAGAATTTTCCACTTAAACTACAATATTTTAAATTTTATTTTGTCTGCCATTTTACAAAGAAGATGCACAGCTTTCTGATAAATATAAATTCATTAATAAGAGTAGCACTTTATCATGCTACTTTTCTTATTTTAAAATGCTCAAGGAAAAAAATGCTTTTATTAAAACCTAGTGGTGTTTGTCAAACACCAGTACTTAAGAGATACCTAATTAAGTATCATGATGAATACAATTAATTTATCTCAGTTTTGTCTGAACTAAATTACTTGTTACTCAACAGTGTAAGCCAGTTTTCTACCTCAAAATATGTATTTTTGAAAGATTGAACATATGTGTACAAGTGTGGGCATTGGTATTTTATTGTGGGATTCATTTATCAATGCATGCATTTAAAACGTTATATGTGCATTGTGTTATATTTCGGAAATGCTAATAAAATGAACTCAACCTAAATTAAGAATAAAAACTCAAGACATTTTTATTGAAGAAAATGTGTTCATTGCTGTTTTAAATGCATTATTCACAAAAATATAGCTCTCTTTGGCATAAAATTAACTTTGAGATTCATCCAGGAAAATCTCTTAAATTTCAAATTTTACTTTAGTTAGTATGTTGTCACAGAATTTTAAATATGAGAATCTTCAGCACCTTAAAATAGCAACCTTAACAATAACATTTGCTTTCAGTTATGTATTTGACAAATATTATCTTATTAAGCTTCCACAACAAAACTATGAAATAAGTTATATTTTTAGGTATCTAGCCACAGAGACTTGTAGATTTAGGTAATTTGCTTAGGTTCAGAAACTTTACAAGAGGCAAAGCCGAAACCCAAATTTTGCACAGATCTTTGTGAACCTAAAGTGCATGTTTTCAAACACTGTGCATCAGTGTATGTAACATCATATGTTGCTATTGACTGCATAACATCAATTTTTAATTCATAGCCATCAGTACAACTTATGCTTTGCTGATATTGTCTTAGTGTTATACAGTACTTTAAGGACCTAGACCAGTTAGTCGGAGATCGGTTCTCTATTTCTAAAATAAATAAATAAATAAATAAATAAATAAATAAATAAATAAAAGTAGACAATATAATACCGTGTCTAAAAGGTAGTGCAATAATCTCCCTTTAAAAGAGTTTCAGATTGCTAATGTGGGATTTTTTTTTACTATAGTGTCCATGCTTTAAGTTTTACTTTGTTAATTCAAAGACATTGTAGTACATTGTAATAGCGTATTAGCATAAGTTTAAAACTAAGCTAAGTACAATTATGTTCCAAAGGGGCACAGAAATATTAAAAACAAACTCAGTTAAAGAATATGGTTATTCCTCCAGCTATCCTGGAAAATTTGAGTTTGTTTATAATATTTTGTAAATTTTTCCCAAGTTATTGCACTTCATACTTCTTTTCCTATGTTTTAGGGAATGTGGTTCCCTCTTAAAATAATCTCTTACATTGAGTACAATGTGTAATGTTACAATTGCACTAATTTTTAAGGGATCAAAGACTTGATGTGGCATGACAGGCAAAAATTAACATATGACAATTGTGCAAACTGTGAAAGGGAAATATTTTCTCAGGAACCCCCAGGAATAGTGTTTTTTCTATACCACCCACGCGTGTTCCTTTCAAAAATCCTTTCTATCACCACATTATCCTGATCACCCTATCCTTGACTTGCATTTAGGCAATAACCCTGTACAAATGTTGAATGTAGAGTTGAAAATAATATTTAAAATAAAATCTACTGGGACAGTACACTGGCAGTGGTACACTCAATCTTTCTGGATATTTTATGTCTAATTATATCTCAAATCACATTGGTTTTATAGCAGTTCTATCACATTGGTAATTTATATCGACCTTTCAGTGCAATAAAATTATTTGCTAACTTTCATGTAAACTGCTGGTTAAGTCAGAGCTCCACTCTTACTTGGGTTGTCAATTATTCCTAACACATATTTTTCAAAGACTGTTTAAATTAATTCCAGTTTTATTAAAGGGTAGAAAGTCATTTTAAAAGGCCCAGAGTTTATTTTTTAGTAAGTGTCAGGGATCTTCGAACTACACAGGCACATTCAAAAACATAAGCACACCAGGACTGGCAAAACAAGAAATTTATCATTGACCCCTTGAAATAGGTTGAAAGTTTTATGAGCAATATCTTCCCTGATATTTGATGTGACATGCCTCTGCTTTGGAATATTTTTTACTTTTTTACTGTGATACACAATCGTGACTCAGAAAACAGTCTCCAGTCAATAAAATCCTACTGCAGCTATCTTTTAATGACTTCTGCTTTATTTAGTAATATTGTACCTATTTCATTCTTTTATACCTTACACAGTGCTTATCTACACTTTTCTCGATATTCTCAAATTTTTATTTACAAAAACTTTTACTTATAGCTAAAGTGAAATATCACTTTTACCTGAACACTCAATATTCTTGCTCCTGGTATCCCTCAGACGAAAAATAGACATTTTCACGTTCTCAATAATTTTTTTCCTTACACTTTCTCACCAGTTTTTCTTATTCAACAATCTGCCCTCACTAAATTTATACTGTTTTTTATTATTTACAAACTTCTGAAAGATAAATCTTCCAGCATTCTTCAAGAGTTTCTATTTTCAATAAAAAATGTTCATGATCCTGATTTTGCTATACTCTTTCTTTTATCACTATTTCATAAAATTTAACATATAGGTAAAAACCCTCAAGCAACCGTGGATATAGTAACTACTCAATTGTTATACTTATGATTTAAGGAAAAGTACACCCCAATCCCTAACCACTTCCTAATCCATCTTCCATTCTTTAATCTTTTGCTTTTCATATTTTCTTTATCATGATTCAGACCTCTAATCTGATAGCTATTTCCTGTCAGTTCTCTCTTTTCGAAATATTCTTCTTAACTAATCTCTGTTCCATAAACATTAAATCTTTTTTTATTGTTTAAATTTGCTAAGTACAGCATTTTAATAATTATACTAAACTACTTTTGCCAATTTCAAATATGATATGAACTAAAGAGTGTGTTTTATCTTCTACCTTATTTTAGGTTGTTAAACATGGAAAGCAATAGTCACTTGCAAAGATAGACCATATTAAAAACAAACACACAAACAAAAATCCCTCAAATTCACTTTCAATGTTTCCCTAAGGATTATGATGAATAACTTCTTTCAAATCAGGTTAATTCTAATATTCTTGTCAGTAAAAGTATACCAAAACATTTATGTTTTAGGGACAGAAGTGGATTTGAATTTCCTGGTAAATAAAGGACATCCCAGTTAATTCTGAATTCAAATAAACAACATTTTTAAAAGTACAAGTGTAACTTATATACTGAATATACATAATAATACAAAAAATATATTTTTATATTACATAAAATATATATATTATGTTATATGTACTATATTACATAATATATAATATAATATATATTATATATAATATATGTGTGTATTTTATTTATCTGAACTTTGACTTAACTATATGTTCTGTGCTTTTGTTTGCTGTATCCGGAAGCTCAGGATCAAAAAACATTTTTTTCAGAAAATTAGCTCATCTCTTTCTTTATTATGAAGATCAAGATAGCCCATTTGTATGAATTTATTGTTCTGGAATTTTATTCAAACATACTCTGGAAGGCATAGTTTGCTACACCCAACACACATATTTATATATTTTTGAAACTTTGCATGCTATCTGCTATTTAGTCTTTCTCTCTATATATATAGTGTCAATATTATATACATGCAGATATATATGTCTACAAATGTGCGTGTGTGTAGAAGATAGAGAACAAAATTCATCTTCCTCATTATGTCACATTAAAAGTATATGCCCCCCTGACTATTAGCCTTATCATCTCATCTTTTAAAAGAACACTTTTTCCCCACTCGTCTCACTATCAAAGTCTACAGTCATTCTTTATCATAGTGGATTTCTACCTCTTATTTTCGCCCCAGATTTAATGAGGTATACTTGACAAATAATACTTGTGCATATTTAAGGTACACAAAGTGACATTTTGAGATATATATATACACACACACACACACACACACACACACGTAGTGAAAAGAGTACCACAATCAAGTAAATTAAGGTATTCATCAACTCACAGAGTTAAGATTTTCTTTTTGTGTTTGATGAAAACACTTAAGGTCAACTCTCTGAGCATCTTTCAAGTTTACAATACAGAATTAAGTATGGTTAGCATGCTGCACATTAGATCTCCAGAATTATTCATCCCACGAAATCCAGACTTTGTTCTCTTTGACCAACATGTCTCTATTTTTTCTAACCCCAACCTCTAGAAATCACCATTCTACTGTCTTTGATAAATTTGGCTTAAAAAATTCACATGTAAGTGAGATAATGTTTGCCTTTGTTGTTTTACAGCCAGCTTTACATGTAAAATCACATATATTAATCATGTAAAAGTGATGTTTGATACACGTATACATTGCCAAATGTTTGCCACAACCAATTAATTAATATGTTCATTACTTCACAGGGTTATATTTTTTCATGTTGAGAGTATATAAGATCTACTCTCTTAGCATTTTTCATTATATAATACATTATTATTAACTGTCATCATCATGCTATACAATAGATCTTCAGAACTTAAATATCTTCTCTAACTGAAACTTCATACCAGTTGACCACCTCTTTTCATTTCCGCTCTTCTTTCAGCACCTAGCAACCACAATTCTACTGTCAGTTTCTATGAGTTTGACTTTATTAGATTTCATATATAAATGAGGTCATGCTGTGTTTGCCTTTCTTTGAGTGGTTTATTTCATTTGCCATAATTTCCTTAGGTTCATCCACTGTATAGTATACCATATTTTCTTTATACATTCATCCATTGATGTACATTTAAGCCAATTTCAAATCTTGACTATTGTGGATAATGAGGCAATGGGCATGGATGTCTCATCAGAATACTTATTACATTTCCTTTGGATATATACCCAGAGATGTGATTGCTAGTCATATAGTAGTTCAAATTTTAATTATTGAGGAAAGAAACTGCTCTCTGATGTGTGAATTCATCTCACAGAGTTACATCATTCTGTTCATGCAGCAGTTTATTAGCACTTCTTCTGTGGAATCTGAGAAGGGATACTTTAGATTGCATTGAAGCCCATAGTGAAAAAGGAAATATCCTCAAATAAAAACTGGAGAGAAGACTTCAGAGAAAATTCTTTTCGATGTGTGAATTCACCTCACAGAGTGACATCATTCTTTCATTGAGCAGTTTGCTAACACTATTCTCCTGAAATCTGCAATGAGACATTTGGGAGGCCATTGAGGCCCATGGTGAAAAAGGAAATGTTCTCAGATAAAAACGTGAAAGAAGCTTTCTAAGAAACTGGCTTCTGATGTGTGAATTCATCTCACAGAGTTACACCAATGTTATCAGAGCAGTTTGTTAGCTGGACTTCAGTGGACTGGGAGAAGTGACATTTCTGATCTCTTTGAATCCTATCGTGACAAAGGAAATATCCTCAGAGAAAAAATAGAAAGAAGCTTTCTGAGAAACTGATTTCTGATGTGTGAATTCACTCTCAGAGTTACACTACTCTTTCATGGAGCAGCCTGCTAGCACTGTTTTTGTGGAATCTGAGAAGGGATATTTTGGATCGCTTTGAAGTCTATGGTGACAAGGGAAATATCCTCAGAGAAAAATTAGAAAGAAGCTTTCTGAGAAACTTCTTTATGATGTGTGTATTCATCTCACAATGTAACAACATCCTTTTCATGGAGCAGATGACTAACACTCTTTTCACGGAATCGGCAATGGGATACTCTGAGCACATTGATTGTTATGGTGAAAAAGGAAAAATCCTCAGATAAGACCTGGAGAGAAGCTTTCTGAGAAACTGCTTTGTGATGTGTGCGTTCATCTCACAAAGCTACACCATTCTTTCATTGAGCAGTTTGCTAACACTATTTTCGTGGAATCTGCAATGGGATATTCAGGAGTGCATTGAGGCCAACGGTGAAAAGGGAAAAGTCCTCAGATAGAAACTTAAAAGAAGCTTTCTGAGAAACTGCTTTGTGATGTGTGAATTTATCTCACAGAGTCACACAAATCTTTCATGGATCCCATTGCTAGCACTGTTTTTCTGGAATCTGAGAGGGGACATATCTGATCGCTTTGAATACTATCGTGACAAAGGAAAAATCCTCAGAGAAAAACTAGAAAGAAGCTTCCTGAGAAATTGTTTTGTTGTGTGTGAATTCATCCCTCAGAGTTACATCACTATTTCACGGTGCAGGTTGCTAGCACTGATTTTGTGGAATCTGAGAAGGGACATATTGGATCGCTTTGAAGCCAATAGTGAAAAGGGAAATATCCTCATATAAAAGCTACAAAGAAGCTTTCTGAGAAACTGCTCTGTGATGTGTGAATTCACCTCACAGATTTACACCATTCTGTACATGGAGCAGTTTATTAGCACTTCTTCTGTGGAATCTGAGAATGGAGAGTTTAGATTTCATTGAAGCCCATTGTGAAAAAGGAAATATCCTCAAATTAAAACTGGAGAGAAACCTTTGAGGAAATTTCTTTGTGATGTGTGAATTCACCTCACAGAGTTATATCCTTCTTTCATTGTGCAGTATGCTTTCACTACTCTCATGGAATCTGCAAAGGGACTTTCGGGAGGGAATTGAGGCAGATGGTGAAAAAGGAAATGTCCTCAGATAAAAACGTGAAAGAAGCCTTCTGAGAAACTGCTTTGTGATGTGTGAATTCATCTGTCAGAGGTACACTACTCTTTCATGGAGCCGCCTGCTAACACTGTTTTTGTAGAATCTGAAAAGGAATATTTTGGATCGCTTTGAAGTCTATAGAGATAAAAGATATATCCTCAGGTAAAAACTACAAAGAAGCAAGGCGGAGCTTGCAGTGAGCCGAGATCCGGCCACTGCACTCCAGCCTGGGCGACAGAGCAAGACTCCGTCTCAAAAAAACAAACAAACAAACAAACAAAAAACTACAAAGAAGCTTTCTAAGAAACTGCTCTGTGATGTGGGAATTCACTTCACAGAATTTACACCATGCTGTTCATGGAGAAGTATCTTAACACTGCCTCTGTGGAATCCGAGAAGGGATAGTTTGGATTGCAAGGAAAATGGTGAAAAAGGAAGTATCCTCAGATAAAAACTAGAAAGAAAATTTCAGAGAAACTAACTAGGGATGTGTGAATTCATATCACAGAGTTACACTATTCTTCCATTGAGCAGTATTTTAGCACTGCTTCTGTGGAATCTCAGAAGTGATATTTTAATTGCATTGAAATGTAAGGTGAAAAAGGAAATATCCTCAGATAAAAGTTGAAAAGAAGCTTTCTGGGAAACTGCTTTGTGTTTTGTGAATACATCTCACAGAGTCACACTACTCTTTCATGGAGGAGTTTGCTGGTACTGATTTTGTGGAATCTGAGAATTGATATTTTGGATCTCTTTGAAGCATATGGTGACAAAGGAAATATCCTCAGATAAAAACTAGAAAGAAGTTTCTGAGACACTGCTTTGTGATGTGTGTATTCATCTCACAATGTAACACTGTCTTTTTCATGGAGCAGATTACCAACACTGTTTTCATGGAATCGGCAACGGGATAATCCGAGCACATTGAGTGTTATGGTGAACAAGGAAATATCTTCAGATAAGAACTGGAGAGAAACGTTTGGAGAAACTACTTTGTGATGTGTGAACTCATCTCACAGAGTTACACCATTCTTTCATTGAGCAGTTTGTTAACACTATTTTCGTGGAATCTGCAATGGGATATTCGGGAGGGCATTGAGGCCGATGGTGAAAAGGAAAAAGTCCTCAGATAGAAACTTAAAAGAAGCTTTCTGAGAAACTGCTTTCTGATGTGTCAATTCATCTCACAGAGTTACACAAATCTTTCATGGAGCCTTTTGCTAGCACTATTTTTGTGGAATCTGACAAGGGACATTTCTGATCGCTTTGAATCCTATCATGGCAAAGGAAATATCCTCAGAAAAAAACTGGAAACAAGCTTCCTGAGAAAGTGCTTTGTGATGTGTGAATTCATCCCTCAGAGTTCCACCACTCTTTCATGCGCAGCTTGCTAGCACTGATTTTGTGGAATCTGAGAAGGGACATATTGGATCGATTTTAATTCAGTGGTGAAAATGAAAATATCCTCATATAAAAGACACAAAGAAGCTTTCTGAGAAACTGCTCTGTGATGTGTGAATTCACCTCAGAGATTTACACCATTCTGTACATGGAGCAGTTTATTAGCACTTCTTCTGTGGAATCTGAGAATGGATACTTTAGATTGCTTTGAAGCCCATTGTGAAAAAGGAAATATCCTCTAATTAAAACCGTAGATAAACCTTTGGAGAAATTTCTTTTTGATGTGTGAATTCCCCGCACAGCATTACATCATTCTTTCATTGTGCAGTTTGCTGACACTATTCTCATGGAATCTGCAATGAGAAATTCGGGAGGGCATTGAGGCCGATGGTGAAAAAGGAAATGTCCTCAGATAGAAACGTGAAAGAAGCCTCAGGAGAAACTGGTTTGTGTCGTGTGAATTCATCTCACAGTGTTACAACAATGTTATCCAGAAGAGTTTGTTACCTGTACTTCTGTGGATTTTGAGAAGTGACATTTCTGATCTCATTGAATCCTATCATGACAAAGGAAATATCCTCAGAAAAAACAGAAAGAAGCTTTCTGAGAAACTGCTCTGTGATATGTGAATTCACCTCACAGAATTTACACCATTCTGTTCATGGAGCAGTTTGTTAGTACTGCTTTTGTGGAATACGAGAAGGAATAGTTTGGATTGATAGGAATCCCATGGTGAAAAAGGAAGTATCCTCAGATAAAAACTAGAAAGAAGCTTTCTGAGAAACTGCTTTGTGATGTGTGAATTCATCTCACAGAACTACACCATTCTATTCATGGAGCAGTTTGTTAGCACTGCTTCTGTGAAATCTGAGAAGGGATATTTTAGATCGGTTTGAAGCCTATGGTGACAAAGGAAATATCCTCAGATAAGAACTAGAAAGAAGTTTTCTGAGAAACTACTTCGTGATGTGTGTGTTCATCTCACAATGTAACACAGTCCTTTTCATGAAACAGATGAATAACCCTGTTTTCCTGGAATCGGCAATGGGATATTCCTAGTGCATTGAGTGTCACGGTGAAAAAAAAAAAAAAATCCTCAGAGAAGAACTGGAGAGAAGAGTTCGGAGAAACTGCTTTGTCATGTGTGAATTCATCTCAACGAGTTACACCATTCTTTCATTGAGCAGTTTGCGAACATGTTTTTCATGGGATCTGCAATGAGATGTTTGGGAGGGCATTGAGACCGATAGTGAAAAAGGAAATGTCCTCAGGTAAAAACTAGAAAGAAGCTTTCTGAGAAACTACTTTGTGATGTGTGTATTCGTCTCACAATATAACACCGTCCTTTTCTTGCAGCAGATTAATAACCGTGTTTTCTGGAATCGGCAATGGGATATTCCGAGCGCATTGAGTGTTAGGTGAAAAAGGAAATATCCTCAGATAAGAACTGAAGACAAGCGTTCAGAGAAACTGCTTTGTGATGTGTGAATTCATCTCACAGAGTTACACCATTGTTTCATTGAGCAGCTTGCTAACATGATTTTTGTGGGATGTGGAATGGGATATTTGGGAGGGCATTGAGGCCGACGGTGAAAAGGGAAATGTCCTCAGATAAAAAACGAGAAAGAAGCTTTCTGAGAAACTGCCTTGGATGTATGAATTCATCTCACAGCGTTACACCATTCTGTTCTTGGAGCAGTCTGTTAGCACTGATTCTGTGGAAGCTGAGCAGAAATGCTTTGGATTGCATTGAAGTCCATGGTGAAAAAGGAAATATCCTCTGATAAAATTTGAAAAGAAGATTTCTGAGAAACTGCTTGGTTTTGTGTGAATTCGTCTCACAGAGTTACACTTTTCTTTCATAGAGCACCTTGCTAGCACTGATTTTGGGGACTATGAGAAGGGATATTTTGAATCACGTTGAAGCCTAAGGTGACAAAGGAAATATCCTCATTTATAAACTAGAAAGAAACTTTCTGAGAAACTGCTTTGTGATGTGTGTATGCATCTCACAATGTACCACAGATCTTTTCATGGAGCAGTGTGCTAACATTGTTTTCATGGAACCCACAATGGGATATTCCAAGTGCCTTGAGTGATATGGTGAAAAATTAAATATCCTCAAATAAGATCTGGAGAGAAGCATTTGGAGAAACTGCTTTGTGATGTAAGAATTCATCTCACAGAGTTCAAAGAGCACTTTGCTTACACTATTTTCATGGAATCTGCAATGGGATATTCAGTAGGGCATTGAGGCCGATGGTGAAAAGGGAAAAATCCTCAGATAATATTTTAAAAAGAGCTTACTGAGAAACTCCTTTGTGATGTGTGAATTCATCTCACAGCATTACACCTTTCTCTTCATGGATCAGTGTGTTAGCATTGCTTCTGTGAAAACTGAGTAGTGATACTTTGGATTCTATTGAAGCCCATGGTGAAAAGACAAATACCCTCAGATAAAATATGAAAAGAAGCTTTCTCAGAAACTGCTTGGTGTTGTGTGACTTCATCTCAGAGAGTTACACTACTCTTTCATGGAGCAGCTTGCTAGCACTGATTTTGTGGAATCTGAGAAGGGATATTTTGGATCACTTTGCAGCCTTTGGTGACAAAGGTAATATCCTGAGATAAAAACTAGAAAGAAGCTTTCTAAGAAACTGCTTTATGATGTGTTTATTCATCTCAAAATGTAACACCATCCTTTTCATGGAATAGATTACCAATACTGTTTTTTTTTTTTTGTTTTTTTTTTTTTTTTTTTTCATGAAATCAGCAATGGGCTATTCCGAGCACATTGAGTGTTATGGTGAAAAAGGAAATATCCTAAAATAAAGCATAGAGATAAGCGTTTGGAGAAACTGTTGTGTCATGGGTGAATTCTCCTCACATATTTACACCATTCCGAATATGGAGCAGTTTATTAGCACTTCTTCTGTGGAATCTGAGAATGGAGAGTTCAGATGGCATTGAAGCGCATGGTGAAAAAGGAAATATCCTCCAATGAAAACTGGAGAGAAGCCTTCGGAGTAATTTATTTGTGATGTGTGATTCCCCACACAGCACTACATCATTCATTCATTGTGAAGTTTGCTGACACTCTTCTCATGGAATCTGCAATGGGAGTTTCAGGAGGGCATTGAGGCCGATGGTGAAAAAGGGTATGTCCTCAGATAGAAACGTGAAAGAAGCTTTCTGAGAAACTGCTTTGTGATGTGTGAACTCATCACACAGAGTTACACCAATGGTATCTGGAACAGTTTGTTACCTGTGCTTCTGTGATTTTGGAGAAGTGACAATTCTGATCGTGTTGTATCATATTGTGACAAAGGAAATATCCTCAGATAAAAACGATAAAGAAGCTTTCTGAGAAACTGCTTTGTGATGTGCGAATTCATCTCACAGAGTTACAGCATTCTCTTCATGGAGCACTTTGTTAGCACTGCTTCTGTGGAATCTGAGAAGGGATATTTTCGATGGGTTTGAAGCCTATGATGACAAAGGAAATATCCTCAGGTGAAAAGTAGAAAGAAGCTTTCTGAGAAACTGCTTTGTCAGGTGTGAATTCATCTCACAGCGTTACACCATCCTGTTCATGGAGCAGTTTGTTTGCACTCCTTCTGTGGAATCTCAGTAGCGATACTTTGGATTCTACTGAAGTCCATGGTGAAAAAAATAAATATCCTCGGATAAAATTTGAAAAGAAGCTTTCTCAGAAACTTCTTGGTGTTGTGTGAATTCTTCTCACAGAGTTACACTTCTCCTTCATGGAGCAGCTTGCTAGCACTG